>NC_141604.1:7050798-7395798 GCF_047967505.1 Dipteris shenzhenensis
TTGGTTGAGTTCCAAGACTACTCCCCTTTGGGCACCTCATTGTGGGTTACATCACCCCCTTACACTATCACATCTCCTTCCTTAGTTACATAGCCAAGCTCTCTTGGCCATCCACAAACTCAGGTGTTCACTTTTGCAAGCCTCATACCCCTCCTCAATTTTTTCTCCTTGTTACCCTTGGTCCTTCATGCTGTCCATCGCCTTTAATTCACTTAGTTTGTTGCTCACTTTTGCATCATTGTGCCTCCCCCTATCCTTCTCATTCACCTCTTGGGCCGCCCTCCCTTACCTTCTTTGCTCGTGCCAACTCCATTCAGTTGTGACTCCCAGTTCTGACTCCTTTTCCTACCATTCATAGTTGCTAACTCCCTTCTTGGCTACCCAAGTGCTCTGATTCGACCCCTCCCTTGCTACGTGCCTCTTGCTTATTGTCCCTCTTAGCATTCTCTTCCTGACTCTCCTACTCACTTTGTCATCTGCTTACCTTGTGCTTGTACTTGAGGCATGGAAACTCTTGGTTTCTTCGTTAGTCTACTTTGGATAGTGTCTTCTTTCTGTTCATTGTCTTCTTTCCATCCTTTTTCTATGACACCAACTACCTACAAGCATATGTCATGGCCCTTCCTCTCACTTAAGATGTTCTTTTCTTACCCTCGTTGCAGATTTTCTATCTTCATCTCATCTCCATCACTTCTACTGTCACCTTCACAAAGTGACCTGACCTAGTATATATATATATATATATATACATTTATCTTGCATTTACGTTTATGTAAATATATTTTGTTTTACATTTATGTATTTATGTATATTTTTACTTTTATGAGTATAATTTCACTTTTATGTGTTTGTGTTTATTCTCCTTGCATGTTGATATGTTTAGGTAGATCGCTTATGCATAATAGGATATGGAGTAGTCCGTTAATGTGATTATATATACATAGCACCCTATTTTTGGTTGACGTCTTTCCAAAGAATATTATGAAGCTGAAAAAATGAAGTTAAAGAACTATTGTGCAACTCGAAATTTTTTGCAATGAACCTAGAAAGTGGAGTTGCAAAAAAATTGATTTTTATGCTAATGCTAGAAATATATTTTAAATATGGAAAAATCACCATTCTAAAGCTTAAATTTCAAATAAGAAATAGTGATTGCTAGAGGATTGCTATATTTTTGGAGCTAAGAAATGCCAAACGTATGTATAGGCACATGACAATTCTAAGAGTGAAAAAGTGATGCTAAAATTGAGATGAATTTTTTGAATTTGAAGATGAAAGACTGTCACGAATATGAAGCTCACAAATTTTTATGAAATTTAGAAAACGATCATGAACTTGAGAAATAGATCATGAATAAAAAACATTCCTATAATGTTGGAAAACTCACTATAAGTACATTAAAATTTGGGGAAATCATGACAACGGTAGAATACTATTTTCAAGATATGCTAGTGACAAAATAGTCTTTGAAGTTTTATATTCTAAAATAATTCAAGATAGGGCACACAATGAGATAGTCAAGCATTAATGATCTCTTGTTATACATAATTTAAGAATCATACTATATCAAATTTCCTAAAGTGTGGCTTATGTTATACTAAATGATACTTTCCCATATGTGTTTTATTGGTCACTTATAAATGACTCTAAGGATTCACTATCAAGTACCACTTTAACTTAGGTTATCTCTTATAAGATATGCACTATGGCACTCAATGCATAAATGATGATTTTTTGTACTATGGTGTATATGTGTGTGTTGGGGGGGGGGGGAGAGGCTTATTGTATATTGGCTTGACTATGATAATAAAGCTGCTTGCATATTATATAGGGACATTTATGATCAGTGGACTCTACATCGTTCAATATGCCAAGGATGTCCTCTTATTGCACTCTTGTATGCAATTGCTACATATCTAATGCTTTGTTACATTGATCATCTTGTGCATACAGATGCTTTGCATGGTTTACAGATTTAGGAAACTAAACCCATGTTGGTGCAAGCTTATGCTGATGATTCCATCTTCACTCCTAAAAATACTCTATATGGTTTAGTTGCTGGCCTACAAGTCAATTTCCAAAATTCTAAGTTGCTGCCATTGGACGCTAAAGATTGGCATCACATTTTGTGGCCAAGAGAAATTGTGTTGGCCACTCAGATTGTTCATCATCTTTGATATCCCTTGGGATCGATGGTCACTTGCCATCAACAAATGGATTGGATAATTGAAAAGCTTAAAAAGACATTGGAATATTGGAAATTATCTACTTGGCCGCTCCATGTTTGACTTTGTATTACTCGATCCATCTTGGTTGCCTACATATAATTCTGTTTGCCATTGATGATGTTTGGCAAGAAGCATATCGCATGTTTTTATGTCTACTCTTATGGAGACCTTATGGCAATCAAAACATGGTCATAGGAGTATAAGATTGCTCTCAAGCAGTGTCTTTGTTCGCTAAAAATGCATGGTGGTCTAAATACACTAAATATTCATATACATATTTTAGCACATAAAGGCAAGATGATGCTAAAACTTACGTAAAGAAATTAGCCTTGGGCTACTACGATGCGTCACATGCTCTCATACTTATCCACTCATGCATTTAGCCACTAGCAAGCTTCTCAATGGGATTTTTGGTTTGGATACATTGATGGCAAAAATCGACCGGGAATTGAGAAACAAGGATTGCCAAACTGAGATACACACTGAACAAAGTGTTCTCTACAACGTCATCATCATCAACATTTTCATTGTCATCGTCATTCTCACCATCATTGGAGAGAGCAACACCATCATTGTCACTGACATTAGTATCAACATTGACATCGATATCAACAATAGTGATGGCCTCGACATGCCCTCCTAGCTCTCGACTGCTGTTGCTAGTGTACCCCTCCATGCCTTCTCATAGTACACGTTATTCCTATCATCTCTACCCTTAACCTCGCCTCCTTTCTCCTCCACAAATGAAATCACCTCAGTTACATAAAAAAGGAATTAAAAATAGAATAAAACAAGCAAGTTTGGACCAAAATGGAAGATTTTCTTCCCAAGATGGATTGATTGTCATTCCTAAGACCTTGAAACTCCAACCCAATCCTAGATTTTGAGACCTCTAATGCACACAAAACTACAAAAATATTTTACTAAAATTGGTTTAAGGTCAGGATATCAACAAGTACGAATTAGAGAAGAGGATGTCCCTATGACATCATTTCGTACTAGGTATGGGCATTATCAATTTAAAGTAATGCCATTTGGGTTAACAAATGCTCCAACAACTTTCATGACACTTATGAATAGTGTCTTAAGGACATATTTAGGAAAATTTGATGTAGTATTTCTAGATGATATCCCTATTTATAGTAAAACTAGGACAAAGCATTTGGAACATTTGCAGAAAGTGTTCCAGCTACTTAGAGATAACTCAATTTTTGCTAAAGAATCGAAACATGAATTCTTTGCAAAGTAAGTAAAGTACTTGGGACATATAATATCCCAAGAAGGGATTCGCATGGATCCTAAAAAAGTAAGGGCCATATTGGAATGGCCACATCCGACAAATCTAGAAGAGTTACATATATTCTTGGGTTTGTTTGGATTTTATAGGAGATTCATCCAAGATTATGCTAAGATTGATGTTCCGATGATGGACTAGCTTAAGGGTAAGGGAAGCACCTTCATATGGGATGAACCTCAAAAGAGGAGTTTTGAAAAATTAAAGGTAGCTATAGCATTAGCTCATGTCTTAAAGGTAGTGGATCCCAATAAACTATTCATGGTTGAGACGAATGCCAGTGATTTTGCTATTGGGGTGGTATTTTTCATAAAGGGTTTCATGAGCGTCACTAAAATGTGCATAGTTGCTGCTAACTTTTTTCATGTCCTTGCGAATGGATTTTTTTAGGCCAGAGATGAACCATGCTATGAGGTACTTGTTGTCCGGACGTGGATCACACTTTGCTATATTGGGGTAGTCCATAGTTGTTGGACGTTGAGGAGTCCGTAGTCCATAATAGCTCGTCTGGATGGCTGGTTCTTTCATTGCATGTGAGTTGTAGAGCCGCCTCTATAGTGATGGAGTCAATAGCTGGGAGGCTTGCTTGAGCCGATCGTGGGTGCTCAAGGCAGAGTTATGGAGCTTCATGGAGCTTATTTGGGACTGTGGAGTTAGCATAGAAGCTTGTTGCAGTAGAGGTCGCGACTTGTCTGCCTGTTGTAGCTTAGGAGCTCATATGGTTGGAGCCATCTCAAAGTTGAGTCTACTATGGAGCTGTTGTCAATGGTTGTAGTTTCCTTTTCCAAGCTCTACTTTGAGTTAGGGCTCTAACTCCTCTCATAGGAGTCTCACAAGGTCTCTCTCTTTCTATTTCTCCATTGAAACCAAGGTAGGGATCCTTCTCTCGCTCTCTCTCAGAATCAATTGCCTTCTAAACTCTAAGGGATGAAGATAGAAATCTTGTCACACAAAACACCAAAGAGACTCTCTCTCACAATAGAGGAGTGCAATGAACAGAATCTCTCGGATAATGAAATATCTCAAGCAAGAAGCGGATTATCTCTCTCTTTCTCACAAAAGGAATGAATACCTCTGTTTCTCTCACAGAAGAAAGAACTCTCAGTGAATGGAAATGGACGAAATTTCTTAAAAAATGAACAGAATTTTTCTCTCACGGAAGAGAAAACTCGATCTCTCACTTTCTCAAACTATCACACTCTCTCATACTCTCGCATATTGATCACAATGCTTCTACGAAAGGAAAGGGAGCTCTGATACCATGATAAAATATGAAGAGGGGAGAGGAGAAGAGTGGGGATGAGGATAGAGGGCACAGCTAGGGCACACACCACACATGACTAACTGTGCACTAGATTTAGTTGAAAATGTAGAATATATACAAACCCATTTAGGGTTAGGGTTAGGGCATCTAACCCTTTCCTTTATAGCACTCTATTGGATTAGTGCTATGCACATATGATCACATGATGGTGCTATGCACACATGATCACATGATGTTGAGCATGAAATCTCAACATGAGGTTATGCTCAGACGGGCAGCATCAATGGTTCACTTTACTACTTGACTTTCATCGACGACGACTATAGCAGATATTGTTGGATCTACTTTCTGAAAGAGAAATCTAAAGTCTTTCTAGATTTCAATTTTCAAAGCCATGGCAGAAAACCAGACAAGCAAAAAGATCAAAGTCATGACATCAGACAGAGGAGGTGAATACATGTCTTCAGCATTCATGAACTTTTGCATAAGTCATGGTATTCAAAGACAACTCACTTGTGTAGATACTCCTTAGCAGAATGCAAGAGGTGAACGGAAGAATGGTACTTTAGCAGACAGTGCTAGAGTAATGCTCAATGAGAAGCATATTCCGAATCAATATTGGGCAAAAGCAATAGCCACTACAAACTACTTGCTTAATCAGCTTCCGATTAAACTGATTCAGGGTATGACAACTTATGAAGCATTCACTGAACACAAGCCACACATTAGGCATCTCCACATATTTGGTTGCATAGCATATGCCCACATACATGACGAGCATCGCAGAAAATTGGATGCAAAGTCACGCAAATGCATCATGGTTGGCTACAATGAGCATACAAGTTGTATGATCTATCAGAATGGAAAACCTCAAATACATAGGAGATAGATGCACTACTTACATAGTCATCTACAGAAAAGGTTGATGAAGAAGAGCACGAATTCCCCGAAGCACCTCGAGAAGAACCACAACAACTTAGACAGCGCTCTACTAGGGAAAGCAGACCTCCAGCCAGATTGACATATGCTCAAAAAGGCAAAGCAATTCACGTTGAAACCACCAACAATTAGGCTCTTATGACTACTATCATGGCTACAGAAGAGAGTGTACTTCGACGATGTAGTTGACAAGCTAGAATGGCAAACTACTATGAATGAATAAATGGAAGCTTTGTATGATAATATTAACTAGGAGTTATGCGACCTTCCACCAGGAAAGAAGGCCATAGCAAACAAATGGGTATACAAAGTGAAGTACAATCGAGATGGAAGCATTGAAAGATACAAAGCCAGACTAGCTATTGCAAAAGTATTTGCACAGCAATATGGTCAAGATTATGATGAGACATGCTCTATTAGCAAAGATGGATTCCATATGGTTCTTGATATCACTAGCGACACTCAGCTCAGATGGAATATGTACCAGCTCAATGTCAAGAATGATTTTCTCCATGGTTACCTAGATGAGGAAGTCTACGTGCAACAACAAGCAGGTTATGTTGAACCAGGAAAGGAGAATCAGGTTTTCCATCTCAAGAAAAGTCTCTACAGCTTAAAGCAAGCACCGAGAAGTTGGTACAACAGAATCGACAAGTATTTTGCTAATTTGAGATACATGAAATCCAAAGCAGATCATTCTCTCTACTACAAATTTCAACAGGAAGACATTACTATCGCACTTTTGTAAATGAAATCCACTGTAGATCATACTCTCTACTACAAAGTTCAAGGGGAAGACATTACTATTGCATTTTGCACATAATCTAATTGTGACCGGAAGCAAGGATAGCTTCATAAAAAAGCTAAAACAAGACTTATCTGCAGAGTTCGACATGAAAATCTTGGACTTATGCAATATTGTCTTGGAATTGAGTTGTGGAGAGATTCAGACAGCATCTTCATGAGTCAGCTAAAATATATTGACAGTCTCCTGAAGAAGTTTCATATGGTAGATTGCAAGATTGCAGCCACTCCCATGGAACAAAGTTTGAAACTTATAAAAGATTCAGAAAAGCCTATCGTCAATGACAGGTACTATCAGAAGCAGCTCATAGAATCTCTTTATATATCTGGCTATTACATGGTGAGATATTTGTTATGCAGTAAGCTCACTTGCATAGTTTATGTCAAATCCAAAACAATCTTACTGGAATATAGCCAAAATAGTCTTGAGATACATCAAAGGTACAAGACAGTTTGGGATAGAATATAGAGGAAGTCATCCAAGGTTACATGGATACTGTGACTGTGATTGTGACGATGCCGAAGATTGTGAGACCAGGAGCACTCACTACAGGTGCATGTGAGACTATATAGCTCAGAAGACTATTGTTAAAAACAAATTACGATATAACTATCTTACAAGCTTAAAATCAAATTAGTCCATGACAACCAAATCCAAACCTTGGACCTTCATGTTTCATGTGCAATGGGTTGCATTATAAAAAGAATGCTTAATCATAATATGTGATAGAGTGATAGAGATATTCATCATTGGGAAACAGACATTAAAAAGAAGCTTTTATACCAAGAAACCACACCATACTAGCCTCCCTTATATGAGAATGAAGATGGCAACATCCCAAGTGATGTTGTACTCAAGCATAGGGAGAAGGAAAGGATTAGCAAAGGCCATAATCTCAGCAAGCCAGTCTGTGCCAAAGAGAAGAGCAATATGTTGTTGAAAGAAGATCTTGCGGCTCAACCAACATGAACTAATATATATCGAGGAGTTTAAAGGGGCTGATTAGGTCGGATGGGTAGGTTCCAAGGAAACATTGCACCTCCTTCATAGACACCTTTACAGTTAGCTCAAAACACTCTCCAAACTGTCATAAGACACAGAGACCCATAACTTTCAGCAGAGACTGAAATGGGCTTCGCTCTGATATAAGTTTCATAAGAAATAGAGAAGCGGTCGGAAAGATATGGGCAGTTTACTGGACGGGGGTAAAAACTGTCTCCATGCTTAGACTTCATCAACGATCCAAGTCTCATAGAGGTCGCCTAGGAGGGAAGAAAGATCCCCCTTTGTGACTTGGGAAATAGATAAACCATGTATGCACAATGAGGAGCCAAATAGACAACACTTCTGAGCACTTTGGAAGAAAAAGCATTGGAAAAGGTGAAGAGCCACTCAAGAGAGAGTACCTGAAGTAACCTTCATTACCAATAGAGTGAGACTCCACTCAAAATACTACAAACACAAGGGAGATGAAGAGGTTTCATATGTACAAGAGGAAGTGGAAGCTCCAAGACTACTCATTGAGAGAGAATGAACTAGAGAGAGATGGACTCAAGAGTCTACATAAGAGAATATCTACAAGAGGGAGAGAAGGCTCATGGAAGAGGCTTGAGGAGACTAGAGCTACAGCAACATGATGCCTAATGGTGGAAAAGATGATAAACAAGGGAGAGGAGGGCTCCTTTTATAGAGATTTTATTACCCTCCTTCACCCATTTATAATTGTTGCCTATAGATTCTTTTCCCCATCAATCACATAAGCCCGTATGTCACCATCCATGTCCTTTTTGGCTACTCTTGCCATGTGTCCCATCAAAAGATACTCAAGACTCTTAAAATATTGAGAAAGTCAAGAGTCTCCCCACATGGAGCCCATAGGAACCCTCTCTTTTCCATATGTCCACATCCTCCTTATTCCACATGGAAATTCTAGAAGGATTCCTCTTGACTCCACACTCCTCCACATGCCTTCCACATGCTTGGCATGTGGCCTCTCTTATATTATTGAAATATATGGACATGAGTCCACCTCTTTATATGACTCACTCTTCCTATTTTCTAAAAACCCCATAATATCCCATACACAAATAACTCTCACCCCATACCAAGGTATTTATAATTCATACCTATGGTATTTACAATGATCCATTCCACTCATCCTCTCAATCCCATACAATATCTTAGAAAATAGAAATAAGTGAGAGCCGCTATGCTATCACTTAATACTCAAACTCTTATCAAACATAGAAGAAAACAATACCAATGCCAAATAAAAAATATCAATTTTCGGCGTCACACCATCTATTGGGACAACCTTGGGTTAAGAGAACTCATAGCAACATTGACATTATTCTATATTTCTAGTAGTTGATAAGTGTAAGGAGCATGAATTTATTTATGCATCATATGTAAAAGAATCTAGATTAGAGAGACCACCTAGGTAGGCTCTTAACATTCCTTCTCCGACGACAATTAATGAACAAGTTGTCTACATGGGGTTTTGTACTATTGATAATTCTTGAAGGACCTTATAGCTTGAGCACTTCTGTTGACTAGGTTAACATCACCCAAGGTTCCTTTAGAGTGGAAGTAATCAAAGCAAAAGTTGTTTGACTAAGAAACCCCTGATTGAGTTAACTTCACCCAAGGTTACTAATAAAGTACTGAGCTTGATTTGCATCAAGTTTTTATTTAAGATTAATGAAGTGGCATGTTCGCATTCAAACCTAGCTAAGGACTTGGCAAACAAACAAGTTTCTTTGGAGTACAACTAAATTGCAAAATGCAAACTTCGATTAAATGACAATAAAAATTTTACCTTATAAGCGAGTGGGTCCTGCTACAAAAAGTGGCCCAAGATATTAATTTGGATGGAGTTTCAAGGATTTTGAAAGAATCTCATCACTTTATATATGGAAAGGACTTTGCTGAGTTAGCATTGCCGACAAATGGTAAAGGCTATAACTAGCCCAAAAGCACATGACAAAAGAACTACAATTTTCTTAATGGATAATTTTATGTGCCAAACCAAGCCACTCATTTCTAAAATAAATATCAAAGCACAATTATCCATGATGCACTACAATGGTACTCCCTATCAACCTACAATAAAAGAACAAGTCAAGATCACGAGTACATTTTTAATCAAAGCATTACTAAGTCCACCACGTTTAACCTCCCTTTGCACGAAAGGAATTCCAAACAATTGTGGCTACAAGTTTTACCCCTATTTGTTCATGTATAGTACAAAATATGTGATGCCAATTAAGGATGAAGAAATGACAACAAATCATTATTAAAAGTAGTGACTACTTTCCTTCCTCATTATTGGCTACTTGGTTTGGCTTCAAGAAACTACAGATAATTATCAATCTCAATCAAGTAGTTCAAAAATACTATTAACATGAGTGAGTGAGGACCAATATCAAAATGTAATATATATGCTCATAAGTCTAGAAAACATCCAACCTTACAAATTTAAAAAACAACATAGAGAAACCTAAAGTAAAAAGTGAGTACAAGTACTCGTGAGCATTGCCTTCAAATTGATTGTCAAAGAAAAACAATTGTCAAGATGATTGGATGATTAATTTGCAACACTTGTGATGGAAGCCCATGCATGGGAAAGTCCGAATGATTTGTAAACTCTGTGTGTGTGTGTGTGTGTGTGTGCACGCGCGCTGTGTATCACCCGTCCATAACTGTGCATAAACCCTGCTGCCCTTTCTTGCTTTATCAATTCTGCCCTGCTCACCTTCATGGAGGACCATATTAAAAGCTACTCTCGGAAGGACTTGTCCCAGGACCCTAAAAGACAGCAATTTGAATTCTCTACCTCAGCCTCTGAAGATGCTCACTATGTTTTTGATATGCTCAAGGATGAATTTCACCACAGCCAGAAGGAGTGGGCCAAACCTCCCCCGGCCCTTAAGTACAAGCTGAAGCTGCCCTCATTGGTTACTCCTCTCCGAAAGTTCTCTCAGCAAGCAGTTATCATTTTCTTCCCTGGGAAGTTACCTTCTACAAATGATGTGGCTCAATGGGTTCAGGCTTTGTTGGGAGGTTGCTTTGTTGAAGGAGTATACTTTGCTTCTCGAGGTTTTTATGAAGTGCACTTTTTGGATGCCTCATATCGTCAGTAGATATTGGAGATGTCTCCTCTATTCTATGGCAGACAAATGGTGCATGTCATGCCATGTTCGCCAAATAAGGATTATCATGGTCTCATTCGACATCACTGCCCTGTATGGGTTGAGGTAGTGGATTTTTCGAATTATATGAGGGCTGAGCTACCAAGTCTGGCAGCTACTTTGGGGCGAGTTGTATGCCCACCCCGACCTTCGGGCAATCGAAATCGGTTTTGTGTTCTGTGGGATACAGATCACCCAACCCCTCCTTCCATTGCAGTAGAGGTGGAAGATGTTCCCTTGGGCGAAAAATATTTTGATTTGAAATGGGGAGTATTTGCAGGTGCTTGTTTTACTTGTCATAAATTTGGCCATCTAGCTTCACAGTGTCCTGCAATACTGCATCAGCTCCCACCTACAGCTATTGCTCCAGAAAATACTACCTCTCCAACTTATGGTCCAGGGCCTAAGGCAACGCCTAGCAAGTTGGGTGATGTAGCATCTAAATCTGTTCTTCCCAAAGAAAGTGTAGTCTAGGTTTCAGCCAAGCAAAAGGATAAGGGAAAGAGTGATTTGTCCTTAGGGTTTGATTTATCTTGCAAGCCGGACTTCATCCCAGGCAGTATGGGTTTGTTCCCAGAAGGCAGATTACTGACAATATCTCCAATGCTTTGCTTGCAATTGAGTATGCCAAATATTCTAAACAAGATGTTCTCATTCTGCAAGTGGACATTGCGAAAGCATTTGATACTGTCCATTGGGATTTTATTTCTCAGACAATGCATAAATTGGGATTTGGCCCTCGGCTCGTTCATGTTATTTACTGGCTGTATTCTCATGCCACTGCACAGTGTCTGCTTGGTAGTGGGTTGTCAAGGACATGGACTATGACCCGTTCAGTGAGACAGGGATGCCCTCTGAGCTCCCTAATATATGCCATTGCTACTCATCCGTTATTGTTGCATATGGACCATCTTGCAGATACAGGACATCTTCATGGCTTGCAAATTCCAAGGGCATAGCCGTTTCTTGCACAGGCATATGCTGATGATTCATATTTCATGCCCAGGAATTCTCAAAGTGACCTCTGTCATTTGATGCATACTTTGAATGATTTTGGCATAGCTGCTGGACTGCATATCAACTTTCAGAAATCAAATCTTCTAGCATTGAAAGAAGCTGATTGGCATGCACTTCTCTGGCCAGGTCACATTATTTCTCCCCATACCATTGTGAGGCACTTAGGGTATCCCATTGGCTGGAATATTACCCCTCAACAAGAGCTTAAATGGGTGCTTCAAAAGATTAACAAGAAGCTGGAATACTGGCACTTGTCAACTTGGCCTCTACATGTTCGACTTCGGATAGTCCAGTCTATCATTATGGCATATGTGCAATTTTACTTGCCTCTTCTTCACTGGTCTTTTAAGCATTTGGCTTCCTATATGTCCCAGGCTATGGAGATATTTTGGAAAAGCAAATCTCACAAAAAGGCTTTGCGACTACTTCCCATGCAGTCTGTTTGTTCTCCTAAGACTCATGGCGGACTGAATATTCTCAATCTTCAGTTTCATATGTTGGCAAGAAAGAGCACTATGATTGCTGATTTCTTTCAGCAAAAACAGCCATGGGCTATTATGCTAGCAGCTATGTGTGGAAACATGAAGTCTTATGCATATGGGCATTGGATTACAGATCACTGGGAAGCAGTCATGACCACATTTCAAGGGAAAATTCCTGGCTGTCCTATTTCTACTGCTTTTATTCATGACTGGAAGAGAATCCTCTCTTATGCTAAATGGTCAGGTGCTTCCTCCCATCATGGTAACTCTCTTCGTTTGGAAAGCATCCATTGGAGCAAGGTGTTTGAATCGCCTCTTGCTTTATAGGCACCAATTAAAGCATATAATCTTATGAAATTGGGCATAAGATTTGTCGGAGATGTGGTGGGTCAACATGGTTATGTGCTCTCATTTCCACAAGCTTGCAGGACATTCCCCTTGGGTTTGCATCATAGGCCCATTTGGAGAATACTTACAACTATGTTGCAGCCATTTGTTCCTGCTCCTCCGTTGTTTAGGACAGATTACTGGACTGGAATCTGATTTCCTTGTCTGATAAGCATGCCAACACTCTTTGGAATTTGGATAGGCCTTTATCTTGGTGGCAATCAAAACTCCAAAAAATTTGGAAAGCTAAATTGCCATTGAAACAGAGGCTCTTTCTTTGGAGATGTATAGTGGGAGCCTTTTCCATTGGGGTGAAATTGCTTCCTCTTCCTGCCCCCGTTGCTCTCATCACCATGAGAGTTCCCCATTTGTTATGGTCTTACCCGCACTCTCGAATACTGATCACTCATGTCTCTCATTTGCTACGGCTCCAATTTCCCTCTATCAGATTCGGGAAACTCTTCTGGATGTTTGGATGCTACTCACCTCAGATATCTCCATTCCTCCTTTTCCTTCACTGGGCTCGCTTTTGGATACTATGGACTATTTAGACACAGAGATTGCATTTTAGGATGGGACAACAGTTTCCTCAAGCATATGCTTTCTTCAGAATGTCCCTCAAGCAATCTTTATATGATAGTTATGCTGCGAGGGACTTGGATGCTACTAGCCTTGAAGTGTTTTCTCACTGTTTTTGAGTTCTTTCATTAGGCTCTCCTTTGGAGTCTAATGTCATGTACAATGATTTCATGCTGATTTTATAGTTACTGGTTTCACAAAAAAAAAAGTGTGTTTGTGAGAGAGAGAGAGAGAGAGAGAAAGAGAGAGATTAAACCAAAATAGAAGGGGAGCACTTGGCAAGAAATTGTGGGACACTTTTTTACAAAAGTGTAATTAAAGGGCAGTGCTAAAAAGGAACGAAGGGAGTTTGTAAGAAACTTTAGACAAAATTATGAGCAAAATAGAAAAATAAAAAATACTAATAACTTAATAAGCAAAGCTCCAGCTCTGATCAGTACCCAAGTATAAGCTGCCATGTGGGTTTCAAGAGATTCCGGAAACAAAGAGATCCAGCTGCATTAGGTTACCTCTAATCCAGCTAGCCTAAGGTAAAATCTTGGCAAGCAGGCACTAAAAGGTACAATGTGAAAGTAAATAGAACAAGATATACATGAATCCACACCAACGCCATGTCGCAAGGTTCGCAACATAATAGGGTTTGCTCAGGTCTTCCATGAAACATAACTAGTCCTACTAATGACGACCATGCTTGCAATCCGACCCCACATAGCTTCAGTGTTTTCTGATCTGGTCCAGGTACTCTCTTGATAAGAGACATAATGAAAGAGTCTGTCAGACAGAGTAAGCATCCTTAGGATGGAATAAAACTGTTTTACCAACTCTGCTTATATGAACTTTAACTAACCACAAGAGTCAGATTAAGATTACCATTTTCAGTGTTACACCCATATGCCACGTATGTTGCTACAAACATCGCCTATTCCTTACTCCCGCTGCAAAACCTAATATGCACCTTCAACCTTCCTCCAATCATTAATGAAAATTCGGTGGGCCCTCTGAGTTATGTTTCTGAGATGAGTTATAGGCATATATATACCTTCATAAGATCAGAATATATCCAATTTTTACAAAGTAAAATTTTTAGTACAACAAGCAAAAGAAAAAAGGAAAGAAGGGAGTTTGTAAGCGATAGAGACAAATTATGAGTAAATGAGAAAATAAAAAAGAATAATAACGAAATAAGCAAAGATACGCTTATGTTCTCATCACTTCCCAAGCATAAACTGTCATCCGAGTCTCGTTCGAGTATATCCCACTCATATGCTGCCATGGCAAGCATTGTACTCTCGTATCACAGCGCTTATGGAGTTGCTAGTTTCTCATATCAATCACTTTGATCTGCTTTGAGAAGGCCACAAAACCCACATGCCATACTAATTCTGGATAATAATTACAAAGGTTTCTCATGACATACGTGGGAGGCAAGCCTACTTGCTGTAGAGATGCTTGATGCCACCATGAGGGTTCAAGCTTGAAAAAAATGTCAACTGACTGCCACTATCAAAGATGCCAGAAATTGAGAGACTGGATATTGAATGAGAATTCAGGCATCTTAAAAACTCTGCATACATATCATAGACAACAAGGGTAGAACAGTAACCATATACTACAATAAACTTAAATTAGAATCACAAGAGTAGATGTGCATCTGAATATGTACATATGGATTGATTGAATGGAGTAACATAAAATGCAAACACACATGTAGATCAGAAACTCCTCCCAAAAACAGCCCCTTCAAAAATAAGACGCTTTGCAGTTCCGTAGTGTAGTCACTTGTTGGACATACTGATGCAGGCAAAAGTAATGCATTCTGGCAAGCGCGCAACACTATGAAATTCCCAGGTATAACACTTCACCTAGGATAGAGAAGGAACAAAGAGCACTGTCACAGGCACCGTCACAGACATATATCTAGATGAATCCAGGAACATGCCCAAACTCATCCTCTAAAAACACAACATAGTGGAGTTTCAATCTCACAGGCACCGTCACAGACATATTAAATGGTTGAATGATGTAGCCTGACTCAAATAAGCTATCAAATGTTTTTAGAGCCCACAAAATGTACACTTTAGAAAGTACAACAAGTAAACGGCCCCTCTAAAAAAGGACCAAGCTTGGCTCGGACGTTGGTGAAAAAGCATAATAATCCAGTACCATCTTACGTCAGTAGCATTCTTGATACTCATACAGTTATATCGATTCTCCATCAAATCATCACGTGGCATAGATGCCATAGACCTAAAGATCACACTTCCGGAAAAGATCGAGCTTTCTTAACGCAAGGAGTCCACATTGAGTAAAAAGCTACTGCTCATCTAAAAATACCATCCTTTTAAGACAATTGAATACCTGGAGCGATGATGACTTTCAATTGTGAGAAGAGTGGCCAAACATATTAATTTATGTATACCTTCATAAGACTATAACATATGCAATTTTACTACGAAAAAAGCAAATAAAGGAACAAGAGTACACACACAGACACAGACACAGAGGCAACAAAACAGAACAGAAAAAACAAGGAAATGAAACCACACTCTGCATTAACCAAACCATACAATCAAGCTGCATGAATAAGCTTCTTGTCGTCCTACAACTTCAAATTTTTTGACCCCGTGTTTGGTTCCAGTACTATAAAGTGGAGAGCCTATTGACCAACTGTTTCGTCTTTCACCATAAGAATCCGTTTCCAATAGGTAATGCTATGAAATGAGTTTAAGAACCAGCATCTAAATAGAAAATATAATAGTTGCTCATAAGCTGTTGAAGTCCAGCAGCTTCGATGAGAGCTCAGAGGGAGATTCCAAGCCCAAACAACAACAGAAACATGCCCAAAATTTTATCCACTCAACGGTAGGATTTCTGGAAGCGAGCACGGGCTCCCCTTCCTCCAAACTTCTTAGGCTCACAGCGACGAGGATCGGCGACCAGCAAAGTTCTATCGTACCTCACAAGGATGTCCCTGATTTCCTTCTTCGACTGCTCGTCCACATACTTCTGGTAGTAGGCAACGAGGGCCTTGGCGATACTTTGGCGGATGGCATAGATTTGGGAGGTGTGACCACCGCCACGAACGCGGATACGCATGTCGACAGCGGCAAAACGGGTGCGGCCAAGGAGGAGGACGGGCTCGAAGGCTTTGTAGCGAAGGATTTCGGGCTCAACGAGTTCGATGGGGCAACCATTAATCTTGATGAGGCCACGGCCACGCTTACAATAGCAAACGGCAACGGCAGTCTTCTTACGGCCGAAGCACTGAACAGATTCGACGGCAGCCATGGGTGAGTCGAAGCAGAGGCTGTGGCGACTTCAACTGCCCAAACAAAAGAGAGAAGCGCCAGCACTCGGTGCTCAAGAAGAAGGTCTCAAGCCCTAACCTCACCCTTCCCACACCCCCTTGGTTTGCTTTGGTTAGAGTAACCCTTTCTAGTGCCTCCTTTTCTCAAGAAAAATGCCAATTCCCCCTCGGAGTGAGTCCCCGCCGCTCGTGACTCTTCTTTGTGCGCTTTCTTACCCAACTTTGGGCGTACGCAAGTAAAACAACTGGGATTTTTTCCTAACAAGCGGCCCAGCCCCTACTTGCCCAGGTGGAGAGATGGTATTCCCATCTCCATCATTGGGGCAAATATTTGCTGCATTTTTGGCACCTACAAATGCAAGCGTATTCGGGGGGAAACATGAGCACAAGCAAATCATAACATATTTGCCTGCATTACATACCGCAAGAATGTTCAATTAGCAACAAATTTGTGCACGAGGCTCAATGCCCAAATTGGCACCAAGGTTTGGAAAGGTACAAATCCTAGCACCTCAATGCCACCCGATTGCAACTAGCTACATCCACTCCAACTGATCATTTTCACCACCGCCTAGTGGTGTAGGCGGTGTGTAGAAGGGGGTAGGGAAAGGAGGCAGAGTTCTCCTCGTGGAGCTTACCCAATTAAATTGCACGTGAACAAAATCAATCAAGAAACGAGCTTATGATTATGCCACCCAGTGCACCATTTGTGCGTAGTACAGCTGCGCACAAATGGCGCCACGTGCACAGGCCTTAGAGGTAGTGCTATACTCCTTTTGTCCTATAGTGGAGGATTGGAACTCCTTTTATGAATCCATGGGTAACTTTTTGAGTTATGTATTTCAAAATTGTCGATATTCTACAAAATTCACCTTTTAAATAGCCCAACACCCTTAGAAAATCGTATGGTTTCTCTTTTGCATCCAAAAGCACTTCCTTTATCAGTGCCTACATGCACTTGTGCATGTTGCAAGAGAAGTAGATTGACTACCAAGTTCTTAATCTGTTAAATGTGACGTTTTATAAATTGTTTTGTTCTATGTATGCATAGTGAGAATTGTGAGATTATTTATGCTTATATATATGTTATTGAATTATCTGTCCAATAAGCATAAGGAGTTCGAGCGTTTGTTCTTTCCTTTGGTATATTGCTTCATATGTAGTCTAATTGGCTGTCATACATTTTTGTTGTTTTTGTAAAATGCAAATGGTAATTAGAAGTTCCCATTGTTTTTGGACTACCAAAGGTAAGGCTCGAGTGAGCGTTTGTGTTTTGGGTTATTTATGGGAAATGTGCAAGACGTTGGAGTAATTAAGCATCTCTTTAAGAGTTAGTAGGATTTTAGGGTAGTGTATGATTTGTTGTGCTACATCTTTCATTGGGCCTTCATTTAGCATTCATGAGTGGCTCTCCGCCTGCTCGATGAGCCTCTGGAGTGGAATTGGTTGTGCTCTCTACTCCTATGTCTTTGTCACTCTTTGTTTTCCCCATCCTTCTTTGCTTAGGAGGATTCTTGTGCCAGCATTTTGGATCTACACAACCTTATGTAGGCATTTCAGATCTACATGGTGTGGTATCTGTGTCATTGCGTTGTGGTTTCTTTCTCATGAGAAGCTTTGGTAGCTTTCTGTTTCTCTACAGCTAAGTTTGGAAGGCTTGCATGCCTATGGAGTCAATGCTGTCGATGGCCCTTTTTGAATAGTTTGAATGCTTTGTTGCTTGCATGCATGTGTTCAATGAATCGACAAGATTAGTAAGAAGTGTCTTCATGTTTTTTGGTTGTATGCATAGCACTCTCTTCTTGCATGTGTCTTAGTCCTTCAAGGGAAAAAACATCAGTCGGCCGATATCCATCATAGAGGTCCTCTAATTCTAGCATTGCTACTGCAATGCTAGATATATTGAAGCAAAGTAGTGGAAAGGTCAGCCAATTTGCGAGGCACTAAGGCAAGATGGCAAACTATCCCCTCGATTGTTCATTCTGCAACCCTATAATAGAAACTGAATAATAAGTTAGCTCGACAGTAGGTGGTCCACCATTCTGATCTATCGCATAGTGCTGGAGACTTTCCACTTGGGGCTTCTCTGCATGCTCTGGTTCGTCACACTCTCACTGCAGACAAGACTTTCAGCTTGAGGTCTTGTCTTCCATTTGTGTTTGTTGTGTCATAGTTGCGAGTTTCTATGTTTGTTAGTTTTGTTGTGCACTACTTAGTCGAATCCTTTTCTTGGTTTGTAACTAGCCAAAGCATTACTTCATGGCCATTGCTTCACAGTAGTTTGTTTATTGGTAGTGAACAAATCATTGCTTGATGGAGGTTCATTTTGGTGCTGGCTTCCTTCTACCTCGGTTTTGTATATCAAAACATTTGGTCGACTTGTTAATGAAAGATGTTTGTCTTCCTTTGCATGCTAGAGATTTATCTTTGTCATTTGACCATTTACTGGTGGGAGCTTTTATGCTCTTTACCTTTAGGGTTTTATCTGCATGGATGCTTCTGCCAATCGATGTTTCTATGGACAGCAGTCCTTCGCTGCTAATAGGTCTTGGTGACAATTCTCTGTAATGTTCTCTTATGCAAAAGTTGAGCTTTTGCATCAAACTTTCTTCCTCCTTGAACTCCTGCTTGCCACATTGCAGCTTCTGATGTCGTTGTTGATGTGCCACAATCCTTTCAAGTTGTGTTTGAATTTTGTGGAGGTTCATCAACTTCTTACTCGATATTTTTGTAAGTGCTTGCATCTTTCAAACAACAGTCGAACTCAATCCTTGAGGTATTTTGAACAACTAGCTTCAAGCCTAAAAGGAGACAAATGATGGATAATGCCATGAGTGAATAACTTATGCAAAACAAAGGATGCAGCTTTCATATTCTATAGTCAACAAGCTTTGGCCTTTCTAATAAACATTGTCAACAATACATAAGTAGAATTCTTAAGAATCAGGATTTAGATTGTGAGAGAACTTGATTTTAGGTGCTTTGAGATCATGAAACCAAGTCATGATGCTATGCCCTATGGGAAAGACAAGGCAGTTTTCTCCAAGACTTTAGGCAAATTCATTTTCTATTTTTGGTAGCATTTTGGATTGTAGCTATCTTTGTAGTGAGATATGAGCCTACATTTAGAAATTTTCTATGAAAATTTTCACAAGTTTGTACCTACAACTTTGTTGATAGCCTTCGTAAACCGATTCATTAATCAATCAAAATATTTCCATTCAATTTTCCACACTTTTGTGCTTGCAACCTTGTTGATAATTTTGTAGACAAATTTTGTTGACCTATGGTAGTTCTTATGGCTTTGTCTCCATGGATGCTTTCACGAATGGATCTTTCTATCAACTTACTATGGAAGGAAGGAGAAAGTCTATCAAGGTGACCTTGGGTGTTCCAAACAAAGTGCCTCAGAGTGTCCAACTAATCACGAACTTACAATAAGAAGGAGAACATGTTGAGCAAGCACACATAGTCTTGAGCAGGGAGTTTTCCCAAACTCTACCGGAATAGCTCCAATCAAATTGTTACTACTGAGATCAAGCCATATCAATGTCCAAGCAATGCAGCAATGCTTCCTCTAAGCTGGGATGGGATGTGCCTCTTTTGACGTGGCTCTACTGATGTACCATAGTCCTTCGTGTTTGTATACTGTGGTGCTTCATCGACTTCTCACTCTATATTTTTGTAAGTGCTTGCATCTTTCAACAGCCACTTGAGGTATTTTGAACAACTAGCTTGAAGCCTCAAAGAAGACAAAATGTCACATCATGCCATGAGTGCATATCTTAGGTAGAATAGGGGATGCAGTAGTCATGTTCTATATTCAACAAGATCAGGCCTTTTTAATAAATGTTGTCAACAATACGTGAGTGGAATTCCTAAGAATCAGGATTCCAATTTTGAGGGGACTTGATTTTAGGTGATTTGAGTTCATGGAAACCAAGTCGTGATGCTATGCATACCCTGTGCAAAACACAAGACAGCTGCTTTTAAGACTTTAGGCAATTTTATTTTCTATTTTTGGTAGCATTTTGGATTTGTAGCTATCTTGCGAGGGAGATATGAGCCTACGACCAGTAATTTTTAGGGTATTTTTTCACATGTCTATACTTGCAACTTTGTTGATAGCCTTTGTAGACCGATGTTTTGATCAGTTTGAAAATTCCCTTCAAAGTTTTTTCTTGCAACTTCATTCATACCTTTCATAGAGCGATTTTGTTGATCCGTTATTGGTTAAATCGAACGGGCTACTGCGTCCGGAGGATTCGCCTTCCTCCTGAACACCGGAAACGACTGGACCTTCCTCTCCTGGGATCAGCGGAGGTGTGTCAGAGCGACTACTACTCTCACTATCCGTGAAGAAGCCGAAGAGAAGATCACGTTGAGCCACATATCGGTCATGCCGTTCCTCGCGGGTTGTACGTGCCGATACTGGAGTTGCAGGCTCCCGAGGTCGTTCCGGAGAGCGCGATGTTCCCCCTGGCGCACCCCCAGCGTCATTCATGCGCTAGTCCACGCACCGAGGAATCAGAGTATTACAGATGGGGAGCAGCCAACCTCTCCGAGGTATCCACCGCGACAAACATGGAAATCTTCCGTGGTCGCCAAAGTGTTAGCCCTCTCTACTCTGAAGACTAACTCGAAACGCACTACTGCGACAGATTTACATGCGTAATCGTACTTCAGAACTGCGTATGAAAATTCATAGAGTAGAACAGTGATCGACAGAATCATTCATGATAAAACAATAAGGTAGATGCAATAGAATCTCTGTATTACATTTCTCCGAGCAGTACAACACCGTACTCTCTGATACATAACAATGTTCCTCTTCTGATCACACTGATCCTTGCTCCGATCCTCATCAATGAGCCCCCTGAATGATCGCTCTCTTCTCTTTTATCTAACCGGCACACATAACTCCTTCACGGTTGCCGTGCCTATTCAGTTCTCCGCCTGCCCCTAGAACTTCCGTCTTTTCATATCTCACTATAAACTAGATACAACGTATTAATGATAATAATCTAAGGACTAATGATCTAAGGACTCCCCCCCTAGTTCCTCTTTGCTGTTGCTGCTTTTGCCCTTAACAGTTCTTATGGCTTTGTCTGCGTGGATGCTTTCATGGATCTTTATATCAATATTTCTTTAATGATTAGACTTGTGGAATGAGCTTTGATATTTTCTTGGAAAGCATACAATCCTTTTCAATATTTTTAAATGGAAAAGCATTGGGAATCTTTTTGATTGAAAAGAAATCAAGGATTATAAATTAGACGTCTCAATTAACCAGAATTAGGTTCTTTGTTTCATGGATGCTGCTTCCGGAAGGCTAAAGAGGCCTTGAAAATTGAATGCCATAGGTTTTTCATGTGAAAATTTTCATGAAAATGATGGGGAGAGAGGAAAAGTGAAGATGATAAAAAAGAAGACTAGATGAAAATGAGAGAAGACGAGAAAGATAGAGGTAATAGGTAGGAAACAAAAGTGATAGAAGAAAGGTAATGCATGAGGTTAAAGAATGGGAGGGAAAGGAAAATGGAAAGGTTTGATGCTAAGGGCTTGACTTAGGCTTAGGAAAAGAGGGAATGGTTATTCAGGCCTTGTAATGTCCACTCCTATTATTTTATGAAAGTTGGATAGAAAGGTTTGAATCTTCTTTTTTGGTTATTATGGGATTGGTGTATGGTTAGAAGGAGCGTGACTTGAAAGATTAATGTCTTGCTATTTGATGGAAGTTGGACAAGATTTTAATCTTCTTTTTTTGTTATTCTAAAGTTGTTCTATGGTGAAAACGAGCATGTCTTGAAATATTGAATTCCTATTATTTTTATTAAAGTTGGGCAACAAGGTTTCAATAGTGTCATTAGTTTGAAGCAACTCACTATATTTCTATAATTGAATCTTCCTTCTTTTGCATCTACTGAAGTTGTCATGTGTCCCCAAATGATGATGTAAATACCATCACATGGTGAATGACATTCAACAAAAGGGTTAAGCATGTATGTAGCACGAAACATAGGTGTGTGTGGATGGTATATAAAATCATCTTATGGATATTTTCCCAAAACAGGTTTTTGAATTGAGACATGGGAAGAGGCAACCTTTTTTAACATAAAGGCTTGAATAAAATCTATTTTGTGTTTGCTTTATCTTGAACTCATATATCAGATATGGTTTTGATCCTTTATTGAATGTTTAATCTACAAGTTTTTGAAACATTACAAAATGATCACATTAAGTAGTTCAAATTTGAGTGCATTTCTTCACGGCCATTGCTTCATGGTGGTTCGTTTCTTGGTAGCCAACAAATCATTGCTTGATAGAGGTTCATTTTGGTGCTGGCTTTCTTCTACCTTAGTTTTGTATCAGGACATTTGGATGACTCATTGATGAAAGATGTTGATCTTCCTTTGCATGCTAGATATTTATCTTTGTCTTTCGACCATTTACTAAGAGCTTGCTCTTTACTTTAATGATTTGTTTTCATGGGTGCTTCCCATTAATGTTTCTATGGACACTCCTTTGCTGTTGTCTATAATGTTCTCTTACCAAAAAGTTGAGCTTTTGCATCAAACTTGCTCCCTGCCTGAACTTCCACATGTCGCCCTAAGTCCTTTAATGTGGTTACTGATGTGGCATAAGTCCTTTCAAGTTGTGTTTGTATTTTGTGGTGCTTCATCAACTTTTTAATCAATATTTACTTGAGTTCTTTCAACATCCAACTTCAAGCCTTGAGGTATTTTGAGCAACTAGCTTTAAGCCTAAAAGGAGACAAAACGTTGAATAATGCCATGAGTGCAGCTTTGATGTTCTTTATTCAACAAGCTTGGGCCTTTCAAATAAATGTTATCAACAATACATGAGCGTAATTCTTAAGAATCAGGATTTGTATTGTGAGAGGACTTGATTTCATGTGATTTGAGTTCATGGAAACCAAATCATGGTGCTATGCCCTTTGGGAAAGACAAGACAATTGTCTTTAAGACTTTAGGCAATTTCATTTTCTACTTTTGACAGCATGTTGGGGATTTGTAGCTATCTTTGCAGTGAGATATGAGCCTACAATCAACAAATGTCTATGTAATTTTTCACAAGTGTGCACCTGCAACTTTGTTGATAGCCTTCATAGACTGATTCTTTGATCAATCAAAAAATTCCAATTCAATTTGTGCTTGCAACTTTGTTCATAGCTTTTGTAGACCAATTTTGATGATCCATGATTGTAGTTCTTATGGATTTGTCTGCATGTATGCTTTCATAAATGGATATTTCTATAAATATTTCTTTGATGTAGGTCTTGTAAGTTAATTCTTCAGAAAGGGCTAATTACTTATAGACTTGTGGAGTGAGCTTTGATCTTTTTTTGGAAAGCATAGGATCCTTTTCACTATTTTTAAATGAGAAAAGCATATACGATAGGAATCTTCTAATTGACAAGAAATTAAGGATTATAAATTGGACATAATTAACTAGAATTGGGCTCTTTGTTTCATGGATGCTACTTTCTTAAGGCTAAAGAGGTCTTGAAAATTGAATGCCATAGATTTTCATGTGAAATTTTTTTTGAAAATTATGAGGAGAGAGGAAAGTGAAGCCGAGCAATAAGAAGACACGATGAAAATGGGAGAAGATAAGAAAGATTAAGGTAATAGCTAGGAAAGAAAGGCAATAGAACAAATATAATGCATGAGGTTAAAGAAAAGCAATAGAAGAACAGTAATGCATGAGGTTAAAGAATGGGTGGGAAATGCAAATGGAAAGGTTAGATGCTAGGGGATTGAATACCATTGCATGGTAAGTGACATTCAAGAAAAGGGTTCAATAATATATGTAGCACTTAACATAGGTATGTGTGGATGGTATACAAAATCATCTTATGAATACTTTCCCAAAACAAGCTTTTAAATTATGATATTGAAAGAAGGTACCCTTCTAAAAATAAAAGGCTGAATAAAATATCTTAAACTCATATCAGATATGGTTGCTTTATCTTAAACTCATATCAGATATGGTTTTGATCCTTTATCAAATGTTCTAGTTTGTGTATCCTCTCATTAATCTATAAGTTTATCAAGTTAAACAGTCCAATCAATGCAGAAGCAGCATGATAAGTTGGCAAGCCTTGAAGCAGTACTACCATGAATGTACACAGTGTACTGCAGTTACTCAAGTAGCAATTCTCCAAGCTAAAATAACCTTGCCCAATACCACACCAAACAAGCGTGCTACTTCATGGTGCAAATATGGACAAAGTCCCTTGGCCTTCAAGAGCTCTTTTTCTTTATTTACTCCAAAATTTCAATGAGTGCAAATACTATATTCATTGATATAAAAAAATTTGGTGCATTTTCTATCAACCATCAAGGACGCATCATGGACTTTCATCTTGAAGAAACCAACTAGAGACTTGTCATTGCAATTCATGTGTGCGCACATGCATGTGTGCATGTGAGAGAGAGAGAGAGAGAGAGATAATTTTCACTTAAAAAATATGTGTGTGTGTGTGTGAGAGAGAGAGAGAGAGAGAGAGAGAGAGAGGGGAGGGACGGAGGGACGGAGGGGGAGAGAGAGAGAGAGAGAGAGAGAGAGAGAGAGAGAGATAGAGAGAGAGGGAGGGAGGGAGGGAGGGAGGGAGGGAGGGAGAGAGAGAGAGAGAGAGAGAGAGAGAGAGAGAGAGAGAGAGAGGGGGGGGGAGAGAGAGAGAGAGAGAGAGAGAGAGAGAGAGAGAGAGAGAGAGAGAGAGAGAGAGAGAGAGAGAGAGAGAGAGAGAGAGTCCTCTTATCTCAACTTCTGACAGATATTCCATGAGATTTTTTAGATGTTTTCATGAGTGGTTTTAGATGTTTGTACGATCTTCAAGGTTCTGTGAAAGTCTTTGAAAGGTTCATCTCTGCAAGGTTCCCACTCTAGCTCTACTAGGTAACTCTGGAAATACCTCTGCTACAAGCTCCATACAAGCACAAACAATCAACCAGCTCAAGGCAAGCACAAAGGCAAAGGACCCAGGGAGGCTTAGCACCACAAAAATAGTTGACTATAGCTTGCACGCAACAGCTTGCACGCAACACAAACCTCCAAGGAAGCTCTAACGACCAAGCATGCAAGCAACAACTAGCAATGACCTGCACAGGTGACTCAATAATCATGGTCTCAACACTTGCAGGCTACGGAGACACCTAGCTACAATGTAGTCTCACACTAGCTCAATATAGACTAGCGACAAGAAAAAGGCAATCCCACTGATGTAGGGATTGATTCCCACTGATGTAGGGGCTGATTGCCACTATGTAGGGAAGGTATTACCTTCTCCCCCTTTCTATAAGAGAGAGTCCTCTCCCTCACAATCATAATAGAGATCTACCATCTTTCTTTCATTGTGCTCTCACACCTCTTGCAAGATGCATCTATTCTATCCTATGGGATCCTACAATATTGTCTCATTCGAGGGTGTCAAGCCTGACCCCAAGATGGTAGAAGCTATCCTCAAGCTCTCCCCACCAACAACCAAACTTCAGGTATGCTTATTTGTCAATCTAGCAGGATACCATCACTGCTTCATTGATTAATATGCTGCTTTGACATGACCCATGACTATGCTATTAAAAGATGGGGTTGATTTCTCTTGGGATGAGGATTGTGATCATGGGTTTGTACAAATCAAGAGTGCTTTGGCTTTAGAACCCATTCTACACAATCTTGATTGGTCAAAGACTTTCTATATCAATCCTGGGTTTGGTGAGCACGCTCTGGCGAGTATTCTTCTCCAGCAAGGGGAGGATCGGTTCATGTATCCTATTCGATTTGCTTCTCGACAATTGCTCGAAACTGAATGGCGCTACTCTAAGGCTAACAAGCATGCCTTGTCTTTGGTGTTCTGCATTGAGAAATTTAAGCATTATGTGGCTAAAAAGTCCTTCATTATAATCTCTAGCAATGGTTTTGCAAAGCAGGTTCTTCAATCACTAATAAACTACACTTTTCCTCATTGTCCATTCACTCCATTTTTCCTTTGCTGTTCCATCATGTGGTATTAGAGCCACCACGTCCTCCTTGAGCCTTATCAACCTCACTTATTACAGGAGGCATAGTAGCAGTGCCAACACCTTTGGCAACACAAGTGCAGCCAAGACCGAATACAACACAACCCAAACTATAGCTTTGAGCCAAGCTCCAAGCAAGGTAGCCATGATGCTTAGCAACTCTAAACAATAAAAACGATGCCACATAGCCACTAAACAACAACACCAAATGAGCACTACCTCCAATGCTCCTAGAATGGCGTTTGAGATCTACATGAAGCCAAGGTGATGACCCAACTGGCAAAAGCCTCAACAACCCTCATGATATACAATGAGCCATACCTTACAACCAGACATTTAGCAACTCCAACGTTGGAGTTGTAGCAACTACTCCAAGCCAAAGCGGTAAACAATGGCATGATTGAGCACACAAGGTGGCTCAACCCAAGCAACAACAACCTACGATAGCAGCCAACACCCTCAATGACCACAACTCGAGCACTTCACGCACTTCTAGCATCAACATCAAATTTTTGATTTGATGTTGAGATGACCACTTCTCTGAGATGCTATGCCTCTGCCTCTGCCTCTGCCTCTATCTCTATTTTTCCATGCTTGAATGGCTTGAGTCTTGATTTCTTCACCAAGTAACACTAATTGTAACTCTTCTAGTGTTGGAATTTGCCTTTGAATGGCAATACTCTGGCTTGTATCCCTCTCCTAGTCAATTCAAGATGACTTGAACCATCCCAGCAGGATTCATAGTCTCTCCTGGGCGCGGCAAGTTCATTGTTGTAATCATTGATTTTGAGTGTGTAAGCATGACCAGTTTCATTGCTATTGTGGAAACTTTGGTTGATCTAGTTTCTCAATGTGAGAATCTTGGATGTGTTCTTAGACTCATAAAGAGAGCTACGAACATATCCCATGCTTCCTTGGACATTTTCACCATGTTGAGCTGTCCAAGCATGACATCTTGCACATTTTTATTAATCAAATGATATGCATATTTTCCTTTCTTGTCCCAATCAGCCTGTGCTCGGGCAATGGCTGGATCTATTGTAGGTGTGGACACCATGGGTGAGGTGAAGACCCTTCTCCTTGTGCTATGGCAATGGTGGGAGTTGCTGAAGGTAAACTAGATGGTCTAAAGTGCCTATGAAAATACTATTGAATCGACTGTAATATGAACTGCTAGTAAAGATAGAACTGTAATATATTCCAATCTGTTACAAGGTTTATGTGGCAAATGATAGTGGGAATAGCCAAGAGGCTTTACAAGGTACAAAATAATGTGCTCAAATTCTAAAAATAGCAAATAAGGCTTCACAATGGTGGCATGTGAGTTCAAAAAGAAATGATGTGCAATTTGTCCACTGAACAACGGCCAATTTTTCTTAGCACTCTGAAGTTTGCTCACTGAAATGTGGAAGATCAGGTTTCAAGACATGTTATGATGTGAAATCGCATGTGAGGGTAGAGACTGACTTTGAGTTGGAACTAGTCAAGAATTTTTAGGCATGGCTTCGATTGGCTATTTTGTAGTTGTCTCCACTATGGCAAAGAAATCTATGCTAAACTATGCTAGGCCAACCCTCGAGCGATGAAAAGCAAGAAATAGTTTCTTTTGGGTTTTTTCCTTTTAGATGTGGGGACAGATGCATCAATGAAGAGGCTTAAATGCATGCAAGAAGTGGATTTGATGCCAAGGATAAAAAGTATGTGATGCAAGTGTTAAAATGTGCACATGATGTAGACAAGTTCATAGAACACAAAAAATTGAGCAATTTTCCTTTTTGGAGCACTCTCAAATTCTTCCTGGATCAAGAGATATGACTTGATCTTGGTGGAGGGGCAAAAAAGGGTGAAATGAAGATGTGGTAGGATTCACCTATAGTGTAAAAAAGTGTGCCTGGCAAGGGGTGTGCTTGTGGAGTGTGTGTGAGGTGGTAGTTGTTCGCACAAGGAAAGTGCCAAGTGTGCCTGTGGAGAGATTACTGGGCATGGCAGGGGCTATGCCATCTGGTACTTATGAGGTGATAGTGATGACATGGCCTATTGTGACTGAAGCATAATGAATGGATGTGATGAGATGGCAAGGACACCTGTTTGTTGAGCTAGCAGATAGGACATTGATATGGTATCATGATGACATGGCAAGATAAGGAAGCTTGCTGATGTGGTAGATAAGGCTATAGGTGATGACATGGTAGTCGATGGGTTGCTGACAAAATATGAAGAGGGGAGAGGAGAAGAGTGGAGATGAGGAGAGAGGGCACAACTAGAGAGCACACCACAAATGACTAACTGTACACTAGATTTAGTTGAAAAATATAGAATATATACAAACCTATTTAGGGTTAGGGTTAGGGGATCTAACCCTTTCCTTTATAGCACCTATAAGGTTAGTGCTATGCACATATGATCAGGTGATGGTGCTATGCACACATGATCACATGATGTTGAGCATGAACTCTCAACACCTTCCCTCAAGATGAACATCATGAAGTAGGCCTTCCCTCAAGATGATGATTTTGGGGAATCGAAGAAGGACTGAGCATTACATTCCATCACACCCCTTTAATGGGAATGTCCTTCCTCTGCGTCAAACCAAGAGCTAGTCAGTGTTTCTCGAATAGCTCTTTATCGAATGGTTTGGTAAAGATGTCTACAACATTCTCTTTACTATCACAATGTTGCAGTGTGATGTCACCAAGTAACACTCTTTCTCTGATGAAGTGCTCTCTGACATCAATGTGCTTTGTCCTGGAGTGATATACTAGATTCTTGGCCAATGCTTGAGCCAATTGATTATCACAGTATATTGTTGTTGGCTGACTCGGCTTGACTCATCAAAGTAATCTGTTTCTGACAATAGTCTTCTGAGCCATATAGCCTCACATGCACCTGTAGTGAGTGCTCTATATTCTGCTTCAGTCGAAGACAAAGAAATAGTTGGCTATTTGTTTGAAAACCATGATATAGCACCTTGACCAAGGAAAAATGCATATCCCTGTGTCGATCTCCTGATCTCATGATCTTCAGCATAGTCACTGTCATAATATCCATGCATTTGTGGATGACTTCCTCTGTATTCCATCCCAAACTATCTTGTACCTCTGATGTATCTCAAGACTCTTTTGGCTGCCATATGAAACTTCTTCAAGAGACTGTCAACATACTTGAGCTAACTCATGAATGTGCTATCTGAATCTCTCCAAAACTCAATTCCAAGACAATAGTGCATAAGTCCAAGATCTTTCATGTCAAACTCTATAGATAGGTCTTGTTTTAGTTTTCTGATGAAGCTATCCTTACTTCCTGTCACAATCAAATCATCTACATACAAAAGTGCAATAGTAATGTCTTCCCCTTGAACTTTGTAGTAGAGAGTATGATCTGCATTGGATTTCTTGTATCCCAGATTAGCAAAATACTTATCAATTCTACTGTACGAACTTCTGGGTGCTTGCTTTAAGCCGTAGAGACTTTTCTTGAGATGGCAAACCTTATTCTCCTTTCCTAGTTCAATGTAACCTGCTGGTTGTTGCATGTAGACTTCCTCCTCTAGGTAACCATTGAGAAATGCATTCTTAACATCAAGCTGGTACACATTCCATCTGCCAAGTGTCGCTAGTGATATCAAGAACCGTATGGAATCCATCTTTACTACTATAGCATAAGTCTCATCATAGTCTTGACCATATTGCTATGCAAATCCTTTTGCAACTAGTCTAGCTTTGTATCTTTGAATACTCTCATCTCGATTATACTTCACTTTGTATACCCATTTGTCTGCTATGGCCTTCTTTCCTGGTGGAAGTTCACATAATTCCCAAGTATTATTCTTATACAAAGCATCCATTTCTTCATTCATAGTAGTTTGCCATTCTGGTTTGTCTATTGCATCTTCGAAGTACGCTCTTCTTTAGCCATGATGGTAGTCATAAGAGCATAGTTGGTGGTTTCCACCTGAATTGCTTTGCCTTTCTGAGCATATGTCAATCTAACTGGAGGTCTGCTTCCCCTAGTAGATTGTTTGAGCTGCTAGGGCTCTACTTGGGGTGTTGTTGGCAATTCTTGCTCTTCTTCATCAACCTGTTCTATAGATGACTGTGAAGTCGATGCCTCCATCTCCTGTGTAGGTGAGGTTTTCCATTCTGATTCCTCATCAAAGATTACATCTCTGGAGATAATGACCTTGTAGGTAATGGTATCATACCATTTGTATGCTTTGTTTTCTTCACTGTAGCAAACCATGATGCATTTGCATGACTTCACATCCAATTTCCCGCAATTATCATCATGTATGCAGGCATATGCTATGCAACCAAATATGCGGAGATGCCCAATGTGTGGCTTGTGTCCAGTAAATGCTTTATAAGGAGTCATACCTTGTATCGGTTCAGTAGGAAGTCAATCAAGCAGCTAGTTTGTTGTAGCTATTGCTTCTGCCCAATTATGATTTGGAAGATGCTTTACACTACACATTGCTCTAACACTGTCTGCTAAAGTCCCATTCTTCCTTTCAGCTCTTGCATTCTGCTGAGTATCTGCACATGTGAATTGTCTTTGTATGCCGTGACTTTTGCAAAAGTTCATGAATGCTAAAGACATGTATTCACCTCCTCTATTTGATCTCATGACCTTGATCTTTCTACCTGTCTGGTTTTCTACCATGGCTTTGAATTCTTGAAATCTTGAAAACACTTCAGATTTCTCTTTCAAAAAGTAGACCCAACAATATCTGCTGTGGTCATCGATGAAAGTCAAGTAGTAAAGTGAACCATTGATGCTGCGGGGGTCTGGGCATAACCCCATAGATTTGTATGTATCAAATCAAGAATAACTCGTGCATGAGAGGTACTTCTGCCAAAGTTGGTTCGCTTTTGTTTGCCGAAGCAGCATGCTTCAGAAACTTTTCCAAGAAACTGTAGCTTCGGAATCCCAATTGCCATATTCTGATTCCTGAGATCTAACAAGTACTTGAAGATGACATGACCATATCTCTTGTGCCATTTTACAGATAGTGGCATCTGTTGGGGTTGAGCTAACATGGCATGCTTATTTGGTACTATGCTAGCATTCTGTATAAGCATCCTTCCTTGACACCTTTTGCTACTAGCTAACATCTTTTGGATTTGTCTCTGATAATGCATTCATCACCGTCGAAGATGACTCTGTAGTTGTGTTCCATCATTTGACCTACTGACAAGAGGTTCTTGTTGAGCTTCGAAACATAGAGCACATCTTTCACTAATCCTTTCGTACTAGTGAAATTGTTCATAGGGATAACACCTGTCCCTTGAACCAGATTTAGTGTATTGTATGCTATGTAGATGACATTCTTTTGTCCTTCTAATGGCTTCATTTCTGTGAACCATTCCTGATGATTTATCATGTGAGATGATGCACCGCTGTTGATATACCAAGGATCCTATTCCACTTGGTCGACTTGATAGTTGAAATTCTCTTTGGGATTGAAATCAGTGTCTAACGGTATTTTCATGTACTGTAATTGGAGTTGTCTAACTTAGCAGATGCCTCCAAATTGAGGTTGCTAGTCGTAGACATAGTGCAAGAAATGTACTCAAAAGTGTCGTGAAAATCTCTGTATGAATCAACCACATATACATTGATTGTGCCAAGTGAAATCTCTAAACCGTTAGCGAAGATAGAACTGCAATACATAAAATCTGATTTGTATTACAAGGCTTGTGGCAATGATGTCGAGAATAGCCAAGAGGCTTTACAAGGATGAAATGATGTGCACAATGTCGTGAGATAGCCGAATAGGCTTTACAATGTTGGCATGTGTGTGTGAAATAAAGTGCTATCTACCCATTGAAACAATTTGCAATGCCTCTATACTCTCTGATGTCTACTCACTGAACTGATGAATGTAAGGTTTCAGGTAATGTAATGATGTGAAACCATATGTGAGCGTATGGACCGAGTAGGTACTAGTCGAGAATTTCGAGCATGGCTTAGATTGGCAACTTGGGGAAATTCAAAGCATCCCCTCTATGGCGATCTAGTCTACTATGATCTAGATCTATACCAACCGTTGATCGATGAAAGAACAACAAATAAGTGCTAGGTCAGATGCCTCGATGTAGAGGCGAATGTGCATGAAGGAAGTGGTTTTGTCGGGCGAAGCTCAAATGTGAGTGTAACTTGCACTAAAATGTGCGGATGATGTGATGAGCGAATAGAGCACAAATAATCGAGCAACTTTCCTTTTTGGAGCACCCTCGAATTCTTTCTGGATCAAGAGATACGACTTGATCTATGTGGAGGGGCAAAAGGAGTGCAAATGTGCTCAATGATGATGTGTCACTGTGGGTCACATGCAGTGATGATTGGGCACTATGCCTAGCAAGAGGTGTGCCAATGGAGCCCTGTGCTGAAGTGGTAGGAGTGGTCACATGAAGTGACTATGGAGCATTGTGTGTGCCTGTAGAGGTTAGTGCTGACTGGATAATTGAGGTGGCATTGCTAAGGTGGCATAGATGATGATGTTAGCAGATGATGTGGCAATGATGATATTGTAGATGATGTGGCACTGATGATGTGTCATTGATGATGTGGCAATGATGATGTGGTAGATGACATGGCACTGATAACGTGGCACAGATGATGTGGTAATGATGATGTGGCAGATGACATGGCAATGATGATGTGGCATTGATGATGTGTCCTTGATGATGTGGCAAGTGACATGTTCCTCATGACATGGCAGGTGATGTGTCCCTGATGACATGGCAATGGTGATGTGGCTACCATCATGGCAGATGACATGGCACGATAAGGTTACTGACGTGGCAGTCGGCTGCCACATGTCAGCTGGATGATGTCGTAGATTGAGGATGACCTGCCATGTGGCAGAAGGGTGACCAACCCTTTGTGATCCTGATGAGGATAAGGTGATCCTCTTTGAGTTGGCTCTTGTGCCACATGTCACAAGGTGAGGCACTAAAATCTAAGAAGAGTCTATCAAAGATTCTGTCTGTGGAGAGTGTTGAGTTTGCTGCTGGAGCTGTTGAAGTCATCGCTAAAGCCCGTAGAGTTGTGATGAGCTCATTGGCGTGTTGTTGATGCAAAAGGAGGTGTTGGAGAGGCAATAGTGTAGCTTTAGGTATAGTGTCGGAGGCTTAGCCATTCGATCGAAGAGCTGCATCGGGCAATGAAGAGGCTATTGCGTAGGTTGTTGCATGTTTGAGGGTTACGTGCTACTAAGAGCAATTCGAAGGAGCCGCACAGGAGCTGTGTCTTGAAAGAGGCATGGTCTTCCGTGGTGATGGAGCTGCTCACTTGTAGACATTTGGAGAGGCTTGGAGGCCTGCCGTCTGGACATGCTTTGAGCCCAGAGCTCGTAGTCAACATCGTGAAGTAGCTAGGAGGTGAAGCGATAGCGGGCTGGTGATTCGAAGCTTTGGTCGTTGTAGGTTGGACGTGCGCGATTGGCTGGCTATGTTGGGAGCCTAGCTGTGGCGTAGTGATTGCAAAGAGCCCATTTGGGCTAAGTGTTGCTCAGTCTTTTGTTGAAGGGAGCTGCCTGTAATCCGTTGTGTAGCCGACCGTAGTGATGCGCCTTGTTGGAGCTTTAGATGAGGAAGGCACTGGAGCCGTAGGTCTACGCAAGCTTGGCAACATGAACGCATTGGCAAATTGGCATTGTAGAAGGTTGACTCAGCATGCACTGGCTGGCTGGTGAGCTTCAGACTAGTTGTCAGTGAGCGTTGCTGAGGCTGGTTGTAGTTGTTCATTGCATTGCATGGAGGGCATAGAAGGTGGTCGACGGTTGCAGATCTGTATATTTTTGGATGTAGTTCTGGGTTCTTATCTTCTATCTCCTTGTTTTGAGGTTCCTTAGACTTGTCTAAAGATTTGCAACCTTCGATGCACCCTTTCGCTTCCCTTTGTCAAAGAATTTCTTGATCTTGGGCAGAACTTTGCTCTTCCAATTTGCTTAGTTGAGTTCCCTTGCTTGTATGATCCTCTCCCTATCAAAGTTAAGAGAAACTATAAAGGAAAGAAATCTCTCTCACAGAACTACTTCTCTCTCAATCTCAATGCTCACTCTTTCTCAAAAGGAGAGAAGAACACTCAAAGACTTTCTTTCTCACAAGCTCTCTCTCACAAACACTCAAGAGAAGGAACTAAAATCTCTCAAGAATGAACGGAAAGTATAGACGGAATTATTTTGAGCAAATGGAATTTCTCTCAGCGGAAGAGAATCCTCTCAAAGAACACTCAAGAACTCTCGATCTCTCAATCTCTCAATCAATCACTCTCTCTCACACGAATCGCAATGCCTTAGTGGAAGGCAAGGGAGCTCTGATACCATGACAAAATATGAAGAGGGGAGAGGAGAAGAGTGGAGATGAGGAGAGAGGGCACAGCTAGAGAGCACACCACAAATGACTAACTATCCACTAGATTTAGTTGAAAAAAATAGAATATATACAAACCCATTTAGGGTTAGGGTTAGGGAATCTAACCCTTTCCTTTATAGTACTCTATAAGGTTAGTGCTATGCACATATGATCACGTGATGGTGCTATGCACACATGATCACATGATGTTGAGCGTGAACTCTCAACAGTTGCCACATGGAAGATGTGGATGGAGTTGATGATGTGTTAGGATGGTGATGTGGAAGATAACCCTATCACGTGTCAGCGATGTGTGGATGTAGGAGATTCCATCGAATCTGTTTGAATCTATGAAGATTTTAAAGTCAATCATCATCCTATTTGTTAGATTGCTTGAGAGTTTAGGTGCGATGCTTGCCTTGTTTGAAGTCACTGGAGTTGTGTTGCTCTAGTAGTTGTTGTCGGTTGAAACTTGTGTTGAACTTTGTTTGGGAGTCATGGTAGAGTAGAAGCTATCGTTGATGATGATGGGCATCACTCAATCTTGTGTTGGCTTTGCTCATTGGTAGCCTCTCCTTTGCATTGATGGAGGTTGCTAGGTCTTTGAGTATTGATGCTTTGTTGACATCCATCCTTTGTTGACATCCATCCTTTGTTTGGTCCTTGATGGTGAAGGTCATTGTTGAGCCACGTTGTAGTTGCCCACTCATCGTCGTGTGTAGACATTATAGTTGCATTGGCGTTGGCATGTGCTGCTTGTTGGTTGAGTTGTTGTTGTGAGCTTTGCTTTGTTTTAAGCTGTTGTGGATAGAGTTGTCATTGAGTCGAAGTAATTTTTGGCACTATTGCTCGCCTTTGTTTGTGTTGAGTTGGATAGGCCATGTCATTGAAGGTGCTTTTTCCTGCTTGTAAAGGTCTATGGGCATCGCCTATGTTTGCTTTATGTAGCTTGCCTCTATGGCCTGTTGAAGTATGAGAGATTCTCTCAATAGATATTACACTCTCAATGCCTAGGATCCAATGACCACTAACTCTCTCATAGAAATCCAGAATGAGATAAAGTACTCAGAAAGAGATCTCTCAAAGGGAATAAACCTCTCTCTCTCTTAGATAATTATCAACAAGTAGATTCTCATAATCTCTCAATGGAAAAGAAGAACGACTCTCTCTCTTTCACAAAGAAAAATATTTCTCACAATGGACAAGAATCTCTTGAAGAAAATGGACGAAAATTTCTCTCACAAAAAAAGGACAGAAATTATTTCAATGAACTAAATGGAAAGTCTCTCACCATAAGTGGACTCTCATATGTAGAACCCTCAAGAGAACTCACAATCTCTCAACCTCTCATGCTAGGATCTTGATACCTTAGCTTCAAGCAATGGAGCTCTAATACCGTGAACAAATATAGGGAGGGGAGAGGACAAGAGTGGATATGAGGAGAGAGGGCATAGCTAGCGAGCACACCATAAAATGACTAAATCTACACTAGATTTAGATAAAATAATGGATATATACAAACCCATTTAGGGTTAGGGTTTCCAACCCTTGTGCCTTTTAGCACTCTATGTGTTATGCTATGCACACATGATAATGCATGATGTTGAGATGAACCCTCCACATTGTAAACAAATGGGTTTACAAAGTAAAGTACAATCTTGATGGAAGCATCGAAAGATACAAAGCCATATTAGTTGCAAAAGGTTTTGCACAGCAATATGGTCAGGCTTATGATGAGACTTATGCTCAACCATCAGTTCAATTACTCTCATCCTTGAAATGCTTGCTTAACTTTGTGACTTTTCTCCTCCCCTAGAGAACCCAAGTATTCCAATCCATGTCCCATAGATGCCTCCTCTACCCCACAGGCCCTATCCATGCTCTCAAGCTTAAGGAGGACGCCACCTCTACCAAAAATCTCTAGGAATAAGGATGTCACTCTCCCTCTGCCCCTTTTCATCTCCCCCTCTAACTTCCTCTTCCTCTCCCTTTCCCTTTTCTCATTCATATTTTGAAATGTAATTTGGATTTTAGAATTAGGTCCTTATTCTGCCTCTCTTCTTTCCATCTCCCTCTTCCATTTGTCCCTCCCATGTCCCTCTGCCTCTCAGATAATTATCAAGTAGATTCTCATAGTCCATTTGTCCCTCTTTCTCAATCATTCCCCCATCCCCCCTCCCTTTCATTCCTATTCTCTCCCTCTCTTTCACCCTCTATCATATTATCCTCCTCTAAATTCCCTTTCATATACCTTACTCCCTTTTCCATCTCTGTCTCTTAAAGAGACTCTAAATTTTGTCATCTCTCTCCTTCTCCCATCTCCCTCTCCCTCTCCCTCTTCCTCTTCCTCTCCCGCTCCCATTTTCCCTCTTCCAAAAGACCTCTAAAGTCTCTCTTCTCTTGTTCTCTCATTTATCATTCCCATTTCCTACTCCAAGTTTTGCTCTCATGCCCCTTACCACTTTTGTCTCCTTGCCCTCTTGTCCCCTCCCCTACCCTTTGTCTCAAAGGTGGCAATTCTCCCATGGACATGTGGCATCTCCTTTTATTGCATGTTGTTTAGGGCTTCATTTACGGGTTTCAGTAGTCCCCTAGAACCTTTGCTCATTCTTTGGCTCCATGAGCACTCTATGGGTCTTTTATGCTTGGCAATGTGGCTCATCCTTTCTTGGATTTTCTCAATTGGTGGAGGCAGCCATCTTGGATCTAATCCAACATCAATAGCAACAAAGAATGGCTTGATGCAATGGTACTAGTCAAAGTGGTGGCATATTATCTTTGAAATATTTTGCATGGGCATCTTAAAAGTGTAAATGATCCTCCAACAAGCTCAGTCAAGATGAGGAGGATATGATATGTAGATTTCCATCATTACATGCAATTTTCTTTTAGTTGTTGGTCACATGTGATAATAAATCTTACTATTGTGTCTATTGAGCTCTACAATTGTTTGTTAATTACATATAATATAAGCTTTGGTTTTGAGTTATCAAATGGGATTTCAATGTAAGTTTTTTTAGTTGGTATTGGAGCAAAAAGCTCATCGAAGCAAAATAATTTGGACCAAAGAATAATCATTTGGACCTCACAAAGACCATGAAGTAAAATTGGATCTCCATCAACACTATTTTTGTAGAACAATTGAAGAATTCAAAGGTTCTCCTCAAGCAAGAGCTCTTACACCGACAAACAAAGGGTGTCACACTTGGGGAGCATCTCAACTAAATGAAGATAATACTACAATAGCTAGCCAACCTTGGTGTGCAAGTTGTTGACGGTGACTCAAAGGCCATGTTCCTTTGAGACTTCCTCTAGTTTATGAGGAGATAAGGAAAATTCTCTGAGTAAATGCAAATATGTCTTTGGATGAAATGATAGGTACGTTGTTAGATGAAGAATGCAGCTAGACCTTGGAAGTAGTAGAAAATCATGTATATTCTAGTGTGAACAAGAAAAATAGTACTAAAAGGGCTGATTGGAAGCAACTACAGTGCGACTATTGCAAGAAGCCAAGGCATACAAAGGAGTATTGCTATATTTTAAAAATGTGAGACATGTTCCTAAGCTTACCAAGAGTCTCATTTCAGTGGGTTAGCTAGATGGTGTTGGTTTTTAGACCACCTTTGGCTATCAGAGTTGGAAAATTCCTCGAAAATTCAAAAGTGCTCTATGGTTTTGGCAAGGGGTGCCAAGTGTGGGACATTGTATCCCTTAGATGTATTAGGGGTATCTGATCATGTTGTTGCAATAACCGAATAGCCAAGTACTCTTTGTGGCATTGCCGGTTGGGGCACATGAGCCAAAACCGTTTGGGTTATGTACTGCATTTGAGTTTTTAAAATTTTGAGCACTGTCTCTATGGGAAGTAGACTAAATCAGCCCATAAAAGAGCTTGAAAAGCTTGATTTGGTGCATTTAGACGTATGTGGTCCCATGCCTACATGGTCATTAGGTGGCAATGAATACTATGTGACATTCATTAATGATGCAACTAGGAAAATGTACGCTTATGCTATGGCTTAGAAGAGTGATGTGTTCGAGATATTTCAAAAATGGCTGGCTTTGGTTGAAAATCAATTAGGCAGAATGCTTAAATGCATATGGATTGACAATGGTGGAGAGTACTGGTTGTTGAAAAGACACTTGATTTTTTGTGCTCTACATGCTCGTCACATCACGTGCATATTTTGGCACAAATATCACACACTTTCTAGCGTCGGCATCAAATACACCTCTTGCATGCACACAAGCCTCTACATCGATGCATCTGACCTAGCACCTAAAAATGAACAAAAGAAAATGAATTATTTAGTTCTTTTCATTGCTCGACAGCAGTTGGTCTAGATCTAGGTTAGAGTAGCATAGTTCATTCATAGAGGAGAGAACTCCAAAGCAACCAATCGATGCCATGCCCAAAACTTCTCAAATAGTTCATACTTGGAGTCAGTCCCTATGCTCATATGCGGTTTCAAATCATCACAAGTTCAGTGAGTAGACTTCAAAGTGTTTAGAGGAATTGGCTGATTGATCAAGGGGAAAATTCTAGATTTTTTGCAATAGCAATGAAATTGGTCATACTTATGTACTCAGTTTTTGCAATAGTAATGAAACTGGTCATACTTATCAGGATCAAGGATTACAACAACCAACTTGCATTAGTAGTAGGAGAGACTATGAATCCTATACAAATGGTTCAAGTCATCCTGAATGGACTAGTAGAGGGATAAGAGAATCTAGTCCAGAGTATTTACATTCAACAACAAATTCCAACATTGGAAGAATTACAGTTAGTATGAGCTTGGGACTCAAGCACGCAAAGGTCATTCCAATGACCAAGCAGTCACAAATTCAAAGACAGAGGTAAAGGTAGAGGCAGAGGCATAGGTAGAGCATATCAGAGGAGTGGTCATCAGTAGCATCAAAATTATCATCAGCATCCACAACATCATCAACATCCACACAGCAGCATCTAAGAGCAAATCATTCCAACAGAGGAAGACTGATATGTCAAACATTCAGTGCAACTACTATCAAAATTTTAGGCACTATGAAAGAGATTGCCACAAGAAATGGTTCGACCAGGGAGGTCAATCTAGCAGCAATTGGGGGAATTTTCATGGAAGAGGAAATTATCATGGTGGATATTCAAGTCATATTCATTTTGCCAATGAACCATAGAATATGTTTCTTGCAAGTGAGGATATGCAAAAGACTGAAATAGTGTATCTTGACATTGATTGCAATTCAAAAGGAAAATGCAATTATCAAGTTGATCAAGATCCTTGGTACATTGATAGTAGCAGTGCATCATCTCATACGACAAAGCATCAGGAATGGGTTCATAGATATGAAACCATTAGAAGGATAGAAGAACGTTATATACATGGTAGATAACACGCCAAATCCAATTAAGGTAAAGACATTGTCCCTATGAACTATTTCACTAGTACAAAAGGATTGGTAAAAGATGTACGCTATGTTCGAAAGCTCAGCAAGAATCTCTTGTCAGTTGGCAAAACACAACTATTGAGTAATATTTAATGGGATGAATGCATGATCAGAGACAAATCCAAAGTATATCAACTGGTAGGAAAAACAGTCAAGAAAAGATGCTTGTTTAGAATGCTAGCTTCAGTTCTAGATTTGCATGCCATGTCACCTCAATAACAATCGATGCCACTTTTTGCAATATGGCACAAGAGATATGGACATGTCAATTTCAAAAGCTTGATGCAACTCAAAAATCAGAATATGGCAATTGGAATTCCTAAGCATCAATTCTTGGAAAAGTTTGCAAAGCATGGTACTTGGAAAAGTTTTCAAAACAATGGGTCTACTTTCTAAAAGAGAAATCTGGTGTCTTTTCTAGATTTCAAGTATTCAATGCCATGGTTGAGAACCATAAAGGCAGAAAGATCAAATTCATAAGATCAAATAGAGGAGGTGAATACATGTCTTTAACATTCATGAAATTTTGCAGAAGTAATGGCATTCGAAGACAATTCACTGTGTAGGTACTTCTCAGCAGAATGCAAGAGCTAAAAGGAAGAATGGTACTTTAGCAGATAGTGCTAGAGCAATGCTCAGTGAAAAGAATCCTCTGAATCAGTATTGGGTAAAAGCAATTGCCACTATAAACTACTTACTTAATCGGCTTTTGACCGAACCAATTCAAGATATGACACCTTATGAGGCATTCACTGGATACAAGCCACACATTGGGCATCTTCATATATTTGGTTGCATAGCATATGCCCACATACATGACGATCATCGCAGAAAATTGAATGTTAAGTCATGCAAATGCATCATGGTTGGTTATAGTGAAGAAAGTAAAGCATACAAGTTGTATGATTCCATCAACCAAAAGGTCATTATCTCTAGAGATGTAATATTTGATGAAGAATCAGAATGGAAAACATCAAGTACATAGGAGATAGAAACACAGATTACTCAGTCACCTACAGAAAAGGTCGATAAAGAAGAGCAAGATTTGCATACTCTGAGACACCCCAAATAGAGTAGCAACTTAGATGGTCTACCAGAGTTAGCAGACTACGAGCAAGATTGACATATGCTCAAAAAGGAAAATAAATTTAGATTGAAACCACCAATCATGAACTTATACTTACCATCATGGCTACAGAAGAGCCAGTGTACTTCGAGGACACAGTTGACAAACCAGAATGGCAAACTGCTATGAATGAAGAAATGGAAGCTTTGTGCAAAAACAATAATTGGGAATTATGTGACCTTCCAACCAAGAAAGAAGGACATATCAAACAAATGGGTTTACAAAGTGAAGTACAATCCAGATGGAAGTATTGAAAGATCAAAGCCAGACTTGTTGCAAAAGGTTTTGAATAGCAATATGGTCAAGACTATGATGAGACTTATGCTCTAGTAGTAAAGATGGATTCCATAAGATCTTGACATTAGTAGCGACGACACTCAACAGATGGAATGTGTACCAGAAGCTAGATGTCAAGAATGCTTTTCTCAATGGTTACCTAGACAAGGAAGTCTACATGCAACAACCAGTAGGTTATGTTGAACCAAGGAAAGAGCATCAGGTTTACCATCTCAAGAAAAGTCTCTACGGCTTAAAGCAAGAACCCAGAAGTTGGTATAGCAAAATCGACAAGTATTTTGCTAATTTGGGATACATGAAATCCAATGCAGATCATACTCTCTACTACAAAGTTCAAGGGGAAGACATTACTATTGCACTTTTGTACATAGATGATCTGATTGTGACTAGAAGCAATGATAGCTTCATAAAAAAGTTAAAACAGGACTTATCTGTAGAGTTCGATAGGAAAGATCTTGGACTTATGCACTATTGTCTTGGTATTGAGTTTTGGAGAGATTCAAATAGCTCCTTCATGAGTCAGGTACTGAAATATGTTGGCAGTCTCTTGAAGAAGTTTCATACGGTAGATTGCAAGATTGTAGCCACTCCCACGGAATAGAGTTTGAAACTTACTAAAGATTCAGAAAAGACTATAGTCAGTGATAGGTACTTTTGGCAGCTCATTGGATCTCTTATATATCTGGCTATCACACGACTAGATATTTGTTATATACGAAGTTCACTTGTACAGTTTATGGCAAATCTAAAACAGTCTCACTAGAATGCAACCAAAAGAGTCTTGAGATACAAAGGTACAAGACAGTTTGGAATAGAATATAGAGGAAGTAATCCAAGGTTGCATGGATTCTATACAGTGACTATGCTATGCTGTAGATCATGAGACTAGGAGATCCACACAGCGATATGCATATTTCCTTGGTCAAGGTGCTATATCATGGTTGTTAGACAAATAGCCAACTGTTTCTTTGTCTCTAACTAAAGTAGAATAAAGAGCACTCACTATAGGTGCATGTGAGGCTATATGGCTCAGAAGAATTCTTGTTTAAAACAGATTACTTTGATGAATCAAAGGTAGCAACAACATACTATGATAATCAATCGGCTCAAGCATTAGCTGAGATTCCAATATATCACTCCAATGGCAAAGCACATTGATGTCAGAGAGAACATCATAGAAAGAGTGTTACTTGGTGACATCACATTTCAACATTGTGATAGCAAAGAGAGTATTGTAGATATCTTTACCAAACCACTTGGGAAAGAGCTTTTTGAGGAGCATCGACAAGCTCTTGGTTTGATGCAAAGAAAGGACATTCCCATTAAATGTTAGATATGCTCAATGCCCCACCCTCCTAGTAACCACCAGTGTGGTCCAAGGTGCTCAAGTTGTAAGGCCCCCATATGAGGAGAAGCCATGTGTGAGCCCGAGACACTGGATGGGATCTTGACTTACATGTCAGATGAGGTCTATCAATGAGACTGTTGATGGTAGAAATGTGATTGTGTGGGAGCCCCTTATTCTTGCTGGGGCCTGGGGGCCAGTGGCCCCCTTGGTGGGGGTTCGGGGGCAGGAGCCCCTGAGGCGACGGTATAGGAAATATTCCCTAAATATTCCATGGATGACTAGTCGGTTCCATCGACTAGATTGACTAGTCGGCTCCACCGACTAGGTCGACTGGTTGACTCCACCGACTATGTTGATTCGACTACCGCCCTCATAGCTATAAAGAGGCGACCTCCCCAGTCCATTGTATCAGATCAGTTCAGATCAGATTAGAGATCTTCTAGCTAGTAGCTCTTCACCTAGTATCTGTCTAGATTGCCATCTAAGCTCCACTGTGGGAGCGCATGGGTGGATGGAGCCATCATCTGTACTACATCAGTATTGAAGGAAAAGTTTATTCCTCTCCAGTTTGCTATGTACTCTCTATTCTTTGTTTAGTTTCTGTTCCACTGCACCATGTAATTTAACATGGTATTAGAGCCCAGGCGGCTCTAAGGATCGAAGAATAGAAGAGAGGCGAGGGCTTCAACAACATACGGAGTGATGGCAACAGGAAGCACCTCAACAAGAAGCGGTCGAGTTCGACAGCTGTTGCTGCACCAACAATCTAGGCCTTGAGGATTCGCCCACCAGCCTTCACTGAAGGCAAGCTAGATGGTACGAACTACACTCTGTGGAAGTTTAAAATTACTGCTATTCTGGATTCATATGAGCTTCTGGAGACAGTATTGGGGACTGACCCAGAACCACAAGGAACCCTCGACCTAGCAAATCCAAGGAGTATGATACCTTCTAATGCTAACCTTCTACGAGCTTGGAAATGTAGGAACACAGATGCTCTATGTGCCCTGTTTACAAGTACTAATGATAGTGTTTTGACCTTGATTCAGCATACATCTAAGGCAACTGTGGCGTGGAACATATTGAAGAGTCGACCATTCTTGTACTTCAGGACAAATGGGAGTATGTCAATGGATCTACACCTGGACCATTGGATGTTACTATAGCACTAGCAGCAGCAGGATCTATAGCAGGATCTCTAGCTACACCAACAATGTTTGCACCTATAATAGATCCTACCATTGCCCAAGCACAGGCAGAATGGGACAAGAAAGACAAGTATGCATATCATCTGATCAAGTGGAATGTGCAAGATGTCATGCTAGGATAGCTCAACACACTCAAGATATCCAAAGAAACGGGATATGTTTGCAGCTCTCTACGAGTCCAAGAACACTTCTAGGATTCTCACACTGAGAAACCAGATAAACGAATTTTTTTGCAACAGCAATGAAACCAGTCATGCTTATGTACTCAGGATCAAGGATTACAACAATCAACTCGCAGCAGCAGGAGAGACCATGAATCCCACAAAATTGGTTCAAGTCATCTTGAATGGACTAGGAGAGGGATATGAGAATCTAGTCCAGAGCATTGCCATCCAATGGCAAATTTTGACATTGGAAGAACTCTAGTTAGTTTTACTTGGTGAAGAACTCAGGACACAAGACATCCATGCATGCGAAGGTCATTCCAATGATCAAGCATTCACAGCTTAAGATAAAAGTAGAGGCAGAAAGAGATGCCTATGCTAAGCATCTTTACCAATAGCAAGATACTTGATGTATATTATGCCAAATAGATGTTTTAGGTCTTGGTAGATGGCAAAAAGCTATGTCAAATGTTTCACTTGATGTGTAAGTGCTTGATGCCAAATAGATGTTTTAGGTCTTGGTAGATGGCAAAATGCTAGCTATGACAAATGTGTTTCTCCATACAATTATGCATATAGAGGATAAATTAAAGAATGGCATTATATTGGAAGGGCGTTCAAAATTTGATCACCAATTCACCAAACATATTTAGGAAGAGCTTTCAACCTATCGAGGAATGAAGTCTTGCAAGAAGAAATTTTGAGAAAGGTTCCATAGAGGTAGAGAAAATTTTTGCTTTAATGGAAATTTTGTCTTGTTGATGGAATATACTTCACATTGCTAGTGTACATTCTATTTTTCTAGAGGGTACTCAATATTGGGAACATGGATATTCAAAGAAGACACATCAATTCCATTACTTGCTATGATAATATGCATCTTCCTTGTGGGAACATGCATACATTGTGCTATCCAGAGGGTCCTCACAATTGGGAATATTGATATAAACATGATTTTCACTTCTAGAATCAATTATATCACTTCCTTGTTTGTGACATGATTTTCATATTCTAGAATCAATAAAACTTCTCCCTATTGTCTAACAGACTCAAAGATGATATAGTTCAGATGTGCAAGGTCACATGCACTTTTAATATTCTAAATAATGAGCAAATAAGGAAAGGATTATTTGAAACATTGACATGGTTGTCTCATGGCCACTTTGAATAGAATGGCCACAAAAACAAAGGCACATACCATATACATTCTATATTTGCTTAAGTGAATGCTTAGAAAGGGAGAAATAAGAAATTGTAGAGATAGGGTGGTCACAAGGTCCAAAGTGGCTAGAAATAGGTATCATTATTACATTGGTATTACTTTTTGTCTTGAGCTAGTGTGTCTAACTAAATAGTGAATGTCTACATTGCATGTGAGAGAGGAGAGATGACATATGAAACTACATTGCTACTTAACCAAAAGGCCAAAATTGTGGAAACCATATTGCTACTCAACCAAAATAGTTACGTATATGATGACTTTTATTTCTTGTAATTATGTCTAGAGAAGATCTATTTCTTACATAATGATTATTGCTGTTGGTTTTGAGCTGAGTGCAAATTTAACCGAAATTGCATGGAGATCTTTATCTCGATATTCCACAAAAAGCTCACTGACTTATCCTCTTAAGAAATGATAATCAAGAAGAAGAATTGCTCACGTAATAACTCAAAGAAAAATTAGAAGAGTTGTGATGTATTGCAAGACTGGAGTTACTATAAAACAATATGCCGAGGTCTCTAACTGAGAACCACACTAGACTAGCACACGAAAACCACCATAGCTATCTCTTCAGGTCTACTGATCTTGTTAGAGCTCACAAAAAAAAGGTGACATCTTAGAGACTCACACACATACACTCAATGAAACCCTATGACTATGGAGTAGCTACTCTAAAACACTAAGAGACCAACCTATGACTTTCATGTATATGAGAGAGAAGATGATCTTGGATACACCTTCATATTCAACTCGTAGTAGCTGACTCAATCCAGCATGTGATCATTCAAAGTGCCACAATCCATGCACCCCCTTGTCACGTCCATTTTGTGGAATCCTTGTGGGGGTTAAAGGTCACTGTGCCTTTGCCTTGATTATATACAATACTCAAACACATATATAAATGAATGAAAAAGAAGATTAGGGCGGTTCTGCACCCACCAAAACTTGTGTGGCTCTCTATTTCTCTCTCTTCCTCTTCCGTTCTTGCTTTCGTTGAGAGCACTCTCAACTCATATCAGAGCCCGGGTGATCTACCTGAGCGTGCATGAATGCTTGAAGCTCAACAGCTCTGTGGGAGGAAGGAGAAGCTCTGTGGGAAGCTTTGTGGGTGACTTTACTTGCATCTGAGTGTGCAGAGACCTTGAAGGAACCTTTGGAAAAGTCACTCTGGTTTTGCAAAGTGGTTTTGAGAGCCTGTTAAGTGTTTTCAAAAAAAAAAAGTCGTTTTTTGAGCTTTTCCCTGTTCCATTCAATGACAGAGACTCCGTATTGACTTGTAGAGGCAACTATTGCTTGCTTTTGGTGTCAACTTCACTTAAGGAGCTTGGAAACACCTTGATTCTTGAATTTGGGATCATTTCATTGGATTTCTAACTCACTGTGTCAGTTTCTGCGTTTTTCTGCCCGGGTGTTAGAACTCAAGTTTGGAGCAACCATTTGCAGATCTGTCAATTTTGGTGGACTCAAGAGGTCTTAAAACTTCTATGTTTCTCATCATTCACACTCCAGTAGAGTTTACAAATAGCTCTATTTCCAAAAACGTTTTTCAGTCGGTGTGTTGGACCCAGTGATTGAGACCACGGTTTCCAAAACCGTCTGTCCCATTGCATTCAGGTTGCCTAAAAACCCCTACCTATCAGATCTTATGTGATTCGGTGGAGGATTTTCAGAGTTATAGATCTCTGTGTATTCGATTTTTTCTCTCTATTATGCATTTTTCATTCTAAGGTTTTGAAACCTTAGATTTATGCCACGTGGCACTGGATAAGTATTGACTCCCATTTCTCACTCATCGGTTGGGATTTTGGAGTTTCGGCAGAAGAGAGATATTTGTAGATTTTCTTGTTGAGTCCGATTATGCAATGACACCCATGTTTTGAGGCATCTCAGGTTCTATTTTCAGTAGTGCTCATTACTGTGGGACTACGATTTCTTGAGCATACCTTATGCAGATCACTCTGGTTGCAGTTTGAGTAGTGTACGCTCATTGGTGGTGTGCATTAGGTTGTAGTGGATGGTTTATAGGCCATTTGGATGCATTGCGGTCCTTATTAGATGCGTTAATAAGCCCAAATTGCCTTGTGGGATGCTATTTTTTATGGACGCTTTGCACATGGATGTATTGTATGCTGAGGGACAACTTTGACACATTGCAGGTGATGCACTGATAGTGCTATGCTCTCTTGGATGAGATATTATCTCGGGGGATCACTATGTGTAAACCCTCTATACCACGTGCGTTCAAGGCATATTTCTAAAATCCCTTATCTGTGTAAAATTTTCATTAATAAAATGTAGCCCTTTTCTATACAAATCTATAAATTTTTTGCAAAACTATTTTAAATAGTCGCTTATGTATATTTATTTCTGTAAATTTTAGAAATAAAAAATATCCATTTGTTGAACTCACGTGATAGGGTTACATATGATGAGTGACCCCCCCGAGGATATTATTAATGCATATGCAAGTGGACGGTGTTTATGCTTGAGTCAATTGGCAGTTATTGGCATTTTGGATTGCCATTGCAGTTGGCATTTTATTTTGGGCCAGATTTGCTCATATGGATGCATAGTATATGCACATGAGTCAGATGCTTTGAGACATGAGTTTTGGTGATATATCACTCTATTGTGGCATAAACATTTGGGTGCACCTGGTATTTGGTGTGATTCTCTCTTGTAGGCACTAGCATTTGGGATTTTTGCTTCATTTGCATCATGGCATCCTCTTCCATGTCTGAAAAGGAGATTTTTAGCATTAAAAAGTTTGATGGGACAAACTTTTCTTTGTGGAAAGAACAAATAAGGGATGTGCTTATTCAAAAGAAGTAGATTAAACCCTTGGCAAGGATTGAAGCTAAGCCTGCAAATATGTCTGAGGATGATTGGAATGAGTTGGATGCATTAGCAAAATCTACTATTAGACTTCATCTTGCAGAGTCAATTTATTTCACAGTAGTAAATGAGTAGACTACGGAAGATTTGTGGAAGAAATTGTGTGCCACTTATGAAAAGGAAACTGCCTCTAATAAAGTTTACCTCATGAAGAGGTTGTTTGAGCTACAGATGAAGGAAGGGGTGTCCATTGCTTCTGACTTGAATGAATTCAATATTATTTTCAGCCAGCTTCAGGCTCAGAAGATGAATTTTGATGCGGAGACTAAGGCAATATTTCTCTTATGTTCATTGCCATCCTCATGGGATACCTTCCATATAGCTGTCAATAACTCTGCACCTGGTGGAGTACTGAAATTTGATGATGTTGTGGGTAGCTTGTTGGCCGAGGAGATTAGACGAAAGTCTATGGATGGCAACAAGCAGGATGCAGCCTTAAATGTGCAAAGGGGCAGATCACAGTTCGGGGGAAAGTCCCAAGAAAGAGGGAAGTCTCATAGCAAATCTAGGGCATGGAACATTGAGAGTTACCACCATGGCAAGAAGGGCCATATGAAAAAGGACTGCTACAAGCTGAAAAGAGAGCAAAAGGATAAGAAAAAGAATGCAAATTGGGGTGCAAATCAAAAGGAAGAGAGTCCAAGGGAGGACAAAGGAAAAGTGAAGATCGAGGAGATCAATGCAGTCACACATGATAGTGACAATGACGTTCTCTTCATGTCTAGTTTATCTGCAGAGTTGCTTACCACTTTAGATATGCATATTCCCAAGATTGGATTTTGGATTTTGGTGCTTCATTCCATGTTACTCCCCATAGGGAATGGTTCTCCACTTATGACAGTGGAAAGACAGGTTGTGTGCATCTTGGAAATGACTATGCATGTGACATAGTGGGAGTAGGTGACATAAAGTTTTCTTTTGCAAATGGGTATGCATTTATTTTAAAACATGTGAGACATGTGCCTAAGTTGATCAAGAGTCTTATTTCAGTGGGTCAGCTAGATGATGCTGGTTTTCACACCACTTTTGGCTTTAAGAGTTGGAAAATAAAAAAGGGCTCTATGCTTTTGGCCAGGGGTGCCAAGTGTGGGACTTTGTATCCCTTGCATGTATCAAGGGTATTTATCATGTTGTTGCAATAACCGAGCAACCAAGCTCTTCTTTGTGGCATTGCAAGTTGGGGCACATGAGCTAGAATGGAATGAAACTCTTATGCCGTTTGGGTTATGTACCGCATTTGAGTTTCTCTGATTTTGAATTTTGTGAGCACTGTCTCTATGGGAAGTAGACCAAATTAGCCCATAAAAGAAGGGGAAAGAAAGAGTGTGAAAAGCTTGATTTGGTGCATTCAGACGAAACATCAAGAAGAGGAACACCGTAGTAAGAAAAAGAAGGCATCTAGAAGGAGAATTAGCCAGTCGGACTTTCCTTTAGGACAAGGAATTGGAAGCTATGACTTGTTGTCTGACCTTAAAGAAAAGAAAGCTCATATCACCTTTGGTCAATTACTTGCTTTGTCTCCAAAACTACGGAAGGAATGGGAAAAACTAGCAAGCACAAGAGTGTCAAAGAAGAAAAAGAAGAAAAGTGCTATTCCTGTTGTTCAAAAGGTAGATATAGATGTTGGTGTTGATGTACCTGTGGTTGATGTGATCATTGATGGTCAAGTGATTTCTAATGTGTACATTGATGGAGGTGCATCGATTAATGTCATGAGTGAGAAGACCATGATAGATGCTGATTTAAAATACTCTAGTACTACCTCTCCTTATTGCATCAAATTGGCTGACAACACTAGGGTTAAGACCTTGGGAGTTGTGAAGAATCTAGACGTGGATGTATGTGGAATTTCTGTGCCGACTACTTTTCAGGCGATCCCTACCAAGCCAGATGCACGTGCCTATCCATTGATTTTGGGAAGGCCTTGGCTACACAAGGTGAAGGCTGTTCAAAAGTGGGATACTGGAGAATTGATTTTGCAGGGAAATGATAAGAAGGTGCACTACAACATCAGAAGTTGCAAAAAGGAAGTTGTCAAGGAGGAGTCTTCAACATCAGAGAGTTCAAGCTCTGACTTAACCGATGAAGAAGAAGAGATAGGGTGTAGCTCCAAGGAGTCCAACTCAGAGGGTGAGGTGGAAGGAGTGGCCTTTGGTCTTTATCTTGGTGCTGATCGAGATGAGTCAGGAAGGAACAAGGTGGGGTGCAAGAAGATCTTGTAGAGACACTTCATGTGGAGGATGTGGAGCACACTAAATGACGCCAACGCAATGAAGAGCTTCTTGGTGATTCTCTATCAGGTAGTGAGAAGCTCCAGTACTTGGATATGCTAGATGATTTTCCATGTCTCTTTGCAACAAGCTATTCACAGGTTCAACCAGTCTCTCTTGTGGAGCACAAGATTGAGTTGAAGCCAGAAAGCAAGCCAGTTGTGCAATGCTTAAGGCTATTGTGGGTGATCCAAGCTGAGGCACTAAAGAAAGAGGTAACACAACTACTTGAGGCAGGATTCATCTTTCCTATTGATGATTCAGAATGGATATCTCCTATAGTTGTCACACCAAAGAAAGGAAATAAGTGGCGAGTTTGTGTGGACTTTCATCCTTTGAATGCATGCAATAAGAGGGATCATTTTCCTTTGCCATTCCAAGATGAAATACTGGACCAAGTAGCAGGGCATGAGATGTATTCTGTATGTGATGGGTATTCTGGGTACTTTCAAATTCGTATTCGGGAGGAAGATAAAAAAAAAACATCATTTGTCACACCTTGGGGAGTTTTTGCTTACAGAGTGATGCCTTTTGGGTTGACCAATGCACCAGCTACATTTCAAAGGTTCATGAGTCAAGTTCTTGAGCCTTACTTGGGAAAGTTCATAAGGGTGATTTTGGATGATTTTTGCATTTATTCTCGGTGCATAGATCACATGGAGAAGTTAAAGATGGCCTTGGCTAGGATTGATGAAGCAAAAGGGTGTCTAAATCCTAGCAAGTGTCATTTGGCTCAAACAAAAGTAGTCTTGTTGGGGCATATTGTGTCTGAAGAAGGCTTGCAAATGGATCCTGACAAGGTTCAAGCAATCATGGCATTGCCAAGTCCTGAGAGTGTTACTGGTGTTGGCAGAATTCTAGGAAAGAGCAAGTATTATCAACGCTTTTGTGATGATTTCACAGAGATAGTGCATCCCATGAACTTGTTGACAAGAAAAGGAGTTTCTTTTCAATGGGGTGTGGAGCAACAAGAGTCTTTCCAGCTACATAAGGAGGCCATGAGTAAGGGCCCAATATTGAAGCCCCCTGATTGGTCTCAAGACTTTTATGTAAATCCAAGTGTATCTTTACATTCAGTTGGTGCTGTATTGCTACAAAAAGGAGAGGCAGGTCGAATGCAACCCATCTATTATGCTAGCCGACAGCTTATAGATGTGGAAGAAGAGTGAGTTTTTTCAATCTAAGATACAGGCTCTTGGACATATAGTCGCTGAAGAAGAAATTACAATGGATCTAAATGGAGCAGCAAGCTCCCTCTTTGGTATTTTCCATCAGAAAGTTTCGCTCCTATTTATTACCTCGACCATTTTTCTTCCTTACCTCCAGAGGTATTGAAAGGTGACCAGAAGTAAATTAAAACTCCAGATTACAGGAAGTCTATGCTTCAAGCTATTGTGTGATCCCCATGATGGACTTGCATCCTTCTTTTGCCATGCAAATTAGACAACCATAAGCAAAGCCTTGTTCTAATTAACACTACTACACACGCATACTATTGCGACGTTTACGTACCGACGATTAGCGCCCGCTTAGCGTTAATCGTCGATATAAAAATCGGGTGTCGTAAATCGTCGCTATATAGCGACTTTTAAGAAGCGTCGCTATATAGCAACGTTAGTAATGGTCGCTATATAGCGACTATGAAAGGTCGCTATATAGCGACTTCTACTAAAGTCGCTATATAGCGACTTTTAAAGGTCGCTATATAGCGACACTGAGACTATATTATAGCGACGTTTTACAGAGAGGTTTTTTTTTTTTTTAAAGTCTTAAAATTTATTTTCTTCCAATGACAAAATTTTTTAAATTTTCATACATGTTTGAGCTCATAGAGAAATAAAAAATGAGAGCATGTACATCAAGCCTTTGAAGCTCATATATTCATGTCCAAGTTGGAGATGAGAAAAATCAAATTAAATAAGAGCATTTACATCAACTGTTTCATCTTGAGCCAAGTCTAAGGCGCCAAGCAAGTCTATCTCCAACTCTATACCGAGTTGATCTCCTATATCATCATCGTACTCTAGCATCGTACGTTCACCTAAAAGTATTTGATCATCTTCTTCAATTAAGCTTAAGTGTGGTGATCGATCTTGACGATTGTTGTCTTCCTCGTCAATATCGTGATCTCCATCCTCCTCCCGTGCGATGTCATTATGCGCATCTTCCTCTTGCCTCATATGGTGATCTACATCTTCTTCGCTAGATTCATCAATTGGATCCGGATTTGGTAGTGGCATCTCCATATCCACATCTCGATCTTCAAAAATCTGCTTACTTCGTGGCGCAACTTGGATCACGTACCACCATCTTGGTCAGAACGATCCGGATGAAAAACCACCTATATTGAAGATGAAAAATCACGTGCCAAATGTCGTCAATTATATATATATCAATGGACTTAAAAAACGAAAGCTTCGACTAATTAAATCATTAGTATGCACCTACTCACAGTGCTCGAGAAGAACAAAAGTATCACTTTCATCGGTCCAATGTTTGGTGGAGTCTATTGCAAAGAGACCGCTACCATCTTTTCTCACAGTTGCATGGGGACCGTTGTAAGTAGTTCTAAACCATTTTACATCAAGAATGAAAATAGTAAATCGTCTGAAATCAATTTCATAGATGTCGCGTATGGTTCCACAATAATCCAACTGTGAGGAGAGAAGATTGGTATCCGAAGCACTTGCTCGGCTATCTTGTGTGAAGTTAGCCATGACTCCACAATCATACGTGACTCTCTTTGAATCGATGCGTTCTATGCGAAAATGTCGTCCATATGACCATAATGCACTGTACTTTTTGTACTGTAAAAGAGCATCATTAAAACAATGAAGATGCACCTATTTTATAGCATATATTGCCACAAATAATTACTTAATTACATCAAGAGATAAGAAACTTACATGCACCATACATCCAGATGATAACTCCCGCTCGCGCTCGTTTATTGTCTCTCCATCACGTTCGGCTTTACGTATAGCTAGTTGTAGCCAATCAAGTGACATGTGAGTAGGGAGAAGAGCCAGATCTCGTGGATATGGTTGTGATCGCCTGTACATTACTCTGAATCTCGTCCTTGCATTTATTCTTTCTGCTTTGGCCACTTCATATCTCTCAATCCACTTCTGCATCTCAGGGCTATTGAGGATACAAAACTTATTGAATTTCTCCATTTGCTCTTCGCTCATCTTTCTTTCAATCCCTTTTCCTTGGGGGACCTCGCCAATGATGCGATCATCATCCTTGTTGTGCCAAGCTTGCGGCATATCAGGATCCGTGGATGCAAGAAACTCTGTGATATATACTAATGACTCTTGCACAAGCCATCCCTCTGCCATGCTTGCTTCTGGTCTTGCTCTTTGTCTTACAAACCCCTTTAAAGTTTTCATAAACCGCTCGAGAAAAAACATCCATCGATTATGAACGGTACCTGCTATAGCCACCTCATCAACTATGTGCACAAGCAAGTGGACTTGAGTTGTCATAATGCTTGAGGGAAAGTGCTTCTCAAGCAAGCATACGGCTTCGATGGATTCCACCCTAGCCTTCTCGATGCTCGATATAGAGATCTCTTTTTGAGATATCCACCTATTTCACATGTCCATGCATATGTAAGATATTTGAGATATCCACCTATTTCACATGTCCATGAAGAAAATAGATAATGCGAATTGATAGTAAGCATACCTCACAATACCACAGATCTTGAATATAGCATTTCTAACATCTTCTTGTAAGCACCCTTTTATTGTAATTGGAAGGATGAACTATCAAAGCAACAATGAAATCATGTCAACAATATAACATAATAATAATTACGCTAATGCATCACTATTATCGGTACACTAATTCTACTTAGAATACCTGTAAGACCTTGTGCCAATCATGGGACTTGAGGCCACTAAGCTTATTGTCCTTTGAAAATGCTCCTTTCAAGCAACGCATGTACCCTGTCGGTGTTTGAAAAGAGGCAATGTCTGCCTTGATCGCTGCCTCCTCCCTCGTAGAGAGGATCCACGTTGCTTTCGGGAGGACAACTTTTCCTGAAGCATGCACTTGGGGCCACAAACGAGACATCCTATTCATAGCACGCAAGTCTTCTCGCACTCCTCTCGAGTCCTTGGAACCAACCAAGTGTGCCCAAATGGTAGCCCCCACATTCTTAAAGATATGCATGGGATCCAAGAGATGATTGATTTGTAACTGACCCCAATAAGGAAGCTCGTGAAAGATCGATAGCCTCTTCATACCAGGAGGAGGTTCCTCTCCATTCTCCCTCCAAGCTTGAATCCAATCACTTGCTTTTAAATATGATGGTGGTGGATCAAGCTGACCTCCACGTGCGAGATGGTCGAGCGGAAGGTATCGAGCATGACCTTCATAAACATTTTTCCTCATGTGTTTGGAGTAGCGTGCAAGCGATTTCAGAGCGGGTCCACAAACAGGACAAGCATGGTACCCACTTGTAGCAAGCCCTGCACGCGTGCATGAATATGTTAGTACAAGACATGCGTGCAAAAGAGAGTAAAAAAAGCATAATCCCTCATTGTACATGTAAAGACATAACCACGTACCTGCGCACTCTCCATATCCTGGGTAGTCATGCATGGTCCACATCAAGATACCCCTGACGGAAATATCATTGGTATGCCTAGGAGCTCTGGAAATATCAAAGACCTGCACTCCTCTCCATAATATCTGTAACTCCTCTATCAAAGGTGCCATGTACACGTCCATGTTTCTTGCCTTGTACTTTCCTGGCACAAGTAGTGCAAGCATGAGGTGTCCCTTTTTTATTGTTAGCCATGGTGGGATATTGTAATTCACCACGACTATGGGCCATGTCGACCAAGATGTCGAGCGTAACCCGAAAGGATTCACGCCGTCCATGGCTAGCCCAAGATGTAAGTTGCGTGGCTCTCTCGCAAAGTCCGGCCACTGATTATCTATGTGCTTCCAAGCCGCACAATCTGCGGGAATCCTTAATGTGTGATCAGTGGACCGATGAGATGCATGCCATGTCATCAACTCCGCTATGGTTTTGCATCGAAACATGTGTTGTATTCTTGCAATGATGGGAAAGTGTCTTAAGACCTTTACCGGTATCCTCTCACCCTGCAAGTCATCTCTATATCGTTGTTCCCCACACTTTGGACAACTAGCCAAATCTCCATGCTCACGACGAAAGAGAATACAATCATTACGGCAAGCATGGATGGTATCATAATCCATACCCACCATTGTTAGCATCTTTTTCGCTTCATCTCTTGATGCGGGCATGGTATTTGGTGCAGGCAACATCTTTTGGAGCAACCTATGACAAAGACACTATCCAAATGATGATTCTCAAAACAAACAATATCCAAATAATGAGTCAATCAAATTAATGCAAGGGCTAACCTCATTAAGGCCGAGACACTTGTATCCGACCACCCATACTGTACTTGTAGATTCAAGATTGAGAGACAAGCACGTAGTTTAGACATCCTGGCACCCTCGTACAATTGTGTTGATTGCAACTCTCGCATTTTCACCTCAGACTCTGACATCACGTGTACGTGGGATGTAGTGCCCCTAAAAATGGAATCCATCATGTCGACCATACCCTCGTCGTCATCTGGGAGACTATAGTCTTGTTGAAAGTGAGAAGGTATATGTGTACCCTCGTCACCCTCGTCATCCTGTCATAAGCTCATTCGTGTAAATAGAAGATCTTCTAATTCCGGGTATACAATAAGATTGCGAACTTAAATAGCTTTGACTTACCGATGATCCATCAACATGTGCAACACCAACGGGGGGTACTGGTTCCGGCTCCTCCCCATACATCCGCAAGTGGCGCATGATAATACGACGTTGATGTCGTACTTCTCACTTGCAATGAGTGCAATGACAATATAACCTCTCCGTAAGCCACTTCGTGCTCCCGGGCGTTGGCGCATCATCGGATGAGCTTCCACTCGTCCCTTCCATCTACACTTATAAAACCAAAACATAAGCATGAAGAGGAGATGTACACAATTATGAGCATAGCATGTTTAATTTGAGCTTCTCTTGAGGCTATATAAAAAGAATGACATCGCTATATAGTAAGGATTGAAACAAAAAATCCTATATAGTAAGGCTATGTAGTAAGAGGAGATATTGACAATTATAGGCATAGCATGTTTGAGTCACAAGAGGCCTCATTAAAAAACAAACAGTAAGCGTCGCTATATAGCGACGCTCTGTTCAGTCGCTATATAGCGACGATTTTAATTGAAAGCGTCGCTATATAGCGACGTTTTCAATTAAAAACGTCGCTATATAGCGACGAATAAGCGTCGCTATATAGCGACGCTGTGGGTTAAAACCCGAAACGGCGAAACCCGCGGCGTTTTGCTCAAAGCTTTCCTAATCTCTAAACTAAGCTCTCCAAAATCTCCTCCCACCTATTTTCACTGACCTCCCATCTATTCCAAGCAACCTCCTACCCTATTTCCCACTCCTCACCCTCCTCCTACCTCTTGTGCACCCTCTCTCTCCTTTTTCCCTCTTTGGTTTCCAGAAAGAAAGTTCTTCAAAAGGTGAGTTTTTTTCAACAATGTAGGTTGTTTGTTTGTTAGCTTTGGTTTTGTGAGTGTTTCTACTTGTATTGCTAAAGTTTTAAACTAGTTTTCATGCTTGATTAGAAAGGATTCAAACAAAAAACGAAATTTCAAGAAAGAAAGAAAGAAACTCACCTCTTCTTTCTGTATTTCTCTTCCTTCTCTTCCTTCTCTTCTCCTCAATCTCCTCCTTTCCTTGTCTCCTCAATCTTCTCTTTCCTTGTCTCCTTTCAAGAAGTTGCTTTTGTGATCTCCTCTTTCCACTAACATCTTATTTGAAAAAATGGGTTGTTTTCTCTCTTTTGTAGGAGTCCACTACACCGAGCGGGACATAGTCTCTCTTTTGTGGGCCCAGTCCACTACACCGAGCGGGACATACTTTTACAGGTAAGTGCTTCCTCTTCTTTCCATTTAAGCTTTTTGTTATTTGCATTTGCCTGCAGCTAGCGCCTTAAGCGCTAGCTGCAGTGATGGGCGTAGGAACCCTCTCTTCCCCCTTCTCTTTTTCTCATTTTCCCCCTTCTCTTTTTTCCCTCTTCTCTTATTCTCTCTTTCCCCCTCTCTCTTTTCCCTTCTCTCTTTCCTTTCCCCCTTATTCTCTATTTCCGCATCCCTCTTATTCTCTTATGCTTATGCTTCTCTCATTCCGCATAAGCTCCTCCTCTATTTCCGCATGAGCATAAGCATGAGCTTATGCTTATGCTTATGCATAAGCATAAGCATAAGCATAAGCTCATGCTTATGCTCATTCATGAGCATGAGCTTATGCGTAAGTTTCCGCAAGAGCTTATGCGGAAATAGAGAATGAGAGAAGCATATGCTTCTCTCATTCTCTTTTTCCGCATAAGCTCCTTCTCTCATTCCGCATAAGCTCCTTCTCTATTTCCGCATGAGCATAAGCATGAGCTTATGCTTATGCTTATGCATGCATATGCATAAGCATAAGCATAAGCTCATGCTTATGCTCATGCGGAAATAGAGAAGGAGCTTATGCGGAATGAGAGAAGGAGCTTGTCATGAGCTTATGCGCAAGTTTCCGCAAGAGCTTATGCGCAAGTTTCCGCAAGTGCTCCTTCTCTTTTTCCGCATAAGCTCTTTCTCTCATTCCGCATAAGCTCCTTCTCTATTTCCGCATGAGCATAAGCATGAGCTTATGCTTATGCTTATGCATAAGCATAAGCATAAGCTCATGCTTATGCTCATTCATGAGCATGAGCTTATGCGTAAGTTTCCGCAAGAGCTTATCCGCAAGTTTCCGCAAGTGCTCCTTCTCTTTTTCCGCATAAGCTCCCTCTCTTTTTCCGCATGAGCATAAGCATGAGCTTATGCTTATGCTTATGCATAAGCATAAGCATAAGCATAAGCTCATGCTTATGCTCATTCTTCCGCATGAGCTTATGCGTAAGTTTCCGCAAGAGCTTATGCGGAAATAGAGAATGAGAGAAGCATATGCTTCTCTCATTCTCTTTTTCCGCATAAGCTCCTTCTCTCATTCCACATAAGCTCCTTCTCTATTTCCGCATGAGCATAAGCATGAGCTTATGCTTATGCTCATTCATGAGCATGAGCTTATGCGTAAGTTTCCGCAAGAGCTTATCCGCAAGTTTCCGCAAGTGCTCCTTCTCTTTTTCCGCATAAGCTCCCTCTCTTTTTCCGCATGAGCATAAGCATGAGCTTATGCTTATGCTTATGCATAAGCATAAGCATAAGCTCATGCTTATGCTCATTCTTCCGCATGAGCTTATGCGTAAGTTTCCGCAAGAGCTTATGCGGAAATAGAGGATGAGAGAAGCATATGCTTCTCTCATTCTCTTTTTCCGCATAAGCTCCTTCTCTCATTCCGCATAAGCTCCTTCTCTATTTCCGCATGAGCATAAGCATGAGCTTATGCTTATGCTTATGCTTATGCTTATGCATAAGCATAAGCATAAGCTCATGCTTATGCTCATTCATGAGCATGAGCTTATGCGTAAGTTTCCGCAAGAGCTTATCCGCAAGTTTCCGCAAGTGCTCCTTCTCTTTTTCCGCATAAGCTCCCTCTCTTTTTCCGCATGAGCATAAGCATGAGCTTATGCTTATGCTTATGCATAAGCATAAGCATAAGCTCATGCTTATGCTCATTCTTCCGCATGAGCTTATGCGTAAGTTTACGCAAGAGCTTATGCGGAAATAGAGAATGAGAGAAGCATATGCTTCTCTCATTCTCTTTTTCTGCATAAGCTCCTTCTCTCATTCCGCATAAGCTCCTTCTCTATTTCCGCATGAGCATAAGCATGAGCTTATGCTTATGCTTATGCTTATGCTTATGCATAAGCATAAGCATAAGCTCATGCTTATGCTCATTCATGAGCATGAGCTTATGCGTAAGTTTCCGCAAGAGCTTATCCGCAAGTTTCCGCAAGTGCTCCTTCTCTTTTTCCGCATAAGCTCCCTCTCTTTTTCCGCATGAGCATAAGCATGAGCTTATGCTTATGCTTATGCATAAGCATAAGCATAAGCTCATGCTTATGCTCATTCTTCCGCATGAGCTTATGCGTAAGTTTCCGCAAGAGCTTATGCGGAAATAGAGAATGAGAGAAGCATATGCTTCTCTCATTCTCTTTTTCCGCATAAGCTCCTTCTCTCATTCCGCATAAGCTCCTTCTCTCATTCGCATAAGCTCCTTCTCTCATTCCGCATAAGCTCCTTCTCTATTTCCGCATGAGCATAAGCATGAGCTTATGCTTATGCTTATGCATAAGCATAAGCATGAGCTTATGCTTAAGCTCATGCTTATGCTTATGCATAAGCATAAGCATAAGCTCATGCTTATGCTCATGCGGAAATAGAGAAGGAGCTTATGCGGAATGAGAGAAGGAGCTTGTCATGAGCTTATGCGCAAGTTTCCGCAAGAGCTTATGCGCAAGTTTCCGCAAGTGCTCCTTCTCTTTTTGCGCATAAGCTCCTTCTCTTTTTGCGCATAAGCTCCTTCTCTCATTCCGCATAAGCTCCTTCGCAAGTTTCCGCATGAGCATAAGCATGAGCTTATGCATGAGCTTATGCTTATGCTTATGCATAAGCATAAGCATAAGCTCATGCTTATGGTCATTCATGCTTATGCTTATGCTTCTCTCATTCTCTTTTTTCGCATAAGCTCCTTCTCTTATTCCGCATGCAATTTTCCGCAAGTTTCCACATGAGCTCCTTCTCTTATTCCGCATAAGCTCATGACAAGCTCCTTCTCTCATTCCGCATAACTCCTTCTCTATTTCCGCATGAGCATAAGCATGAGCTTATGCTTATTCATGAGCATGAGCTTATGCGGAAGTTTCCGCAGGAGCTTATGCGGAAATAGAGAATGAGAGAAGCATATGCGGATCTCATTCTCTTTTTCCGCATAAGCTCTTTCTCTCTTTCCGCATAAGCTCTTTCTCTTTCTCTTTTGCGTGAGCATATGCGGAAATAGAGAATGAGAGAAGCTTATGCTTCTCTCCTCCTCTATTTTCGCATATGCGGAAACATGAGCATAAGCTCATGCTCACCCATGAGCATAAGCATAAGCTCATGCGGAAAAAGAGAAGGAGCTTATGCGGAAATAGAGAATGAGAGATGCTTCTCTCCTTCTCTTTTTCTGCATAAGCTCCTTCTCTTTTTCCGCATGAGCATAAGCATGCGGAAACTCATCCTTCTCATGCTTATGCTCATGCATGTGCATGAGCTTATGCTTAAGTTTCCGCATAAGCTCATGCACATGCGTGAGCTTATGCGGAAATAGAGAATGAGAGAAGCATAAGCTCATTCTCTATTTTTGCATAAGCTCATTCTCTATTTCCCACTCTATTTCCCCCTTCTCTCATTTCCCCCTTCTCTCATTCTCTATTTTCCCTCATCTCTTTCCCTTTCTCTCATTCTCTATTTCCTCGTTCTCATTCTTTTCTTTCCTTTACATCTTCTTTCCCTCTTATCTTTCCCTCTTCTTTCCCTCTTTCCTTTCCCTCTTCTTTCCTTTCCCTCTTCTTTCTTCTTGCCTATGCCTATGCCTATGAGAATGCTCATGTTTGTTTATTTGTTTTCTGTTTTCGTGTTTGTGTCTATGTTAGACATGGGATCACGTCGCTCATCCGACGAGTACGGACAGCCTCGTAGGAGGAGAGCTCACGATCTATATGCTCCAGAGGACTTTGATTCCTCTCAGGCGACTACCCCGAGGACTACCCCTGGTCCGACTCCTCTCGGTCCTAGCACTGTGACTACCCCTGGTCCGACCCCTCTTCCACGTAGCACTGCCACTACCCCTCAGGGGACTCCATTGCTAGCCGCGCATGGATTTGTTGGGACTCCCGATGAGTTTGTAGCGCAGATGAGCGATGAGGAGGCAGCGAGATTCTTCTCTCTGCTCTCTCAGAGGACCTCCGCAATTCCTTCCCCTACACCGACGGGTGGACGTACAGCCCAGCCATCCCCTCGCGCCCCTTCGACCGCGGGATCATCACCTGCGCATGCCTCCCGCAAGGGAAGGAAGAGTAGGATGGGCGGCTCATGTTGTGCTGACTCAGGAGATGTAGACGAGTCAGCACACTCACGCTCCTTTAGGTCTCCACTTGGTCCGGAGACACAGTATCAGTCAGGTCCCTTTCCCTCTCCTACTCCCACAGCTACTCCTCGATCCGGAAGCGGTCGCGCAGCTTCCACTCCTTCAGACTCTGCTACCGTCAGTCCCCCTTACTCATCAGGGGATCTCTCCTATCAAATCACATCTGCCGGAGAGATAATAGAAGACAAAAAGGGCAAAGCAGTGATGGCCGCCATGAGGCGGTTGATGAGTCATCACTTCAAGAGCGGCATAAATATCGATTGGCGGTATCAAGATGGCCAAAAGAAGCAGGCGGTGATCGATGAGTTAAAACTCAGATTTCCTAATCCGCCAAATGTGGAGTTTAATAACAGTTATATGCTCGAGCGCATGGGTTTGGTCCTAAAGCATCGCAGATCAACCATGCGTACTTCCATTACAAAGGGGTTGTCTAAACCCAGCTGGGCAGACAAAGCTGATTGGAAGTTCTTGAAGAAGCAGAATAGGGACCATCCTGAAATGTTCGAGGGTCAGAGGAGGGCTGCGAAGAGACGGCTGGATGTCATAGGTACTTCGCACTTTGGTGCAGGTGGACGGTATGCGTTCGAGGCAACCGTGGTAAGTTTACTTCTTTCCATTTAATGTATTGTTCTATTTGTTTTACTTACATATTACATGCACTTTAGCTAACTCTAACTCTCGTAAATTGGATCCACAGCAAGCTGCGATGGGTCGTCTTCCTACGGATGCAGAGACGCGGCGCGCATTTCGGATAGGAACCAAGCCGTGGTTCATTGAGCAAGAGGCAATGGGAGCGACAGTCGATTGGGCTGAGGTGGCTGCTCGCACGGTATAAGTTTACTCCTGCTTGTAATCTCACTTTTTAATTTAAGTTCCAATCTAATTTTCGATTTATTTGGTTCAGTCTCAGGGTCAAAGCTCAAGCGTCCCATCATCAGAGACGAGCGATCAACAGGGGCAAGGATCGGACGCAGGTGCCGGATGACGAAGGAGAAGACGCAGGTGTCGGGGACGAGGGAGAAGATGCAGGTGCCGAGGACCAGGGAACAGCCCAACAAGACGATTCGGATTCGGATTCGGATTAGTAGTGGTAGTAGCATTTTTCATATCCGCTCGTTAGAGCCATTTTGTATCGCCCTTTCACAGGGTAATTTTGTTTCAAACACAGTTGTATATGTATATGCATTTCTTCCTCATCGTTCACAAGAACAATTTTGTATCACCCTGCAAGCAAGGGAAATTTTGTTATAAAAAACTTTCTTTTGTAATTACAAAAAAAAAAAAAAGGTTAGTGGGGCTAAACAGGGCTTCCTTTTGGCCCTGTTTAGCCCCACTAACCATTTTTTTTACCTTCTGTTAATCGTCGCTATATAGCGACGTTTACCAGTGTCGCTATATAGCGACGATTAACAGAGTCGCTATATAGCGACGTTTATATCGTCGCTATATAGCGACGTTTACATCGTCGCTATATAGCGACGATTAACAGCGTCGCTATATAGCGACGGTTTATAGCGACGCTCCTTTTTCGACGATTTTAACGACTTTTATAGCGACCTTTGCGCCCGTGAAAAAAAAAATTTTTAATGTAAAAAGCGTCGGTATTTCCGTCGGAAAATGGCCTATGCCTTGTAGTGTAATAGCATATTGCTTGTCCAAGCATCCCCCATTTAGTCTATTTTGAGGGATTCCAAGCATCCATTTCATGAGCAAGGAGAGTTTCCACAGTTTGAAAGGAGCATTAAGCTCCCACAAGGTTGCATCGAAGTAGTATGGCAAGATGAGCATGAAGCATGCTCTGACAACTATGGATCTAGTTGGGCATCCTCCATCATAAATACTATAGACTTGATCGTATATTTTTAGAGTAGATAGGTGAAGGCAAGGGTGCAAGAAAATTTCAGCATGCTGCCAATCAAAAATTGTGGGGAGAGAGTTGAGGACTCTCACTAGCTTGCCTTTTGTTCTAGCACGCCACCAAAATGAAGATCAAGAGAAAAGGAAAGATGGGTAAGCAAAGATGGTATCTCTAGAGACCATGTCAGCCAAAGTGTTGAATGAAAAAGAAGAACTCCAATGAAAAGTAGTTACTTGCTATAGCAGTTGAACCATACATAGTGAAGATAGCATGAATGAATGCAAAATAAGGTGAATACCATAAAAGTCCCCAAAACATGGTCTAGACTCTCAGAGGACTCTCATGCATAATGAAAAGGGATCATATAAGGATATAGGTAGAGAATTGTACAACATTCATCTCTAATGTTCCCTTATGAATGGGATTCCCCTCCATAAATGCCAATATTCTACTCCTATGCTCCTCCTATGTGCCTAACTTTAGTATGCCTAACTCTCTAAAACGTGGTCTAGACTCTTGTCCAGGGCTCATACAAGTGTATAGGTGGAGAAACTTCTAATATTCATCTCCAAAATTCCCTTACAAGTGGGCCTTCCCATCCATAAATGCCAAGATTTTACTTTTACATGCATAACTTTATGCCTAAGATGGCTACAATTGTGGAACTATCAGAGGGTACAGGTCTGCCCAACACAACCATAATAGTTCTTGACTTGCTAAAGAGGCTACTATACATTCTACTTATATTTTTGAGGCTGCAACATAATGTTCATCCATGAAACCAAAATTTGATCAAGGAAGAAAATAACTCCCATTTGTAGACCTTGACATATTTGGACAACCTCCCAACCCTCAGGGGGTTCATCTAAAAATTTGTAGTGTACCACATGCATTCAAAAAGAGGGGTATCTTAATATTAGGGGGGGAATTTTTTTTAAATAAAATAAAATGCAGGTTTATATTATCAAGATAGACAAATGTTTTTACATCAAAATGTTCCTGCCCCTACACGGGGGGAGACAAAGATGTGAGCTGAGACATCTCTCCAAAGGTGGTCGAGCTGATCTAGGTAGATTGACAGGTGATTCAGTTAGTTTCATCCTTCTGTCAATGTGGGAGGCACCTTTGATAACAATAGTGCTCAGGATATGCATGTAAGGGCATGGGCACCTATGGTTCTGGGCTTTCCCCGAGAGTTCTCTGGCTAGTCGTTGTAGGGACTAAATGAATTGTTCCCTTGACATACTTTCTTTGCGTACTTTAGCAACATCACTCTCCAAGTCAGCATGTAAAACTGGTCTTTTGAAAGGGGGTGGGCTTGGAGAGGCTTTCTACGATCCAGTGGTGGTGGCAATTTCCCAGGCTTGTGTGGGTAGCACACTTTTCATCGTAGCACTCTCTTTTAGAGAATGGGAAGGAGTAATCGGTACAACGGTAAGGAGGGGTGAGAAAGGGGGAGGGGCACCCTAATTGGGGGCTAGCGGTTGCATTCCTCGAGGAGTTAGGTTTCTCTGCTCTTGGTGTAGCATCTGCTCTCTTTCATTTGCACATGATACATAGGGTTTCTTAGTGGTGTACCTTCGAGTCCCAAGCCAACATATGGGAATCTCTTGAGGGTCACTAGATTGACACATTCTTCACTTGTATATAATAAACCTTATTCATTTCTCCCTTTACATATCCCAAGACCCTCTTTGCAACATTCCAATGTGCTCTTCTTGGATCTAACATCAATTGTGGGAGTGTATTTGTAGCATAATTGATATCAGGTATAATATAGCTAGAGCCAAAAAACTTAGTCCTCGTACTATTTAGTATATGGATAATCTTTCATCTATTTTATAATATGAACATTGCTATTTTGGTCATTTAGTATACTTGAAACTAGATACTATTGGTATCATTTGTGACCCATTTGCACCTTATGGGTTTATGATGCTTGGAATATCAAATAAAGATGTATACTCAACATCAATAGTGAGTTGCTAATGAGTGGCATGACTTCATGCAAGAGCCTCATCATATATCATGGAATTAGTAGTTGCTGATAAAGAAGTATGAGATTCAAGAATTTTCTTTATTGGCTTCCAAGTCCTTGATAGTCTTTGCATATTTTCAAATTTTTAGATGTAAACACTTCAATTCTTCAACATTGTCATTAATGTTTTGTGACATAGGATTGGAACATTTTACTAAATCATCATCTTTGGATTAAAGAAGAACATCCAAATAGTCATCATTTGCATGTTTGATATTTATACCCTCCTCATGAGCCATTAGAGTATCAACATCTTTATTAACATGAAATTCATGTTAACTTTTAGCAAGTTGAGAACTCTAAAAAGATTTTGATAGATGTCCTTCATCAAAGATTATAGATCTCAACTAATAATCTTTCGAGAAGAAATATCCAAGAATCAATATCCTTTATAGGATTTGTTGCAATATTCGAGAAATATAGCGTTTGCAACAAAAGAGGATCAATATTGATGGGGAATATAAATATATGCACAAGACCAAAAAATCAAACTGTAATAGGTGTTTTATGGAAAATTGAAGAAGTAGCAAGAGAATACTGCACATAAACTAATGTATCCACAGCCTCGTCCAAAAATCCTTTCAAGATCCTTTCCTATTCTTGCATGTGTTAGCATGCCAATGATGATCTTCATGCTGGTATGATTTTTTTGGCTCTACGACTCCATATTGAGGCAATATATATCTACAAAGAATTCCAACCTCTTGATAAAATTGATTAAAAGCATGTGATTTGAATTTGCCACCATTATTACTTTGCATTGTTTGAAGTAATTTACCTATTTGTACCTTCAAACATTGTGACAAAAGGCAGCTCATGACGCTCAGTTCTAAAATGGAAGAGCTTAATAATGTTGATTCCAAATTGTGAATTTGTTCGCATAGCCAAGGAAAAAATTTGATTGATAGTAGATTACAAAGCTACTCAACATATAACACATCATCATTAATGGTTGGATATTTTTTTAATCCTTATATGAAACAACTTGTTCACTTCAGTGTTGAGGGTATTAGAGACCTTCAAATACAAACTAATTTAGGTGTGCAAGCTCTACATGGGGTGTAAGAATTGTGAAAATATGCAAGCCCAACCATCCAAATAATACTAGATCCACATAAAACTTTGCAGGCACAAGGATATGATTCTTATTAAGGAACCTTTGCAAAGTATAATACCTATCAGCCACATGCATGATAAGAATTGTGAGAATATGCAAGCTTGACCATGTGAATTAAACCAAATCCACATAAAAAATTGCAAGAAAAAGCATCTTAATCTCATAAAGACTTGTGCAAAGTATCATGCCCCCATCAAACACATATACATATGCTAGAACCACATTGATGTATATTTTTAATGCACATGAATGATGTATGGTAAGAAGAGTAGAGATACACATGACCAACCACACAAATGATACAAAGTAAACATCATAACTTGTGAGCTCAAGTAGATTACTACCATTAAGGCCTCTGCAAATTATCATACCCATTGGACACACAAATATATGCTAGAAGCACACCGATGCAAAATTTTATGCTCATGCATGATGCATGGTAAGAATTATCAAAATACACATGACTGACCACAAAAATGATACCCAATACACATAAAAATTGTGAGAATAAGGATATTTATTTCATTAAGGCCTTTTCAAAGTACTGAAGCCATTGGACATACACGTGTACATATGCTAGAAGTACACCTATGCATATTTTTAGGGCTCATGCACTATGAATGGTAAGAAATATATCAATATACATGCCTAACCATGAAAATGACACATATGAATTTGCAAGTAAAAGATATTACTTTGGATATGATACTAAAAGATGCTATAGAGTATCATATGAATCTTAAACATACACATATGCTAGAAGCACACCGATGCAAATTTTCAAGGATGCATTGTACAAAATGTGGAAATAGTCATCTCCAACCATGCAAATAATAATAGATTCATAGAAAACTTTGTGAACAAAATTGTGTTACTCTTATTAAGGTCTATGCAAAGTATCATACCCATTGGACACACATTGTATGATAGAAGCACATCGATTCATACTTTTAGTGCTCATGCATAGCATGCTTAGAATTATGGAAATTTGTATGCCCAACAACGCAAATTATACATCCAGTCCACATCCAACTTTGTGAGAATAAGTATATTTCTCTCATTAAGGACTTTGCAAAGTATCACACCTAGTAGACACACATGCATATGCTAGAAGCATACCGTTGCATATTTTTAACGGTGGTCATGCATGATGCATGGTAAGGATTGTGGAAAAACACATGCCCAGCCATGCAAATGATACCTAATCCATATGAAACTGAAACAAAAATGATATTACCATCATTAAGGCCTATATAAATCATCATACTCATTAGATACACACTAAAAGTACACCAATGCATGCTTTTAGCATTTATGTACGATGCATGATAAAAAGTATGAAAATATGCATGCCCGACCATGCAAATGATACCCAATCCACATCAAAATTTGAAGAACAATGATATTACTCTACTAAGGCCTATGTAGATTATCATACCCATCAAACAAGCACACATATGCTAGAAGCACATTGATGCATATTTTTAACACTCATGTACGATGCATCGTGATCAGAATTGTAAAAATACGCAAGGCCGACCATAAAAATAATACTAGGTCTAGATTAAAATGTGAAAGAATAAGTATCTTTATCTAATTAATTCTTGTGCAAAGTATCATACCCATCGGATAGATACACACATGCTAGAAGTACACTGATGCATATCTTCAACACTCTTACATGATGCATTATGGAAATATGCATGGTCGACCATGCAAATGATACATTATCCACATCAAAATTTATAAGCATAAATATATTACTCTCATTAATTCCTTTGCAAAGTATCATACCCATCGGACACACATACATATGCTAGCTCTAGGTACACCGATACATATCCTAATGCTCATACATGATTCATGGTAAGAAACATGGAAATACACATGCTTGACCATGCAAATAAAAATACTATCAACATAAAGATTTACAAGAACAATGATCTTACTCTAAGGCCTCTATAAAGGATCAAACCCATTTGACATATACACATGCTACAAGCACTCCGATGCATATTTTTAATGCTTATGCATGATGCATGGTAAGTAATGTGGAAATACACTTGCAATCATGCCGATGATAAACGATCAAAATAAAATGTTTCAATCGTAAGTGTATTACTCTCTTAGGCCTCTGAAAAGCATCATACCCCCATTAATAGACACATACACCTATGCTAGAAGCACACTAATGCATATTCATGCATGCTACAAAATAATACTTGTGGAAATACACTTGCTTGAGTAGGCGAATGATACCTGGTTCACATAAAAAATTTCAAGCACATGCATCTTACTCTCATTAAGGTCTACAAAAAGTATCATAACCATCTTAACATAGACATATGCTAGAAGCTTATCGATGCATACTTTTAACACTCATGCACGATGTATTTAAGAATTGTGGAAATATGTATGTTGTACCATGCAAATGATACCCAATCCACTTCAAAGTTTCAAAGCACAAGGATCATACTCTCATTAGGCTAGTGCAAAGTGTCATAGTCATCAGCTTGGGGCGGTCACTCATAAATATGTAAGCATAGCACATGGGTTCAATTGAAGGAGTTTTTAAAACCTCTTTTTATAGAATTTTCACATACAAAAGGGTTTCATATAAAGAGATATTCACAAATTTAATAGTTTTTAAAAAAATAAATCATGATAAATCCCCCTCCCGCCGAGGTCATCACATATACACACATATACTAGAAGCATTCTGATGCAAAGTTGTAATGCTCACATGCAATGCATTGTAAGAATTGAAAAATACAAATGTCTAACCATGCAAGAAAAAGGGTCTTACTCTCATCAAGGCCTATGGAAAGTATTATACCCACTAGACACACACATATACTAGGCTTGCATATCGATGTATATTTTTAACACTCATGAACGATGCATGAATGGCTATAATTTTTTGGTACCATTTCTTCATAAGAAATGGTAGTGAAAAATAGTTGCTATTTTCTGCAGCCATTCATTTGTAAGAAATGACAGACAATAAAACATTTTGATGTCATATTGCCATTTCTTGCAAAAGTGAATTTGGGTGTCATCTCCTATTACCATTTCTAGTACCTAATTTTCTTGGTGTTTATATCCTCTTTATATTTTACTATTGTGATGATTGCTACCTCACCATGCCACTACATGTAGCGCTTTCTCAATTCTACATAACAATGTTGACGTGGATGCCAATTATTGGCACAGTCTTATGGTTTCATGCCATTGTAATCTCTAGCTTATCTCTAGCTTAAAGCCTCTTGGAATGTGACGTTCAAGGTAGATTTTTCATGGCACTCCTGCTTAGCTTCTTGTTGATCCTTTGCTATCTTGTGACACTCTCTTGTATCAATCTCTTTCTAGTTGTTTCCTTCTCGGTTGAGTTACCTCGTTTGAATAGTTAGTTGTTACAGGTGAAGCTGCCCTTGGTGTCATGAATTAGTTTAAAGGCAATGAACAAAGCTCCACATTGAGGAAAGTAAAATCAGAAGTTTTGGCTACTTTTTTGTGGAATTAGTGCAATCCAGTATGCACGTTATAAACCTCACCACTCATCTCACGTCATGCCAAGTGACACACTCAAGCCATGATTCAAAGGTTTGTTCTAAGCCTTTTTTCGGTGCTGCGAAGGATGACATTACCTTTTGCTTGATCACTTTTACAATCTTGTAGAATATCGTGATTGGTAAGATGTAGAGAAGGTCAAGGAGATCAAGCCTTCCCTCCAAGGCTTAGCCGTTGTATGGTACCATTAGTTGGATGAAGGCATCAAACACTCTTGGCCTCATTTAGTTCATGCGGTCACAGTGGCTTTTGGTAGTATAGACACAATAGAAGATGCCTTGACATAATTACAAGAGATTTCTCAATTTTCAAATGAATCCGTGCCACAATTTGGTGTACAACTGACACATCTGCTGATAAGGGTTGACTCTAATATGATAGAGCACCTTCTGGATGAGGGTACATGCTAAAGTATCACAAAGGACCTAAGATCAAGGTCCAAAGACTCTCAATGCCACTCTTCTTATTGCACATTGAATAGAGTTCTCCAAGTCAAAAATGTTTCCAAAGCTCCTCCCCTTCCTCCACTGCTTCCTATACCATCAATGCCCATGCCAATGGAAATTCAGAAATTCATTCACCAGAATAGACCTCAACTTGCGCAAGAAAAAACCAAGTTGCCATATGGAGATCAGCAAGGCCAACCCAGGTGCTTTAATTGTAATAAATATGGACATGTATGAAAGTACTACTTGTTGCTTCAACCTATGCAAAGTTCACAGTTTGTAGATAACTCCAATAATGTAATTTTTTATCACCTTATTTAAAGAAAAGAGCATCTGAAGCCATAAGAGGCAAAAACTTTAGAAAACTCTCATGTTCCTTCGATTGCTTTCATTGTGGAAGCTTTGTTAAAAAATAAACCCCTAATGTTCCTAGTCAACTCAAGAAGTTCTCTAACCTCATCTCATCGCTCCTTCATTCTCGACCATAAGATTCCTTTATACACTTTACTAAATAATCAAATAACGTTTGGTGACAATTTGACCAAAGTTGATTCATCTGTTGGGGCCATTATTGAGATTCAGCTAGGTAGATCCAAGTTTCTTATGTTGCTGACTCAAATTTTTATAGCGACTCTAGGTTGTGACTGATTGCTTGATTAAGAAGTAAGGATTGATTTTAAAAATATGTGTTGGTGATTGAATGATTCAATCGTAGTACCTTGGTTACATTCTAGGTTGACAGACTCTCATATTATTTTCACTACAATACATGAATAAATGTTTAGGCAAGATAGAATTTAAAAAATCCTTTTGAGAGTTCATGATGCATTTGCTAACTCAAATCCAACTATGACTTTAGCAAAAATCTTCCATGGGATCCCTACAAGTGACTCTTGATCGGTTTTGACACCACGAAGACATCGTTCCATTAAACAAGTTCAAGTGTTGAGAGAACACATCCACAAAATGCTTTGCTACAACATTATTGAACATTCAAAAAGCCCATGGGATTGCAAACCACATCTGGTAAAAAAAGAGGATGAATCCTATAGATTCCAAATAGATTACTGGCCTTTGAATAAATTGATGATGGTCAACTAGGGATGAATATCCACTGCCCCACCTAAGTGACATTCTTAACTCTTTGGTGAATTCAAAATTTTTTACTACTCTTGATTAGGATATTTGCAGACACCAGTCAAGCCGAGTGATTGCCCCAAGATGGCTTTTCAAACACCGTTTGTTCAAACCAGTTCAATGTTATGCCTTTTGATTTAAATAATGTACTTGGAATATTCTAGCAGGTCATGAATGTTATGCCTTTTGATGTATGATTAATAGTATAAGGAAAAGTTTTAATTTACTTCCATGATGTGTTGATCCATAGTGGCTTCTTAGGAAGTCCATAAAGAAGTTATATTGTAGGTCTTACGATTGTTCCAAAAGTATAATCTGAAATTGAGTCCTCTCAAGTGCAAGTGGGCGCAGAGGAAGTTAAAACACTTGGGATTTTTCATTGCTATTGATGGTATTCACACCAACCCAACCAAATTCAAATCTTTAGACAAATTTCCAGCTCTAATAAGTGTCAAACAACTACAACAGTTCCTAAGGATGGTTGGTTTCAATGCGAGGTTCATGCCCAGGAATTGTCACAAATCTCTGCCCCAGTACAGTAATCTCATGCAGAAAAATGGCAAGTTTATTTGGGAGATGGACTGTCAAGTACCATTCAATAAAATCAAAGATATTTTAAAGGAAGATTTCTTGTTACGACATCTGGATCTATCCAAGCTTCGACATCATTTGTATGGATGCATCCAAAAATGGTTTGGGTGCAATATTATTGCAGCACCATGAGCAAGGAAATTTATGATCAATCATATATCTCAGCAGGTCATTGAGTCCTCCAAAAGGCAAATATGCGGCAACTGAATCGAAATGTCTTGTGGTAGTTTGGAGAAGGTATACCCATATGTACATGGCACTGAATTTGAGGTATAGACCGATCATGCCCTGTTAATAGGTCTAATGTGGAAGAGGCAGCTCCAAGGGCACTTAGCAAGATAGGTCTTGCTTTTGCAAGATTATAATTTTCATATCTCTTACCATCCAAGTAAACACACCCAAGTCATTGATGCTATTTCAAGAACTCATGTTGTCATTGCTCAAAATGCCCCACCCGTGGCATCTCAAACTCCTCTGCCATTTCAATTTCTCTAATTCAACTTCCCACAATTGATGAATTGAAAAAACTTTAGTCTGAGGATCTCTAAGTTAGAAAAATTATGGAAAAGATTCATTCTCAAAAACTGTCATTGTATTTTCAAATGATTGATGGTTTGATTTTCTATCACAAACCCTAGTTTTAGCCCTAGATCTTTGTACCCAGATAGTGCCATCAGCATTATCTACATGCTTTCCATGATGGAATTTTTGGAGGCCCATCTTGGTTTTCTCCAAGTTCGAATAGATTCAAACCACATTTTTTTGGCCCAAGTTTAGGAATAATCAATCTTGAGCATTATTTGCAATCTTGTACAACTTGCCAATCTTTTAAGTCATCAATGCTGAAACCTTCAGGCAATCTAAGGTCTATTGTGATGTCACGGCCATTTAAATAGAACATCTTCGATGTGACCAAGGAAAACGGATAAGGTTGTACAATAGTTGTCATAGGCTAGCTACTTTCTCAATTGGAGATTTAGCAATGCTAAAATATCCCATTAGAAAGGAGGGATTGACAAAGAAATTCCTTGCCAAATGGATTGGCCCATACCAAGTTCTTCGACCATATGAGCTCCAATGCTGTAGTGATGATCACTGACAAATAAAGACGACTGCACAAATGCCTGCATCAAGCCAGTTTTTTCTATTGTTCACTTTTCTCATTCAGGGGGGGAAGACGTGATGACTGCCACCTCACCAAGCTAGCTCACATAGCGCTCTCTCGGTTCCACATAACCATGTGGATGTGGATGCCAATTCTTGGCACATTCTTATGCTTTCATGTCCTTGTAATTTTGGGCTTAAAGTCTCTTGGAATGTGATGTTTGAGGCAGCTTTTGCATGGCACTCTTGCTTACCTTCTTGTCGATCCTCTACTATCTTGTGTCGCTCTCTTTCTGGTTGTTTCCTGCTCAGTTGAGTTACCTCGTTGTAATTAGTTGTTGTGCAACATGGAGAATAAATTTAGATGATTACTATATAGCAAATTTGAGCATTTTACTATATAGAGAATGAATTTCCCAATACAATTTGAGATATGTGATGTATTTTTTATAGAGAGATTATAGTTTAGTCGAGCTTATGTGATTTCCTTACAGAAGTTGATAACTACATAGAGTATTTTACTATACAAAGACTATATACACATGGCACCATAACTAGGCAACCCAATTATCTATATATATCTAGGTTATAGACATATAGAAAAAAGTTTAAAGTTGCTGATTACAGGGGGCTATTGACTCCGTGAATGTGTTGCATACGAAGTCCAGGAAACATAATTGCTAACACCTTGAAGGAATACCGGAAAACCTTGGAAAAATACGGGGAAGCAACAGAAAAGATGAGCGCCTTGCTGGATCTTCTTTACGCAGGAAAACCTTTGGACGAATACGCGGAAGCAGCAGAGAAGATCAGTGATCGCCTTCTCAGCGTTAAACATGGACCATCTCAAGAACAATAGATTTGGGGCCGGAAGTAATCGAATCGGCAGCTCATGTTAGAATAATGGAGCGATAATGAAGACAAACAAGCAAGCCTTGAAAACCTGAGTGCACAATCACTCTCTTCATAACATCAAACATGAAGCCCCCAAGCTTTTATTATCAGAAAAGCAAAAGCACAACGTTAACCTAAGTCTATATTCGAAACTCAACCAAGATGATCTTCTTCGAGAATTTCTGCGCAAGTGTGACTTTCTCGCTCAATACGTACAGCAGTGGTCACAAAGGAACAATGGGTGCTGCCGGACGCAGGTGGCGGCGTAGGCCTGGGATCAGCTTCAGAGGACCTATCGTTGCTGCTAGTCGCATGTGATTCCGTGGACGCAGAGATTCCGGTTGATTGAGTATGAGCCGTTGCTGCTCCTGCTGGAGTATCAATTGTGCGTATAGTTTGTAGAGGCGGCGTGAGCTGCAGCTCGGACGTAGGAATGCAGGTACATTCAGGATCAGGAGTTGTCGTTTCTATAGAAACGGCGGTCGCTGTAGCCGACGGACTAGTCAGCGAGATGCGTCTTATGCAGTCTCCTGGAGAAGGCATACAGTATGCAATCTGGGCTACTGCTGAGTCCACTGAACGAGGTCGGCAAGGGACAACGCAACAGAGGAAAACATGTATGACTACGTTCCTGCAATAAGGACACGATCTCCGTTCACGTAGCCAAGGAGCCACACAGTGGACGTGAAAAAGATGCTTGCACCGCGGCAAAACGTGTACCGGATCATCCTTTGTGAATGGGGTTAAGCATATGGCACACCCTGGTCTGTCTTCTTCGCTGAGGTATGTTGCATTGGCGAATCCTCCTTCCTGATCCATAACAACCTCCGCCTGATCATCATCATCATACCGTTGCAATGGCAGTTTGTCCACCGCCCTATTGACGGCCCATCTTACCCATGGCAGATTCCTCACCGTGAATATGATCATCAGGCGTTCTCGCAGGCATATGAATATTAAGATCTGGAGTCCCACGCAACTACAGAAGATCACAAAGCCCAACAACACGTTCTGTAAAATTGCGTTCATCTCCTCGTTGGCTGTATTCAGCAAAAGAACATGTAACCAGCTCGTCTCCTGTATCTAGCACGTAGTTGCTTCATTGTGCACCAAGGAATCGCCCCCGCTCGCTGAGTTCTCGAAGATAGCAGTACCAAGCCGCGCACATGCTATGTATATCACTATCACATCTGCACCTATGCAAAAGAATTGCTCCCTCTTCCCATCCCCCGTTAGCGAGGCAGTGTTCTGTTTTGGATATAAAAGAGCTGCTACTGAGGCATGCCTGCGCGAGAGGATTTGCTCTAAAAGAGCGAATCACAGCCGACAATAAGACCGACCCTAAACAGGTTGTTCCCTAAAAAATGAAAGTTTATGGAGTGAAAAGGGCCTAAAAGCTGGGTACATAACCAACTCAAAATATGCTCTTTTCCCTTCAAGTAATTATTGTTACAATTATTGAAAGAAATCTCCTCCTTTTCAAAATATTAAATCAAATTCAAAAATAGTCCATAAACTCACATACTATGTTTTTTGTCATAAGCCTAATATTTATAGGCTAACCTATTAAAATATTGGTCTACATTTGGAAGTCCAAATTTAAAGAATTACTTTTCCATGCCAACTACTCAAGACTTGTGGAGACATTGTTTCTTGGTCTCCCTGTGCCTAAGGGATTTGTGCGAGTTTTAAATTGGTTAAATCGATCTATACATACTTTTTTAGGGAAGGATTATTTTAAAAAACCGGTCTAGATTCGAGTTGAAATAGGGACTGATTACAACTATGATTTTATCGTAATGCCACATCATTAAGACGAGTATGCCAGCTTGGCAAGGCAGCCATGCCTAATTGCTGTGAGCCTTCTTGATGTAATCTAGACAGTTGCTGAAGAGCCGTTGTATAAGAGTGACCCTTTGAGATGAATGAACATGGTCGAAGTTCTCCCCTTTCTTGCATCGCTCTCATGTGTCGTGCTCCTTCTTTGGTTCACTCTCTTCCGTCGTGTCGAACCCTGTGTACTCAAGCTAAGTTAGTCGTTACGTTAGTGGTGGAGACACCGAGTTCCATGGAGTTTGAGAATTAAGAGTAGGCTTCTCCCTCGTGTCAGCAGATTACAAATGAAGTATTGGCGACCCTGCTCTCCAGCTCATCCAGTCAAATATGCATGTGGCCAATCTAACTGCTCATTTGACGTCACGAGCCAAATCAATCATCTGGGTCATGATTCTCGCATGCAGTCGAAACCCTTTTCCGGTATTCATGAGGAAGATGTATATCTCTGGCCTGATCATTTCGCTAATTTGGCAGAGTATCACCGATGGTCCGACAAACAAAAGGTCAATGAGATCAGACCTTCATCCCAAGGACTGCTTGTGACGGCCTAGGACCATCAGCTGGATGATGGCATCAAACGATCTTGGCTCCATTTGGTTCATGGACTCACAACATCATTTGGTAACACTGACACTATAAAAGATGCACTCACTTAATTGCAAGAGCTGTAGCAGTCCACCGATAGTGTCTTACAATTTGGCGTTAAATTCACTCATCTTTTGCTGCGGGTTGATCCTAACATGGTGGAAGACCTTAAACTTTTTTTATTGTGGCCAAGACTTAAACCGGATGTGTCTCATAGAACACAGGATCAGGGTCCAAAGACTTTGAACGAGGAACTTCTAATCACTCAAAGAATTGAGTTCTCTTTAGGCAAGAATGCTGCAAAAATTCCTCTGCTTCCACCAATCTTGCCGATTCCATCAACGGTGACTCGGATGGACATTGGCCACATTCAAAATGCAATGCAATTCCAATGCAATCAATTTTGATACAATCGGCCATCGTATTCTGCTGATCGTCCACGCTTGCCAGATCGCGAAAGGCAGACCACGTTGTTTTCAATGTAACAGATATGGTCATGTTTGCAAATACTGCCGGATGGTGCAACCCATGTAGAATGATCAAGGTTGCTTCAAAATGCTAAACTCAAATACCTAGGATTCATCATCGCCAGTGATGGCATTAGACCAGACCCAACTAAAGTTAAGACGCTCAAGAAATTCCCTGCTCCTACATCTGTGAAGCAACTTCAGAGGTTTTTAGGCATGGCTGGTTCCACTGCCAGGTTCATGCCCGAATTGGCACATATTTCTGTCCACTCAGGAATCTAATGCAGAAAAACAAAAAATTCCATTCGGGTTCAAGATGTCAAGAGGCAATTGATCAGATCCGTAATTTGCTTCAGGAAGATGCGCTATTGCGTCATCCAGATCTCTCCAAGCCATTTGTCACTCGAACAGACGCATTTGAGGAAAGTTTGGGAGCTATTTTGCTACAAGCTGACGACCATGGTCAATTGAGGCCTATCATTTATCTAAGTCGCTCCCTGTCCCCTCAAGAAAAACGGTATGCCGCTACCGAATTGGAATGCCTTACTGTTGTGTGGGCTATATCAAAGTTACATAAAAAAGCAACTGATCGGACGTTTAGCTCGATGGGTTTTACTTCTCCAGGAATATGAGTTCAAAATTATGTACAGGCCGAGAAAACTAAATGAAATTGCTGATGCTCTCTCTCGATCACACATTGCCAGTGCTCAAATTGTTTCTGACAGGCCCGTAGCTTCACGCACCCCTCTCCCTCATCTTCAGGAGACTCTTCATCTCCCGACCATTGCTGAATTACAAGATTTACAGGATAGAGATCCCGAAGTCCAACAAATTAAAAGTAGGCTCCAATCGTGTAAACCGCCATTGCATTTTCAAATAATTGATGGTCTTTTGTATAACCATAAGCTGCCCTTTCAGCCATGCCTCTACGTTCCTGTTGTCTGCCAACAACAATATATGCACACATTTCATGATGCTCCTTTTGGAGGGCATTTGGGTTTTTTGAAAGTTCTCACAAAGCTGCAGATAAGATTTTACTTAAACTTAAGAATTCTCTCCATCACTATTTACAATCTTGTTCCACATGTCAATCATTCAAGACTCCCACAACAAAGCATTGGTCGCTTATGCTCTGATGGGACCCCTCCCTACTTCAGTTGTTGCAGGAAACAAGTATGTAATCAGTCTCATGGATTACTTGACACGCTGGACAATCGCACAGACGCTTAAATCAGCCTTAGCTGGTGAAGTTGCTGATGATGCAGCATCTCATTTTGCCACATGGTTGCCCCGAGCACATCCTTTCTGACCAAGGCACAAATTTCAAATCTGAAGTAATTCGGATCATTGCAGACCGATTGAACGTCAAGCAATAATTCACAAGCTCATACCATCCTGACTGCAATGGGCTGACAGAGCGTATTAACAAGACGATCAAATTAATGATGACTATGTATGTATATCCCTCTCACACCAACTGGGATGCATCACTTCCTTATGTGGTAGTAGCATACAACACGGCAATCTAGGAATCTACCCATGTTAGTCCTTTTAAAGCACTTTTTGGGTGACCTCCAAACTTTCCACTAGAAATTGGTATGATAGATCCAAGCCAGATAAAACATACTGAAGCAAAACAATGGGCCAACCATCTACAAAATTCTTTGTCGTTCATCTGGCAAAATGCTGCTGAGTATATGCGCCATGCTCAAGGTTATTAATGAGTACTTTACAAGCAAACCGACATTCTTTTCATCCAGTGATCTTGTCATGCTCTTTTATCCTACTCCAAAAAAAGGCTTGGCAAAAAAGTTCCTTGCGAAGTGGATTGGGCCATATCAAGTCCTTTGACCTATTGGCAAAACGACATACGCACTTGAGCGTTGTAGCCAAAACTAGCGTGGAACTCACACTATAGCTCATGTTTCACGAATCAAGCCTTTCTATGCTCGAACCCTAATTTTTGAGGGGGAGGAAGACGTAATGCACATCACTGAGATGGGTATGCCAGCTTGGCAAGGTAGTCGCACCTAATCTCACTGTGAGCCTTCTTGATGTAATCTAGATAGTTGCTGAAGAGCCATTGTATAAGAGTGACCCTTTGAGATGAATGAAGACGGTCGAAGTTTTACCCTTTCTTGCATCTCTCTCTTGTATTGTGCTCCTTCTTTGGTTCACTCTCTCCCGTCATGTTGAACCCTGTGTTCTCAAGCTAAGTTAGTCATTATGCTATGATAAATAAAAATACCATGCGGTATTATTTGCATTTATCATATGGTATATTAATTACCATGTGGTACAATAATACCACACAATAATGTGAAAATACCATACATAAGTACAAATAATCTAGTATGGTATTTTTGAGTTATTACACTGCATATATTAGCTATATATATGCTGACTAGTGTCACTATCATGCCACTTTTGCTGAGATTGTGAAGTCTCCAAAATAACATAAAGTATTTTAAAAGAATCAACAAAGCTTCAATCGTTGTATTCTATCTTTCCTAAAAGTGTCATGTACCTCGCTTGTGCTACATTGTAGCAACCCACAACATATGGTTGGAAAGATGGAATATGTTTTTTTTTAAATAAATTGAAAATGCTAAAATTTGACCTTTTAGTGTTTAATTCATAGTTGATAGCATTGAAAGTCATGTAAATACTAATATGGTATTAGTAGAATTTTTTTCACATAAAATAATTATATATGATGATATATTTTATAAAATAGATATTACTTGTGATATTTACAAGTCGGTATACTTATTGAGAAACCAACATGTCTAGATAGATAATAGTATACTCATGATATAGATTGCATATACCATAGAGATGAAAATACCAAGATTGTTTAGTTTTGCTAGCATGGCATATAAGACAAAATAAAAAAAGTGAAACTATATAACTCTATTGTTCTCAAGATGGAAAAGAGATAAAAGAAATGAAAGTAATTTATAAAGTATAACATATGTGGCTTTAACACATTATACTCATCCATGTAAAGCATTGCTACCTACTACACTATTGCATTAGTACTCTATCGTAGTGGTAGTACAAGGTATCAGCTCTTGCAACATTATGGCGATGATTCTTTTGAGTTGTTGCACAATAGCATGCTGGGGGGGTATAACTCCTTTGCTGAAGTTTGGACTGCAGGAAGGTCCTCCATGCCTTTGTTGAGATATCGAGTTCCACTCGTGATATGCCAAGGTGACCATTATGCATTTATGTCACCGACTTGTTAGCTCTAGAGGCGGTTGGTACACCACCCATGAATAATAGCTAGATGACAGCTATCTTTATGTACTCTAGTTAGTGGCTCAGTTAGTATGCCACCTTAGTTAGCTGAGTTTGGTTTGAGACCCACATATAAGGTTCACCTATTCTCTTGTACTAAGAGAGAGTTCTTTTGGCTTTCATAACTAAGAAGAGGAAAACTATTTTTAGCCTCCACCTTTGTGTATATTCCCCCCTTGTGTATGTGAAAAAGCTACAAGTGAGTCTCCTTACTTCTCTCCCACTCTCTTCACATGGTATCAGAGCTCGGTTCGTGGTAAGGAGCTCAAGAAAGCAAACCAAGTTCATGGTGTCCTAGTAAGAGGATCAGTGTTGCTTTCCTTTTTTTTCGAGTTTGGGAGCAAATCTTTGCAGGTAGCACAACCGAAAAGTGCAAGAGTGCACTATCTCAGATTGGGACACCCTTCATGGTGTGGTGAGAGGGCAGTATATGCTACCACTTTTGGGATCATTTTGGGTCCCGTTTTGGTGGTGTAAGTTTTTCGCAAGCACTCAGAAAAGTGCCTTGTTTTTATTGTGCAACCACTGTTCTGCAAGTCATTGAAAAGTTGTCGATAGAAACTACATCGTATGCCTATGCACAGAGATATTAGGAGTTATAGAATCATTCTTATTACTTGTTGATGCATAATCATCACTAGGAAGTGATTGTCTAGTCAAATACCACTCTTGTCAGTTTTGTAGATTTGCCCTTGTGAGGAAAAAGTTGTGTTTTTTTGCAGTGACAGAATATTTTGCAGTGTTCTGTAATGACATCTGATGCTCTTTCACAAATTGTCACTGAAAAGCTTGACAAGAACAACTTCCAAGCACAGAGGTTTAGAATGATGAATTTCCTTAAGGGAAAAGGCTATTGGGAGTTCATTACTGGAGCTGAACAAGAACCAATTATTCCTCATGTTCCCAATCAACAGGAGTTGCAGGCATTTAAAGGCTAGCATGAGAGAGCCGAAAAAGTTATGTATTGGCTGTCTGTCAGTATTTCAGATTCTATGATTGTGCATATTCAAGATGCAAGCACACCGAAGGAGGCGTGGGATACTTTGACAAAAATGTATAGCACAAATATGCAAGCCAGGAAAATGCAGCTCAAGCAGAAGTTGCATAATGTGCAGCGAGAAAACATGAGCATCAATAACTACCACATGAAGGCGAAGAAGATTGCAGATGCACTTGCTTCTATTGGGTCGCCTATGGAAGATGATGATTTAGTTTCTGTGACCTATATTTTCTTGCAACTTATGTTGTGATTTTATAAGTGTAGATGGAAGGGACGAGTGGAAGCTTGTTCGATGATGTGCCAACTCCCGGGAGCACAAAGTGGCTTACGGAGAGGTTATACTATCATTGCACTCATTGCAAGCGAGAAGTACGACATCAACATCGTATTATCATGTGCCACTTGCAGATGTATGGGGAGGAGCAACTTACATCTTGGGCTCACCATGGACAGCGTGAATCCTTTCGGGTTATGCTCAACATCTTGGTCGACATGGCCCATAGTCGTGGTGAATTACAATATCCCACCATGGCTAACAATAAAAAAGGGACACCTCACACTTGCACTACTTGTGCCAGGAAAGTACAAGGCAAAAAAATGGACGTGTACATGGCACCTTTGATAGAGGAGTTACAAATATTATGGAGAGGAGTGCAGGTCTTTGATATTTCTAGAGCTCCTAGACATACCAATGATATTTTGGTCAGGGGTATCTTGATGTGGACCATGCATGACTACCCAGGATATGGAGAGTGCACAAGTACGTTTTTGTGTCTCTACATGTATAATGAGGGATTATGCTTTTATGACTCTCTTTTGCATGCATGTCTTATACTAACACATTCATGCATGTGTGCAGGACTTGTTACAAGTGGGTACCATGCTTGTTCTGTTTGTGGACCGAGTTTGAAATCGCTTGCACATTACTCCAAACATATGAGGAAAAATGTTTATGAAGATCATGCTCGATACCTTCCGCTCGACCATCTCGCACGTGGAGGTCAGCTTGATCCACCACCATCATATTTGAAGGCAAGTGACTGGATTCAAGCTTGGAGGGTGAATGGAGAGGAACCTCCTCCTGGTATGAAGAGGTTATCGATCTTTCACGAGCTTCCTTATTGGGGTCAGTTACAAATCAATCATCTCTTAGATCCCATGATATCTTCAAGAATGTGGGGGCTACTATTCAGGCACACTTGGTTGGTTCCAAAGACTCGAGAGGACTGCAAGAAGACTTGCGTGCTATGAATAGGATGTCTTGTTTGTGGCCCCAAGTGCATGCTTCAGGAAAAGTTGTCCTCTCGAAAGCAATGTGGATCCTCTCTACGAGGGAGGAGGCAGCGATCAAGGCAGACATTGCCTCTTTTCAAACACCGATAGGGTACATGCGTTGAGCATGCGTTGCTTGAAAGGAGCATTTTTAAAGGACAATAAGCTTAGTGGGCTCAAGTCCCATGATTGGCACAAGGTCTTATAGGTATTCTAAGTAGAATTAGTGTACTGATAATCGTGATGCGTTAGCGTAATTATGATTATGTTATATTGTTGACATGAATTCTTTGTTGCTTTGATAGTTCATCCTCCCAACTACAATAAAAGGGTACTTACAAGAAGATGTTAGAAATGCTATATTCAAGATCTATGGTATTGTGAGATATGCTTACTATCAAATCGCATTGATTGCATTTTCTTCAATTTAAGCTAATTAATCTGTAGACTGATTATGAAAATATCTTACATGGACATGTGAAATAGGTGGATATCTCAAAAAGAGATCTCCATATTGAGCATTGAGAAGGCTAGGGTGGAATCCATCGAAGCCGTATGCTTGCTTGAGAAGCACTTTCCCTCGAGCATTATGACAACTCAAGTCCACTTGCTTGTGCACATAGTTAATGAGGTGGCTATTGCAAGTACCGTTCATTGTCGATGGATGTTTTTCCTCGAGCAGTTTATGAAAACTTTAAAGGGATTTGTAAGATAAAGAGCAAGACCAGAAGCAAGCATGGTAGAGGGATGGCTTGTGCAAGAGTCATTAGTATATATCACAGAGTTTCTTGCATCCACAGATCCCGATATGCCGCAAGCTTGGCATTACAAGGATGATGATCGCATCGTTGGCAAGGTTCCCCAAGGAAAAGGGATTGAAAGAAAGATGAGCGAAGAGCAAATGGAGAATTTCAATAAATTTTGTATCCTCAATAGCCTTGAAATGCAGACGTGGATTGAGAGATATGAAGTGGCCAAAGCAGAAAGAATAAATGTAAGGATGAGATTCAAAGTAACGTACAGGAGATCACAACCATATCCACGGGATCTGGCTCTTCTCCCCACTCACATGTCACTTGATTGGCTACAACTGGCTCTACGTAAAGCCGAACATGATGGAGAGATAATAAACGAGCGCGAGCGAGAGTTATCATCTGGATGTATGGTGCATGTAAGTTTCTTACATTTTGATGTAATTAAGTAATTATTTGTGGCAATATATGCTATAAAATATATGCATCTTCATTATTATAATGATGCTCTTTTACAGTACAAAAAGTACAGTGCAATATGGTCATATGGATGACATTTTCACGTGGAATGCATAGATTTAAAGAGAGTCACGTATGATTGTGGAGTCATGGCTAACTTCACACAAGATAGCCGAGCAAGTGCTTCGGATACCAATCTTCTCTCCTCACAGTTGGATTATTGTGGAACCATACGCGACATCTATGAAGTTGATTTCAGACAATTTAGTATTTCATTCTTGATATAAAATGGTTTAGAACTATTTACAACGGTCCCCATGCAACAGTGAGAAAAGATAGTAGCAGTTTCTTTGCAATAGATTTCACCAAACATTGGACCGATGAAAGTGATTCTTTTGTTCTTCCTGAGCACTGTGAGCAGGTGAATACTGAGGATCTAATTAATGGAAGCTTTCGTTTTTAAAGAGCCATTAATACATGTACTTGAGCATAATTTCATATATATAATTGACGACATTTGGCACCCATCTTCAATATAGGTGGTTTTTCATCCGGATCATTTTGATCCAAGATGATGGTATGTGATCCAAGTTGCACCACGAAGTAAGCAAATTTTTGAAGATCGAGATGTGGATATGGAGATGCCACTACCAATGCCGGATCCAATTGATCCCAATGAATCTAGCGAAGAAGATGAAGATCACAATATGAGCCAAGAGGAAGATGCGCATAATGACATCACACGGGAGGAAGATGGAGATCACGATATTGAGGAAGAAAACAACGATCATCAAGAATCACCACACTTTTTTGAAGAAGATGATCAAGTACTTTTAGGTGAATGTACGATGCTAGAGTACGATGATGATATAGGAGATCAACTCGGTATAGAGTTGGAGATAGACTTGTTTGGCACCTTAGACTTTGCTCAAGATGAAACAATTGATGTAAATGCTCTTAATTGATTTTTTTCATCTCAAACTTGGACATGAATATATGAGCTTCAAAGGCTTGATGTACATGCTTTCATATTTTTATTCTCTATGAGATCAAACACGTATGAAAATTAAAAAATTTTATCATTGGAAAAAACTAACTTTTAAGGCCTATATGAGTTAAAAACCTCTCTGAAAAACGTCGTTATAAAATAGTATCTCAGTGTCGCTATATAGCGACACTCATAAGTCACTATATAGCGACTTTTTTAATAGTCGCTATATGGCGACATTTGTCTAGCGTTGCTATATAGCGATGCTTTACGAAATGCACTTTTCATACCGATGATTAGCGTCCCACACACGCTAAATGTCGGTACATAAACATCACAATAGGATCCATGTGTAGTAGTGATAGGCTTCGCATACCTCATGCATTTTTGCAACCTTGAACTTAGGCAATCCTGTAATAATATTTTGGGCCTACATTAATTTAAGTCATTGTACATTAACATGACCAATGCGTTTATGCCAGATATCAATATCTACAACTACGCCGGTCCCATGTACAAACATTGCTGCACTCAATTCAGGCATGTCCACATCCAACGTAAACATCCTATCCTTATTCTTCCCTTTTGCTATCAAGCAACCTTTTTTTTTTCATATCCTCAACAAAGCATCCATGAGGATTAAATCTGACCTACAAGCCCTGCTCAACCATTTGACCAACAGAAACCAGGTTCTTGGTGATATTCGGGACATGAAATACATCAAACAGGTATTTCTTTTTTCCATCCTGCATAGACAAAGGAATTTTACCAATTTGCACAATAGGATGTGCAGTATCATCACCAGTCTCTACAAATCCTGGTCTTTCCATTTTTCTTGCATCCTGCATCCATATCCTGCATCCATTCTGCATGACCTGTCATGTGGTTTGATGCACCTGAGTCAACATACCACACATCATTGCTTTCTTATGCACTTGTCATAGAATTGGTCATGTGTTGCACCATAAACAAATGCTCATTTCTGTCATCACCCTGTCTACTAGAGGATGCATAATTGCCTTACTATAATTTTCCAGTCATGATGTCATTTTGCTTTTTAAAGCAGTCTTTAACCATATGACCCATTTTACCATAGTAGTAGCATTCAACATTGCTATTTGCATTTTGGCCTCTCTACCATCCACCACGACCTCTTTGGCACCCCCTACCTCTAAAGTTACCATGTCCTCTTCCATAAGACTAGTTTTCTTGAATTTGCTGCATATTCTGATTTCTACCACGGCCTCCAAATTGGCCTGCTCTACCTCTGCCTCTACCTCTTTCAGCATTTGAGTAGAAGACAGCTTCTTTTGAAGTTCCTCCTGAAGAAGATGCACTACCATTTCTCTGCTCTTTAGAGATTAGAAGAGCAATCAACTCCTCAAAGTCAGGAAAATTCTCACGGACGGCAATGGATGTTTGGAATTGTGCATAATCCTTTCCTAGACCATTCAAGGTCACAGAAACTAAATCATCATCTTCCATTGGCGACCCAATAGAAGCAAGTGCATTTGCAATCTTCTTCACCTTCATGTGGTAGTCATTGATGCTCATATTTTCTCTCTGCACATGATGCAACTTTTGCTTTAGCCGCATTTTCTTGGCTTACGTATTTGTGCTATACATTTTTGTCAAAGTATCCCACGCCTCCTTCGGCGTGCTTGCATCCTGAATTTGCACAATCATAGAATCTCAAATAATGATAGACAGCTAATACATAACTTTTCTAGCTCTCTCATGCTAGCCTTTAAATGCCTGCAACTCCTATTAATTGGGAACATTAGGAATAACTGGTTCTTATTCAGCTCTAGTAATGAACTCCCAATAGCCTCTTCCCTTAAGGAAATTCGTCTTCCCCTTGAACTTTGGAGTAGAGACTATGATCTGCATTACTTGTCAATTCTGTTGTACCAACTTTTGGGTGCTTACTTTAAGCCATAGATGACTGAGTAATCGGTGCGTCTATCTCTGGAGTAATCGGTTTTCCATTCTAATTCCTTATCAAAGATTACATCTCTGGAGATAATGACCTTTCGGTTGATGGGATCATGAATACAACTTGTATGCTTTGTTTTCTACATTATAGCCAACCATGATGCATTTGTGTGCCGCATCCAATTTTCTGCAATGATCATCATGTATGTGGGCATATGCTATGCAACCAAATATGTGGAGATGCCCAATGTGTGGCTTGTATCTAGTGAATCTTCATAAGGTTTCATACCCTAAATCGATTCGGTAGGAAGCCGATTAAGCAAGTAGTTTGCAGTGGCTATTGCTTCTACCCAATATTGATTCAGAAGATGCTTCTCATTGAGTATTGCTCTAGCATTGTCTGATGCTAAAGTACCATTCTTCCTTTCAACTCTTGCATTCTGCTAAGGAGTATCTACACAACCGAATTGTCTTTGAATGCCATTTGTAGCAAGCCTTCAAATCTATCCTTTAGTGGCAAGCATGGTAGAGAAGATGATGGAGTAGGGAATGGCCACGGGGAGTCCTTTCTTGGGAGGAATTTGATGAGATTTTGATCGAGAAAGGGTGACACGTGGCCCTTCCCAACGAGTTGGGAGGCCATGTGGAGAATTTTCAGTGAGCTTTCTGATGAATTTTAGCTGAAGGTTTTGAGTGGAGGAATCTAGGTTTTAGGAGGTCAGAGATGGATGGTTAGGATTTAATCCTGGCCAACCAGCGACTTGGACAGTGATGAGAAACATGAGAAGCAAAACAAGGCGAACCAAAAATTTTTGATCATAGAGCTTCCAAATTGATCTAGTAACATAGATGCTCCCATTGGTGAGGTTTTTGGGAGGGGGGGCAGCAGCTTCTTTGAGAGGGGAGGGTAGAACTGTAAGAGCCTATCCCCATACAATTGAAGAAATATGGGACCCACTTGAAAATCATTGGTCGCTAAATAAAGCCCGTCAGCTTGCAAATGAAATGGAATGAGGTCCCATGGTGGGATAGACTTTATATAGGGATGCCATGAATCACGATTATCAGAGTTCGATAGGCACACTATTTGTTTGTTAGAGCCTAAACAATGTTCGATGAAATAGTCAATTAAGTTGGACTTCTGCAAAAGTTCTTGAATGCTGAAGACATATATTCACCTCCTCTATCTAATCTCATGACTTCGATCTTTCTGCCTATCTAGTTTTCTACCATGGCTTTGAATTCTTGAAATCGAGAAAAGACTGTTAAATTACACGGTGCAGCGGAACAAACAAACTGGAGAGGAACAAACTTTTCCTTCAATACTAATGTAGTGCAGATGATGGCTCCATCCACCCGGGCACTCCCACAATGGAGCTTAGATGGCAATCTAGACAGATACTAGGTGAAGAGCTACTAGCTGGAAGATCTGATCTGATCTAAACTAATATGATACAATGGACTAGGGAGGTCACCCTCATAGCTATCCTCTTTATAGCTATGAGGGTGGTAGTCAGATCAATGTAGTTGGTGGAGTCAACCAGTCGACCTAGTCAGTGGAGCCGACGGTCTCATTGATAGACCTCATCCAACATGCAAATCAGGATCCATCCAGTGTCTCGGGCTCACACACATGCTTCTCCTCATATGGGGCCCTTACAACTTGAGCACCTTGGACCATTGGTGGTTACCAGGAGGGTGGGGCATTGAGCATATCTAACCACCCCCCTCAATGTCCACCTGTAGGTGAAGTACCTTCTTGGCCCAATGTCGAGTCTCTGAAGATGACCTTAAAGCTGATCCTTCCTGAGTGCCTTGGCGAAGATATCTACTCCATCTTGCTCTGTTGGATAGTAGACCAATTCCACTATCCCGTCCTTAGTCAAATCATGCACATAGTGATATTGAATCTCTATATGTTTTTTGCATGCATGAAACACTGCATTTTTAGCAATGGCCATGCAACTTTGATTGTCACACCTCAGCACAGTTGCCTCATCCTCTTGCACTCCCATGTGCCATAAGATCCTCCTCAACCACACTGCTTCACATGTAGCAAGACATGCGGGTCTTGTACTCAGCCTCGGTAGAAGACAATGCCACTATTGGTTGTTTCTTACTGATCCAAGAGAAGATACCTGAACCTAAAGAGAAACAATATCTAGAAACTGATTTCCTGGAATCAACATCTTCAACCCAATTTGAGTCCCAATGACCAGCCAAGGAAGTGCCCGTACCATAGGTGATGCCATAATCAAGAGTGCCCTTCACATACCTGAGCACCCGCATCCCTGCATTCCAATGATTCTCTTGGGGCTTATTGAAGAACCTGCTCAAAACGTTAATAGCAAGACTGATGTCTAGTCTGGTGTTGCATAGATAGATGAGACTGCCGACCAACTTCCTGTACCTCCCAATGTCTGTTGGTGGTGAGGCATCCTCAGGTGTAGCTATCTCCTTGCACTCGGACATACCAAATGCGTTCAAGATCTCCCTTGCATATTTTTGTTGAGAGATGAAGATCTTGCTTGGCTCTTGCTAGACTTCAATCCCCAAATAGTAGTGCATCAAGCCTAAGTCTATCATCTCAAACTTTGTGCTCAACGCCTTTCTAGTCTGTTGGATCATGTCTTCATAGTCACTTGTAATAAGGAGATCATCCAAATATTAAACAATAATAGTAGTTTTTCCACTTTTCCTGTACACATACAAGTTAGCATCTAAGGCACATCTTTTGAAGTTTAATTTATGAAAGAATTTGTCTATCCATTGGTACCATGCTCTTGGGGCCTGTTTCAGCCCATACAGAGCCTTCTTCAGCTTACATACCTTGTTCTCAGAATGGGGGATCTCAAACCCAAGTGGCTGAGCCACGTACACCTCCGCCTTGAGGTCACCATTCAAGAATGTTGATTTAACATCCATTTGATAAACTTGCCACTTTTTATGAGCAGCCACCGATAGTACTATGCGAATAGTGGTCAATCTGGTCATCGGAGTGAAAGATTCCTGAAAATCAAACCCTTCAACCTACAAAAATCCTTGTGCAACCAATCTAGCTTTGTACTTTTCCAAAGTCCCATCGGATTTGTACTTTACCTTCCGAACCCACTTGGTGCCAATAACCTTTTTGTTAGGTAGCAATAACCTACCAGCTCCCAAGTTTCATTCTTCATGATGCTATTCACAAGCTCCTTTACTTCTGCAATAATCTCAGCCATCAAGGCCATATTGACAAACTCATAAGCTCCTTTACTTCTGCAATAATCTCAGCCATCAAGGCCATATTGACTATGTGAGCAGAAGCCCTCCTTTGCTCCTTGATTCTCTGAGACTGCCTTGGTCCATCTGCATGCTGCTCAATAGACATAGGCATCTGATTATCATGGTCATAGAGCTACCTTACCCATCACGACAATGGCTTTTCCGGTGGTGTAACAACAGGTTGGTGACTTATATCTTCATCATTTGATATTTCCTCCTCTTTATAGCTATTGGGATAGGTCCATAGTGAATTACCTCTTTGCTTGATGATAAAGTGGAAGAGCTCTTCTCTGCCTCCACTGCATGTGGCTGCTTCCTAAACACCACATCGTGGCTCGCTATGATCTTCTTTGCCTCTTGGTTATACAAGTTATAGGCTTTCTTCTCATCACAATAGCCTAAGAAGATACATTTGGTGCTTTTTGGTTATAGCTTGTTTCTCTCCTTGTCTGGTACATGCACATAGCGTTCACACCCAAACGTTCTGAAGTGGGAGATAGATGGCTTCTTACCACTATAAGCCTCATGTGGTGTTTTACCTTTGAGTGCCTTTGTATAGCTGTGATTAAGAATGTAAGCTGCAGTATTGATAGCCTCAGCTAGCCCAAAAGTGATTTGGTAGTCCAACACCTTTCAACATACACCTCCCCATCTCCACTGTGGTCCACACAACCAAATTTTGCTGAGGTATATGTGGTGTCGTCGTTTGTCACTTGATCCCTTTGCTCTTGAGAAACTCCAAACTCTGTAGAAACAAACTCACCACCACCATCCAATTTGAATTTCTTCACTTTTCTCCCTGTTTCATTTTCAATGAGCTGTAGCCATTATTTAAATTTACCAAAAGCTTGAGACTGTGTAGGCATCTTACTGCACAAGTCAACATGCACCAACTCTAGAGGAGCATTTGCTCTATTCTTGCTTTCTTGTGGAAATGCCTTTCTCTATTGCTTGCCCATCATGTAAGCTTCACACGGTTCTTTGATTTCTACTACTGCAAGTAAGTGAGCAACCATACCTTGCTTCTGCATCTCCTTCAGCACTGCAAATCCAATGTGGCCAAATCTTTCATGCCAAAGTCTGCTTGTGCCCACTCCAACGGTGGCTATAAGAGCACTTAGCTTATACAAGTTGTTCCTCCTTACTCTTGTGCCAACAAGATTGCAAACACTATCCAAAATTTTTGCTCCTATTTTGTTGCACCTCACCTCATGGTCAAGGTCAGTTATGGAAGCAACTGATAGCAAATTTCTCTTGATTTGTGGAACATACAGCACATTAGATAGTTTCTTAACATTTCCATTTATAGAAACAAATGAAACCGTACCTGTACCCTCAACAGGGCATGGTGATGGGTTCCTGTAGAGGCTGCATGGAACAATATAGACCCTTCTTGCAGGTCATGTGACGGGAGGCACCACTATCCAACACCCATGAATCAGTGGTGGTTGATGCTTCTTAAACTAAGGAAGACTCTTCCTCAATGGCTAGAAATAGATCCAACTCTACTTCCACTGTGTTAGCTATCTCTTTCCCCTTATCTATCTTCTTCAGGGTACCATTCTTTTCATCTGCTTTCTTAACCCGGCAATCTGCAATCTATTGGGGTAAGTATGATCAAGGGCTTGCTCTATGGTGCATGTGTGCATCTAGGGGAGTCACATGTGTGTTTGTGTGTGCTGTAAAGGCACATCAAGTGCTATGATGTGTCTAGTGTGTGACCTAAGTGATGATGTGTCTAGTGTGTGACCTAAGTGATGATGTAAGACGAAGGCAATCCCATTGATGTAGGGATTGATTCCCACTATGTAGGGAAGGTATAACCTTCTCCCCCTTTCTATAAGAGAGAGTCCTCTCTCTCACAATCATAATAGAGAACTATCATCTTTCTTTCATTGTGCTCTCACATCTCTTGCAAGATGCATCTATTCTATCCTATGGGATCCTACAATTGGTATCATATGTTTAGGTTCTAGATCTAGCCTAGCCTAGCATTAGATGCTATCTCTAGCCTAAACTACTAGTTTCTCAAAACTTCATCTTCTCCATTTTCCTCCTCCTCCCCCAAATCTTTGAGAGCTCTGTTCTTTGCATTCAAGTGACCATTGCCCAAACCCTTTGAGCTGCAAACTCCTCACATATGGGCAAACTTCCAGTTGCAAGCATTCAGAGAAATTTTGAATGTACACGCAATGCCAACACTCACACTCTGACAAAATTTCATGTAATGCTGCGTCTATACTTTTCTATTTGCAAATTCATTTGAGCCGGTGCTGGATGACATTGAGGGCAAGCTGTTGCTAAAATCTAAGCTCATTTGGACAAGAGATGGAGGAGAAAATGACGAAAAACCAATCTGTCTTCTCAAGCCTGGCTACGGCGACCTGGCGCAACATTGTGCCCCTCCTTGCTGGTAGCTCTTCTGTGGTATAAGGCTTTTATTCCTGCATAAAAATGCCCTTGAATAGAGTTATGAGCTATGAGAATTGCACCCTCCAAGTTTTGGATAGTTTTGATAATGTTGTGAGTTTGATGCTACATTAGATGCTACTTTAGCATTTTTGATGTTTTAAAGTGTTGAATAGCATCAGTACAACTGTGGCTACAGCTTTCCTTTAAGTTGCTATACCTAGATTTTCCTGGAATACTTTCATTTAGCCACCTCTATGAAGCATGCAAGTGAAAGCATCATTGATTTATAGTATGGAATTTGGTTATAAGTCTTTGCTACACTAAATACTTGTACTTTGAAGGATTATTTTTGCTCATATTTTCACTTGTAAGGCACTAGACACTGCCCTCGGGTGACCTTGCCATGGAAGCTAAAACCTTTTTTGAGAAGTTGGATGGAACTAGTTTCCATACTTGGCAAACAAAAGCCAAGCTTATGCTTATGAAAAAGAAGATATGGAATGTTGTGAATGGAAAGAAGTCTACAAAAGAAAAAGCTAAAGACAAGAAGGGCTACTTCAACAACAAAGCAATTATTCTTGAAGGAAGAACTCCATCAGCAAATGAAGAAAATGAAGACTATGCCTTTTAGGCACTTTGTCTTTTTTGTTTATCATCACTTGGTCAAATTTTGAGGTTCTCTGCCTGGAGTACTACTCCAAAAAGAATATGTTATGTAAATCACCTCTGGTCACCATATGATGTAGACCATGTGATATGTGTTTTGTCTATCCCATTTGTGTAAACCTCACACCCTTGGGAACCCTTGCTAGCATGAGATCCTAGCCATAGATTAATCCTTGACCACCATGAGACTAGATGTATCCTTGACAATGCAAGAGACAACCCCTTAGGGGGTTTGTTGGTGTAAGTATTATCAACGGCTTGGTCTATGGTGCATGTGTGCATCTAGGGGAGTCACATGTGTGTTTGTGTGTGTTGTAAAGGCACATCAAATGCTATGATGTGTCTAGTGTGTAACCTAAGTGATGATGTAAGACAAAGGCAATCCCACTGATGTAGGGATTAATACCCACTGATGTAGGGGCTGATTGCCACTTATGTAGAGAAGGTATTACCTTCTCCCCCTTTCTATAAGAGAGAGTCCTCTCTCTCACAATGATAATAGAGAACTATCATCTTTCTTTCATTGTGCTCTCACACCTCTTGCAAGATGCATCTATTCTATCCTATGGGATCCTACACAATCACATGGCCCTTCTTCTTGCAGTAGAAGCATTCTCCCTGAAACTTCTTCTTGCCACCCTTCTTTTTTTCACCACTAGTAGAGAACTCACCTTTGGTGGAGGAACCGCCTTTGCCTTTCGCAGTGGCAGAGAACGCAGCGTCCCCATTGCCGCCTCCATCTCGAGCTTTAAGCCTCAATTCCTCCTCCATAAGTAAAGCACATAACTCCTCAAATGACAATGGTTGGGGTCTCATCTGAGTATTAAGCATTGTTACCAATCCATCAAACCTCGGTGGACCACCACCGAGCTAGCTCTTTGCTAGTCTTTTGTATCCTAGCATCAACCATCTGGTCACGTAGATTTTTGATTCGAGTTATGAGCGCCTCCGCTATCTCTCCATTAAACTTCTCAGCTGATTCTCCAGATTCTGGATCCTTGTCTGATTCCGTGTCTCATACTGACTCTTCAATATGTTCCAGGCCACACTTGCCTTAAATGTATGCTGAATCAAGGTCAAAACACTATCAGCAGTACTTGTAACCAGGGCACACAGAGCATCTGCATTTCTACATTTCCAAGCTCGTAGAAGGTTGGCATTAGGAGGTATCATACTCCCTGGGGTTCCTTGTGGTTCTGGGTCAGTTCCTAGTACTGTCTTCAGAAGCTCATATGAATCCAGAATAGCAGTAATTTTAAACTTTCACAAAGTGTAGTTTGCAGCATCTAGCTTGCCTTTTATGAAGGCTAGTGGGCGAATCCTCAACGCCTAGATTGTTGGTCAGTGGCAACTACTGAACTTGAGCCGCTTCCTATTGCCATCTCTCCATACGCTGTTGAAGCCCTCGCCTCTCTTCTATTCTTCGATCCTTAGAGCCACCTGGGCTCTAATAACATGTTAAATTACATGGCGCACTGGAGTAGAAACTGAACAAAGAATAGAGAGTACACAACAAACTAGAGAGGAACAAACTTTTCCTTCAATACTGATGTAGTACAGATGATGGCTCCATCCACCCGTGCGCTCCCATAGTGGAGCTTCAATGGTGATCTAGACCAATACTAGGTGAAGAGCTACTAGCTGGAGGATCTGATTTGATTTGAACTGATCTGATATAATGGACTAGGGAGGTTGCCTCTTTATAGCTATGAGGGCGGTAATCAGATCAACGTAGTTGGTGGAGTCGACCAATCGACCTAGTCGATGGAGCCGACTAGTCAACCTAGTTAGTGGAACCGACTAGTCCTCCATGGAATATTTTAGAAATATTCTCTATACCGTCACCTCGGAGCCTCGTCCTCGAACCCCACGAGAGGGGCCGTTGAAGTTACTTACATGTGGGTCAAAGTATGAGACTAAGGTCTCTCCCTAAGAAAGAATCTCTCTCATAGCTCTCTTTTCTCTCCAAGATACAAAAAGAATCTCTCAGAGCTCTCTTTTCTCTCTCCAAGATACACATCTCTCAAAGATGCATATCCTCCCTTAAAGTAATGAAATCTCGCAAATACAAGGACTCTCTCAAAAATCTCAAAGCATCTCTCTCAAAAGAAAAAAACCACCACTCATTCTCAAGAAAGAATGAATAGAAAAGCTCATGACAAATTTCTCTTAAAGAAATGAAAGGTCTTTCATCAAAAGCAAACTCTCGCAAAGAATACTGAAGTATCTTGCAATCACTCAATCACTAGAAGGCAAGGGAGCTATGATACAATGAAGAAATATGGAGAAAAGAGAAGAGAAGTGAAGATGAAGAGAGAGGACGGAGCTAGAGAGCACACCACAAATGACTAAATGCATACTAGATTTAGTTGAAAATATAAAACATATAGAAACCCCTTTAAGATTAGGATGAGGATTTCTAACTCTTTCCTTTATAGCACTCCATTGAGCTACTGCTATGCACAATATCGAACATATGATATTGAGATGCTTTCCTCAACACCTTCCCTCAATATCAAATATCATCAAGTAAAAATGATGATTCTAAGAATCGAAGGACTAGCATATTACTTTTCCATCAATGCAATCATGGCATACTTGGCTAGCATGTCTAACACATATAGATGCTTGATGTTGCAAAACATCCAATATCATCATCTTTCTTGATGACCTATATGACAATGGAACAGCATGGCTCTCCCAAATCCTTCATCTCAAACTTAGCATCAATTTTTCTCATTACTACTATTCACTAGCAAGTATCAACATACAAATTTATGAGCACCCTATCAATCCCCCATATCAAAGCAAAGAGATAAGAATCTACCAAATATGCATAATAGCTTAATTGCAACGCTATGCCATGCTCATGGTGCTTTTGTTTTAAGCCATGTATTACATTCCCGCAATATAATACCCGCAATCTACATAGATTTATCTCTTATACTCATAGCCAAATTGTTATTACACAACTCCTCCATTAACTTTCCATCCCAAAATGCACTGACATCCAACTCTATCATTTTCCAACTCATCATTTTCCAATCATTAGTTATAGACAATGCTTCCACCATTAATATTTGGGAATACCCAATTGTGACACATTTACATGTTGACATATAATCCTGCTTCTATAAGCATGGTGGCTGTACATGAGCCTATTACTTTCAACCATATCATAATGTGAATCACATAAATAATTTGCAAGTTATATATCATTTGCTCTACTCTTCAGAATGTGTAACTCCCTCATGATTGGATTACTTTTAGCTTTAGATTCCAAAACATAGCCCACAAATATGCATTTTTCTACCTTGGGGCCATAATATGTACATAACAAATGCATCCAAACACTTTAAATTAAATGTGAACCATTCGGTTTGGTTTCGATTTCAGCTTTTCCTCAAGCAATTTATTGTGCACATGAAACTTGCGTTTTAGTGCCATAAGTATCTATAGATATGTAGTCAGCTCTATTGATCTATGTTCTCCACTTGGAATTAAATGTGACATCCAGTTGGTTTCAATTTCAGCCTTGGTTTCAATTTCAGCCTTTCCTCCAGCAATTTATTGTGCACATGAAGCTTGCCTTTTAGTGCCATAAGCAACTATAGATATGTAGTGAGCTCTGTTAATATATATTCTCCACTTGGAAATAAATGTGAGACATCCGGTTTCGTTTCGATTTCAGCTTTTCCTCAAGCAATTTATTGTGTACATGAAACTTGCCTTTTAGTGCCATAAGCATCTATAGATTTGTAGTGAGATGGTTTCGATTTCAGCTTTTCCTCAAGCAATTTATTGTGCACATGAAACTTGCCTTGTAGTGCCATAAGCATCTATAGATATGTAGTGAGCTCTGTTGATATATGTTCTCCCTCCAAGTGGATGGCCCAAAACTCTCCAATAGCCCAAAACTATTGAAATTTGCCAAAGTACCTCTAAATTCTCTCCCATGAAATATCATGTGGCTGATGGCATTTATGCCACATTTCCAAATTTGAAAGATGCGAAAGAGCAACTTCGACATTAATGCCCATGTGATAGCATCTAGTTTAAACATCTAACCAACTTTCTTGCCCTTTGCTATTGCCACTGCACACGTTTAGTGCATAACCAACATCTAGCTTGCATAACCAACATCAATTCAAGCACAATGCACACGTTAAACTTGCCATTGACACAATGCACATGTTCTCGTGCATATCCGACATAAAACTATGTTCTTTTCATTGTACATATTAAATTAAGTGCATGAAAAAAACACTCAATTTAAGCTAAAAAAGTTTCAAGCCAAGACTTGTTGCTTTTATATTAACTTAAGTACATTCTCACTTCAAGCTAAAAACATTTCTCAAGCCAAGACTGTAAAAGCAACAAAATGGAATAAGCTAGCTAATCCAAAAGGAGAATAGGTTCCTCTATAACGCAAGACTTGTTGCTTTTATATTAACTTAAGTACATTCTCACTTCAAGCTAAAAACATTTCTCAAGCCAAGACTGTAAAAGCAACAAAATGGAATAAGCTAGCTAATCCAAAAGGAGAATAGGTTCCTCTATAACGTTCAGGGTTAGCAATGTAGAGTATTCAATGCAAAAAAAATCAATAAAGGAAAATAGGTTCCCCTATAAGTTATAGGGGCATTTGTAAAAAAACCAATAATAAAGGAAAATAGGTTCAATGCAAAAAAAATCAATAAAGGAAAATAGGTTCCCCTATAAGTTATAGGGGCATTTGTAAAAAAACCAATAATAAAGGAAAATAGGTTCCTCTATACGCATTTGCAAAAAAATCAATAAAAAAGGAAGAAAATAGTTTGCAAAAAATCAATAATAAAGGAAGAGAGCTATACGCATTTCCAATAGGTTCCTCTATACGCATTTGGAAAAAAATCAATAATAAAGGAAGAGAGCTATACGCATTTCCAATAGGTTCCTCTATACGCATTTGCAAAAAAATCAATAAAGGAAAAGAGGTCCCTCTATGAGTTATATACGCATTTCCCCTACGTTCAAGGTTAGCAATGTAGTATTCACTCAGTATTCAAATCACCCGGTTCTAGATTTGCAGTCAACACTTCAGTTAGGAAAAGCATTTTTCCTACCTTTAATAATAATAGTCGTCACCTTTAATAATAAAGGTCGTCACGTCCTTGGTTCGTCATCTCTTGTTTCCTGTATTCAACTCAAATCACGCCTTTTGAAATTCAATTATCTGAAAGGGACTTTTAGGAACGATTTGCAACTCGGTTGTATTCTGAATAGAAGCCTCCTCCGAGAGAATTAACATTCAACAACTCGTTGTGAATAGCTTCAGCAAGATCTTACCAGCTAAGTATTGGTTTGAGCAATTCGTTGTGAATAGCAGTCGCCTTAGAGGTTTCAGCACTCGTTCTTTCGACATTGGCAATTTTACATCTCTTTCAAATGCACTCTTAAGAACCGCAACTCGGTTCTGAATAGCATTCTCCTTAAGAAGGATTTAAGAACATTATTAGGTCAAGGATCGTACTTGAGGGAACTTCTCAACATCGGCAGATCTTTCTTGCATATTTTTGCCAGTAGCTTTTTCATGAATTGTCGTAGCTCACCTCGACTTAATGAAAAGAGATGCTATATATACTACAAGACAAAACAAAGGGTGGAAAGGCACATTCTTAATATGTATTATACATGCGCACAAAACTGAAACAGATCGTCTATATTATGATTATACATAGAGTATGGTGGACAGAGGAGCACCAAATGACATACATCACGATGCCCAGCCAGAAATTCTTCTAGGATTTCAAACAGTAATCCGTCCAGCAGCCCCTCCAGCAACATCCTCCTGGGTAAGTTCCACACGGCCACCACCTAAATCAGATGCCGCCTCGAAAAAACGCCTCGACAAACGTACACTGCTCATGTACCGATAACGTTCGAAAATTGAAAACCTTGCCGGCATTACCCGAAAAAGGCTCCTATACACCATTTTAGGTGAACCGTGACACTGGCTACACGTACATAACTCACGGCATACGTGCATATATGCATGTTCGCATACACCCGTCGTGACCAGAGGGAGCCACGGTCGACGGTCAAAACAGTGATTAGGAGAAGCGCAAAAATTGAATCACCGCGCAAGGTCCGTGTTTTCAAAGCTCTCCCGTTGCTCCATCTCCCAGCAATGCTGTGAAGCAACCTTTTCGTGCATAGGAGCGTACTCCTGACAACCAAGACGACCGGCAAACACTTCACTACACTGAAGTCAATTGGCAATACAGTTCTGGCATACCCAATTATGCATGTTTTGCCATGCATAAGTGATGGTACATAGTGAAGAAACTTGCATTGCAAAAGATAAACAAGTAAGGATAAGAATTGAAACAAGTACGGATAAGAATTGACTACACCAGATCCCGTTCAACTAATGAATCGAAACCCCCATTGGTCAGAGGCGGAGAGAATTTTGGATTGCTTTCGAATTTGGGTCCAAAGCCAAATATAATTAGATTAATTAGGTAGATTCCGCACCTCCAATCTACGCACCAACTCCCTTGCATTTGGTGCAGCTACGAAGATATGCCTGGCAGACGGCTTGATGAAGCCCTCGTTTACAGCGTTGTCGATTAGAGCGAGCAACGAATTGTAGTAACCATCAACGTTTAGAAGACCCACCTGCACGGGTTTCGATGTTAAAGGAAAGACTTCGGGAGGCACTACTCCAGTGCAAGGTACGACACCACACGCAGCTACGAGACTCGATTGCAGAGGTAATCACGGAACACTGAAGAAGCGAGGTGTTGGTACAATGATTTACCGGCTTGTCGTGTATACCGAGCTGAGACCAAGTAATAACCTCCATCAGCTCTTCCAAAGTTCCGTACCCCCCTGCAAAACACGGATTTGAGTTTATCGAATTTTATTCCAGGAAACTAGATAAACAAAAAGCGTTTGCATAACTATAGGCAACCGAGGAACTAGATAAAAAGATAAGCACTTACAAAAATGTATTGAGTTGAGGAGACATTGAAATAATGATTTAAGGGCTAGGGCAACAATCAAGGTTTCCAGGTCTACCTGGCAGAGCAATGAAGGCATCTGCCTGTCGAGACATCTCGGCCTTGCGTTGGTGCATGTCGGCCACAGCTCGAACTTCTCCCACTGTTTGTCCCGTAATCTGCCAAAATCACAATTTGAGGTTAGAGCCGGGGCTCTGACATCGCTAGTAACACTAACACTAACACTCGAGATCTACAAAGACTACACTCGACACCCAGTGCACCCGATCACTGCAAGCAAGCATTTCGGTTCGATTCCGTTTCGCACGCCGTCACTATCCTCAGAGACCAACATAAATATGCTTAGCACTCAATCCATCGAGCTGCACGATGCATGAGTTCTGTGTATACTAGGAGCTACCTCTCGAGGCATCAGAGTTTTCGGTATCACTCTGCTCCATTTTGCCAACAAATCAAACATCAGAGCTATTAGCAAACAAAACACGATTGACACAGCCTCAATAGAATTCTACTCATCAAAATCCGCACCAAAAGCCTTACCCCAGAACATGCTGTCCTCCGTCGTGAACTTCTTTGGAGACCAGGCCCATGAGTCCTACACTTCCTCCACCGTAGACCAGGTCTATTTTGCGCTTCACCTGCAGCAGTTATTTGATGTTGAAGGTTCACACACAGCGTGATCCGTCAGAAATAGCTCATTCATCAAGAGTCAAGACTAGTGCTTTCTACGTTCGTGAACTGCAAATAATCCTTCATACATTGAACGCGTAATACTTAAAGCGTACGTAGTTCGCTACAGTCCAAGCTCCCTGGCTTGGACTAATTACGTGTCAAAACTGAGATGGCACGTCTACGGCTGCTAGCTTGAAGTGACACCAAAGAGCATCACCGCAGCGGCCGAGACCTATATCACGATTTCAGAACAAAAGGTCGTGGCTTTTAACTTCGTACATCATCATCTACTGTACCGCGAATTTAGAGAGATGAATCTCCGCTTCGTCGGGAATCGGTGCGCCTCCGCTTTGCATGCAGTCGGGTTGCGCAAGGTCAGCAAACCGTCGCTCATAAAAGCGGAAGGAATTAGCTAAAAGGATTAAGTCAGGAAAGACGAAACAGATTCACACATTGACATATTCCATACAGAAGGCGGTTCTGGAGGAAGTTGCAAAGCTCACAAAATGGTCCCGTTAGTACTGGGACAAGCTTATGCACAGTCCAGATGTGGACGGGAAAAATGAGCAAGACGACAATCCTTACTTTCAAAGAGTTCATTAACAGACCGTGTTTGAATATCCTCCCAAATCTTTCCTCAAAATCAACCCGGCAAGAAACGAAATCGAGACCTGAAATATAGATTGTACATGACACAGATTGCACGTACCAATTCCTTTCCCAAATCGATTGCCGCATCCTGGAAGACGCTCCTCCGGCCACTTGATGCGCCACAAAAGACGCAAACTCTCTTGAATCTCGAGCTTGTCTGCTGTGGATCCATTTGAGAGCGGTCGCGTCCTGGCTTCGACTATCGACTATCTTGTCGTCGGGTGAACTCGGAAGCGACGGCAGAAGCAGAAACGATGGCCAACGTCCGTCGAAAATGCTGCAATCTGTGTCAGATTTTGGCGTGTTAAGCTTGCTGAATCCGTCAGGAGTACTCGACGTATAGAGTAGAGAAAAACACCTAACGTTCCACGGTTCTTTGCTTCATAGACGTAGCTTGTGAAGCAAACAAACATTTCTCCATGAATCTGTCGATGTGAAACGAGTCACGCAGGAAATACCTTGATCGACAAGAAAGCAAACAATGCACATACCGTGATCCGACAGGAATCGAGGTTCCTTCTAGCAAGGGGAGGAATCGAATTGATTGATTGTCGAAAAGCTAGGAGTGATCTGGGGTGCGGCCACTTTCCTACAGCAGGAAAACCATAATGCAGAGTCATTTTAAGCATGTGAAAGACCGGCTTCCTTATAGCGATGTGTTCCAGACAGCACTCATTGCAAGCTACGCACACTACACACAGGTATTCGGAGTTATCATGCCCTTGCACGTTCAAAGCGATCCCTCTTTCCGTAGTTTATTTCTGCACCTCGCCTGTTGGCCTGTTTACTGTCTCCCTCCAGACAGTTCTTGTTCCCAATCCCGATTCTTGATTTGATTTTTTCCACATTCCTGCATATCCTACAGCCTACACCCTACTACTATTCTATAATACGCCTGCGGCCTTCCCCGTTCCTAGTTCTCCCCGCCCCCCTTCTTCTGACCGCCGCTCAGTAATCTTTGCAACTATGCAACCTCTGCGGAATTCGGACCACTCTCCAGTGTCCAGAGGCCAACTTTTCATGCGAATTTCAAAGCTGGCCTGACTCGTCCAAAGCTCGTTGCTGTCCCGACAGCGCCTTGAAGCCAGTCCAGCTTTCACATTTTACTTTCAAATCCAAGTAAATTTTTGAAAGCTGGCCCCCAATGCAGACGCTGTCGGGAACCGTAAAATCGAACGAGTTTGATTCTACGTTATGGCGAAGCAAACAGAAATCACGGTATGGTGAAAAGCACGCATACCTTACAGAGTTAAGCGAAACGGGGCACGATTTCCGTAGGGGAAGGCCGTGAGGGCAAGACTGCAATGGCAGAGTCACTGAGACCGGACGTAAAAACTCCATCGATCCGTAGGCCGTCATGGCAGGACAGGTCGGCCAACTTGAAGAAGCCTAGGACAGACAACTCGACGATGATGGGGGAGATGATTCAAGGCAGCCATTGGACAAATCGAGGCATCGAAGCGATAATCTGCGGGAGGATGAAGCGATCCCACGCCTTCCATTCATGAATCCTGAAATCTACAGCGAAATCAACGCATCAAAATCCTGAAATCAACAATCAAATGCACCGAAATCCTGAAATCAAACACTCCAAAATCCTGAAATCAACACATCAACGGTATGCTTTCCATTCATGAATCCTGAAATCCACACACCAATCCACACATCAAAATCCGCAAAAACAACACGGTATGGAATTGCGGCCTCAATCAATTCTCATTACTTCCATGGAATGAATGAGCGATCCTTGACAGTTGATGATGAAGAAAAAACCTCTGTTTAATGATGAGAATCGCCAGGCAAAGCGTCTAATCGTGTATTAAATGGGTCATTAAGAGTACGATCAGGGGCATCGTGGGTTCTACTCAATCCCTAAAAGGGTAGACCCTATAATGCCTCATTTACTCCCCAAAAGCTCGTCAACGCAAATCGTTGACCAAATTTTAATTTTAATTTTGAAAAAAAAAAGTTGTCTTTAGGCAATACAATTTGTTGATGAATCTCTCTCTCTCTCTCTCTCTCTCTTACCCTGGGCACATGAGCTCCCTAATATGCCTTTCCTGCAGGCGGCTACTGCTGATGTGGTACTGAACTTTCTACCGGATGGAAAACGGAAGGGAAAATTGAGCTTGACACTTGCAATCCGAGCACACAGGTAGGGAAGGGGAGGTAATAAAAGGATAACCAATGGGAAGGAGCCACTTTAACACTTACCCGCATTACGATGAAGCTTACCTATCGGATTACATGTGCCCATGACTTCGATAACTTCTGGCAAACTTTTGATAGCCTTGTGCCCGTAATTCTGATAGCATCAGATAGGCAATTTTCTTGACGGATTGGTATCTCCAGCACACATGTGCCCAAGCTATCTGTCTGCATACATCAAATGTGGTCTCTACTCAATGTGTCTCTCCATGTAAACAGACATCCACAATCTTGTTCATTAGCATAGTAGCCTCTCTTTATGGGCCTAATATATTCTCTCTCTCTCTCTCTCTCTCTCTCTCTCTCATCAAAAGGATTCAACGTAAAATGTCAAGCGCTACATAATGCCATCATTTAGTGTCTTGCACCGATTGGAACATAAACGTCTCCAGTATCAAACCCTTGGGGGAGATAGCACATGCAATTTAAAAAATAGATTTTATTTTCTTGTGGAGTTATAGTAAATACATAATTTAGGGGTATATAAATACCCCTTGAGTGATCACGCGTGCTATATAGTGAAAACATTGAAAATGTATATGTATGGGGGGACATACTGAGCCCCCCATGTATTAAATTGTTTCTTGTGGGTCCTTTTTTTGAATTTCAATGTATGGGGGGACATACTGAGCCCCCATGTATTAAATTGTTTCTTGTGGGTCCTTTTTTTGAATTTTACTCATAAAACAAGCTAACCTCTTGCATTATGATTTAAAATTAGTGTTTGCCTTGACTTGGAGGTGGTGACTTTGGACGGCTTGCGATCCTTGGTCAATATTGGAGCAAATCCCAACAAAATTGGATCATACAAGCCTGTACATTGAACATATCAATCATAAAGTTTAAACCTCTCATTTCCCAAAAAAAGGGTTCATGAACATTACATTACAAAGACAATGTGAATGGCCTAAATCATGAACCTAAATCCCATATAGCCATCTAGTAGGCTACAAGCTACCACACCTCTTGGCTATATAGAAATCACAATCATCATTACAATCTGCTAAACATATATATCATTAGGCTGCTTGACATCAAGAACGCCCCCTAGCAAGCCCTCAAACTGGGAATCAAAATCCCTCCAAGCTACCCATGTTTCAATAAAAATTTATTAGTTAGAATGATATAAAAAGGTTTAAGATTAGAATCCCATTTAATGACAATAACGTAATAAGATTTGGTCTTGACTAGTTTCTTGTTTTTTTTAATTGTTCCCAAAAGACATTTGCTAATCTTGGAAATGGCATACACTTTGACTTTTTTCATACTTCTTACAAAGAAAATGCCCCATTGTTCCACTTTATAATTGCCACAATCATTAGGTCTCTCTTGGTATGCTCCTCTTTCTATGACTACTTTTTACCACCCTCATCATATGGTCCTCTTGATGTCTTCCACATCTAACCTCCTCAACAAGGTGGTGATATACTATAGCCCTACTATTTTGTGATTAGTTATGTAATTGCCCTTTATGCTTTTAACAAATTATATATGATGTCATGAATTTTAATTGAACATGAGTTTTTCTACCCTACTACTATAATTGATAAGTTTGTGGAGGACTTCAAGAAAGGGGTAATAAATCACTTGCTTTCCTTTTTGTTCCATCCAACAATACTTGCATTTGCCTATTACATTCTTTCAGGGTAGCTTTTCATTTAAAGGGTTATAAAAGTGACGTTCCACCTTTCTTTGAGTGTGCATAAGCTCTCTCTCTCTCTCTCTCTCTCTCTCTCTCTCTCTCTCTCTTGCTCTCCCCTTTTTCTAAATATTAGCTTCACATTGTATCACTATGAAGATTTTTTTCCCCCTTTCTCCATCCCAACATCTCCAAGAACTAAATAAATTGAACCTGTTCTCCCTAGAAGAATTGGCCCCCGTGCCACCTCTTTGGTTCTTTTGGCCAACCCTTGTTTTGTTTGAAGGTTTGGGGCATTTCCCTCATCTTCCGTGCATAGCTTCCCTTTGGCCTTCTCTTTAAGGGTCCTCTTTTTATGGTTAGCATTTCGCATGTCTCCTCCACGACTTCGACCCTTAGGGTATTGGCTTGCATGATCCAACACTACATGCATAACTACCTCTCCTTGTTGCACCGCCTCTCTACTTGCATTTTTGTTGGCGGCCAACACCTTACCTTTTCTGTCCATTGTCTTCTTAGACTATTGAGCATCACCCGAAGACTTTCTTGTCCTTTCACCTCAGGGCTGGGAGATGGGCCCTTCAAGATGCCGACCGTATCAGAAGAGACTTCATCATAATGGGGTTCATGATCATCGTCCAGAGCATTCTTCTTTTCTTCCATTGCCCACTTAGTCAAAGTAGTTTCACGAAACAAGCCAAAGCGTACTTGTTGGCCCAAATTCAAACTCACTTGCAGGATGACAGAGGGACCAAGAGGACCTTATCCAGAGATGAAGCGATCTTCTCCACAGCATCACCCAACCCCCCATATAGGGCAATCGTGAAACAAGAAGTCAAGCACATAAATATACAAATGACCTCCTCACCACCTCGTTCCATATCTCCTCCAAGGCACAGTGAACCAGAACCTTTACAGACTCGTGAAAAATAGATAGACAACTCCTTTGACTCAAAACACCTTAGACCAATCGCCAACCTATAAGTCCAACAATACACCAACTCCATCTAAAAAAGGCCATTGATCCACCAAAGCTTCCTCATCCGCCTCTGCTGCTATCAAGGCGGTGTTTGCATCCTTCAGTGGAAATACTACCATGACATTAAGAGGACAAGTAAAGGGGCCACTTGTGGCTGTACCTTCCACATCAAGAGCCCCTCCCTCCACCCCTTCCTCTATGGAAAAAGAATCCCATTAGATTCCAAAAGGAGTGCCTCTAGCCTATCACAACAACACAAAGCAACTATAGACGCGCAAAATAGCGGGCGTGTCTATAGGCGTTGCTTTAGTAGAGAAATTACGGGCACGTCTAAATGCGTAGCTAAACGCTCGTCTATTTGCGCGTAAATCACCGCGTCTATTTGCGCGTTTGACCTGAGAAAATACGGGCCCGTCTAACATCCCGTTTATTAGCATGTCTATTTGCGCGTGTATTTGCGCGTTTATTTGCGCGTTTACACTGAGACTCAGACGCGCATTTAGACGCGTAAATAGACGCGCTCCAGAGAATACAGAAAGTGAGATTTTGGTGTACATCATTGCTTTCCAAACATTGCCCATGATTACCAAAGCACATAATTTTTTGCAAGGCCACATATACAAGAATTAAGTGAAATGAGGACAATGAGACAATATGTAAAATAGTTTTGCCAATATCAATTGTGGGGCTACGGTTCAATCTCATCCTCAATGAGATCAACCCTTGCCAAACTATCTACTTCAAAATCCAAACAAGTGTTTAGATCTACAAATACATTCAACCCACTACTACTTGTGCCACTCATGTGCTCATCGAAATCAGCATCTCCAATGGTAGGCTCGTCCTCACGGGTAATGCCGGCCTCAATATCTATATCTCCTATCTCATGATCATCCTCCTCTCTTGTATCACGGTCATCATCACGTCCATGGCCATGATCATCCTCCATACGCTCCATATTAGTAAATGTATTATACATCACTTTGGAACGTGGCATAATAGGTATGACATGCCACCATCTATTATTATCCAACATTGGTTAATAGACAACCTAATTCAAACACAAATACAATCATGTTACTTTTCTTGTATCAAATATTTAAAAGCGAGTATTTTTATGTGTGTGCACAGTACCTGTTCACATTGTTGCGGTAGTACTAGTGTGTCCTTCCTACTTTGCCAAAACTTTGTGGAGTCAATAGTTACAAAGCCACTTGCATGGCATTTGATTGTTGCATTAGGGCCTCTTTTCACCACGTCCTTAAACCACTTTACATCCAAAACATACACAAAGAAGCGTCGAAAGTCAAGCATAATGATATCTTGGATTATGCCACAATAATCATCCATGGCTCCATTGGCTCCCTCAACGCTAGCAATGACGCCGCAATCTTGTGTGTTTCTCTTATCATCAATCCGTTGTGTTCGAAAATGCTTGCCCTCACACCATATAGCATTGAACATAGTGCACTACACCAAGAAAAAATCAATTAAATAAGCAATCTAAATTATAAAAAGCTCCTAACTTATGCATAACATTCTATATACCGACCTTGCTCATGCATCCCCTAGCATACTCCCATTCTTCCATTGTGATATGCATCCCCTCGTCTTTCTCTGCTTTCTCCATTTCATCAAGTAGCCAATCCACATGAATATCCTTTGGAAGTGCTCTTAGATGCTGAGGGTATGGCACACGAGATCCGTGGTGTATACGAAAGAGGGCCCTTCCTTCTTGTCTTCTTGCGTTTGCATCCTCGTATCTTGTCACCCATCTTTTCATCACATCACTATTAAGCACACAAAAGAGGTTGATACTATTATGCAACTCCGTGTCTATTACTTTGTTGCGTCCTTTTCCTTGAGGCACAATAGAGGTCATCCTTAGGTCTTCATCATCTCTCCATAGTCGTGGGAGAGAGCTATCCACATCAACAAGAAACTCAGAAATATATACAAGTGACTCTTGTACCAACCAACCCTCGGCCACGCTACCTTCGGGTCTTGCATTTTGTCTCACGAAGCCCTTCAAGGTCTTCATGAAGCGCTCGAGGAAGAATAACCATCGTGCATGTATAGTACCGCATATAGCAATCTCATCCACCAAATGTACTATGAGATGTAGTTGGCTTGTGAGAATAGAACGTGGAAATGTCTCCTCCACTAAACAAACCGCCTCCACTGACATAACTCGAGCATTCTCAAGCGTGGTGGGATCTATTTCCTTTGAGCTCACATACCTCACAAGCTCGCCCATCTTGTAAATACAATCTTTCACGTCCTTTGATGCACTACGTGAAATGCTAGTAGGTAGTATGAACTGAACCCACGAGGAGGTGGTTGATTAGTTGCTTATAGCTATTCACTCACAAATTTGAAAGGAAAAAGATATTAAGCATATAAAATACTTACTTGGAGCATCTTGTGCCAATCATGAGATTTCAAGCCATATAATTTCTCTACACCTCTTTTCTTGCTCTTTGTAAAGGCTCCCTTCAAACACCTCATGCATCCAGTGGGAGTACGAATTGTAGTAATAGCGCGCTTCACCGTCGCCATCTCTAGCTTTGATAACATCCACGGTGCACGAGGTAAAAAAACACACCCATTTGGTCTCTCTTGAGGCCAAGCTTCACGCATCCTCCCTGTGGTACGTAGATCCTCCCTTATGCCTGCCGAATCTCGTGTCCCATTCAAATGCTCCCAAATGGTAGATGCCACATTCTTGAAGATATGCATGGGATCGAGCAGATGATTGATCTTGAGGTGGGACCAATATGGTAAACGATAAAAGATGGAGTATCTAAACAAAATAAAGTATTAGAGTGCAATCTTTACTTTCAACCAATATAGCCAATCTTTACTTCCAGCCAATAGTTACAAACCCTTACCGGCTCATGCCAAGTGGTGGAGGAGTCGTGGAACCGTCCCAAATTCTCATCCAATCTCCTGCGGTGAGTGATTGTGGGAGGACTTCATTCCAAGGGGCAACATATCTAGGATGATTAGGTGGGAGAAATCGATGGTGATTCTCATAGATGACCTTATTCAATGCGTCTTCCCGTGAGGCAACTAGCGAAGGACCACAAACAGGACATGCATGGTAACCCGATGTAGTGAGACCTGAACAATAGATGCAATTAAGAGTGGAAGGTGGGTTTAGGGTGCCACGTCCTTTGCCTATTCATAATTAAAAAATGCAATGCTTACCTGAACTGCTTACCTGAACACTTGCCATAGCCTGGGAAGTCATGCATCGTCCACATCAAGATTGCTTTGCAGTTGAAGTCTCGTGATGAGGTAGGCCTGCTCACATCATGCACCTCGATACCTCTCCAAAGTATCTCTAGCTCATCAATCAAAGGCTCCAAATAAACATCAGGGTTTTTGACTTTATGTTTCCTTGGAATTAGAAGGGACAGCATGACATGTCCTTTCTTAATAGCCATAGAGGGTGGAAGATTGTAATTCACCAATACCACTAGCCATACACTATAAGACGTGCTTTTGAGACCAAATGGGTTCACACCGTCCATACCCAATCCAAGTCTCAAGCTCCTAGGTTCTTCCTTGAAGCTTGGCCATGTGTCTTCAATATGCTTCCACGCAGGAGAGTCTGCGGGAGTTCTCCACTTGCCATCGGATCGATGGGAGGAATGCCATGACATGAGCTCTACAATAGATTTGCACTTGAACATATGTTGGATGCGAGGGATTATGGGAAAATGTCGCAATACCTTACGAGGCACGTCCAAGGTTTTGAGATCTGCTCTATATCTTGCCTCTCCACAAGTAGGACACTCTCTTGCATCCTTATGTAGTCCACGAAACAAAACGCAATCCTTGACACATGCATGGATGCGCTTGTAATCTAATCCTCCAAGAGAGGTCACATGTTACCTTGCCATATCTCTTGAGGTCGGTAATTTATTCTCCCTTGGAAGCATTTTACACAATAGCCTGCACGTGAAGACCATAAATGAGGAAAAACATTCGAGTAATTGACCCACGCGCATAATTCACCATGTTTGCAAAATCGACTTTAAAGCTTACTTGAGTAATGCATTCAAACTTGCATTGCTCCATCCATAGATGGTTTGCAAGTTTAGTAACTCAAGGGAGGCATGTAGAATAGAGAATGTGCACCCCTCAAACAGTGGAGTCGATGCTGCGATAAAAAGATCATCCTGCTCCATGCTATTATCCCTCCCTTGATGGACATATAAATCCCGCACCATATCATCAAACACCTCCTCCTCCACGGCTTCATGAGGTAATGGCGGAGGGCTACTATCACCATCACTCCATGCATCCGTAACGGTCCCTCTTGAAGATCCCACCTCATATCGTCGACGCTTCGCCTCCTCACGACGGGCATAGGGTAACATGTGCGGGTGTGGCACTGCATCCTGTATCAAATTAAAACGGGATCATAACTCAAACATATGAATACCCATAGGTATCTCAATCAACCTTAACTTACAAACCCTTACCCTGTTTACGGTCACATCCCATTCTCCATACTTTGAGATATGATTGAGCGTAATCCTACGTGCACGATACATGTTTCCTCGACATCGATCACACAGACATTTGACTTTTTGCTCCAACCACATTTCGCGATGGTGGATACGGAGGGATTCATCCTCACTGGAGCTACTTGTTGAAGATGGAGACATCCTACAAACAAACAACCCACCAAATTTGCTCTTCTTCAAATGCTTAATTTAAACTCTGTGTTGCGTCTATCGCCGCGTCTATAGTCACGTCTAACATCGCGTCTAACGGCGCATCTAAACGCACGTCTACTCTGTGTATTCAGATGCGCCTATAGACGCGCTAATAGACGCGACTATAGACGTGACTTTTAAACCTGCTTTTCGGCCCGCCGCTCGCTTTGCTTTTCTTTTCATTACTTAAACTTCGCGAGCGGCTTCCTTCCTTCTTTATTAGCAGTTCCATAGATTCGAAGCTTAAGAGAGAGCCTCCCATACATAGTTCCAAGCTTTCACTCAAGAGAAAGGGACCGTACCTACACTTACTTCCAAGCCTAAAGGAGAGGAGGAGTACGAACAAGGAGAAGAAACATGTTTAGAAAAGAAAGATCTTTCCATACCTTTATCCAAGTAAGTCCTTTTGAAGTTGTTCTTGCTTGCTCTTTCCAGTTTTGTACTTTCTCGCATCCAGGAAACGCAGGATCTAGGTATGAGCGTCACGTTCTTTTGTCGGGCGCAACGTCCTTTTCGACTTTTTAGTATTCTCGCCTGTCGGAGCGCATCTATAGGTGCGTCTCAGGGCACGTCTAAAAGCGTGTCTACAGGCGTGTTTATCTGTGCATCTGGCTTGTTGCAGACACACACAGACACGTCTGTAAATGCTCACATAGACGTTCTGTTAAATGCACTTTTAAACGCACTGTTAGACGCGCTTTTAAACGCACTGTTAGACGCACTGTTAAACGCACTATTAGACGGACTGTTAAATGCACTGTTGAATGCTCTGTTAAACGCATCTATAGACGTGCAAATCAGATGGGTCTATAGACGCACTCTAACAGAGCCTCTTTTTTCTTCCCCTTTCTTCTCAGCTCCCAAAGTAATAGATTTGTTTCCTTTTTTCCACTTCAACATGTGGCCAGGAAGTGCTTCTAGCTCACCTGATCCGCGGGAATCGATTTGGAAGGACTTATATAATCTTTTAGGGCACCCTCCTAGTCCTGCGGAGTTATACGGGTATATGACGGGTATCCTTAACAATCCCCAGGAGTCGGCACTACAGACTCTGAGCCACCCCACACCGCCTGAGATCACCCCAGCAGAGTCAGCACAGCCGTCTTATGCCCCTTCTTATGCCCCTTCGCCCGTACCATCTTATGCCCCTTCCCCCATGCTGTCTTATGTCCCTTCTGCCATCCCGTCTTATGCCCCTTCCCCCATGCCGTCAGGAGGTCCTTCTGTCTCGGCGAGCCGTCGATGTACTCCCCAGCCGTCGAGACTCGGTTCTCTAGCTACGAGTGGTCAGCGTAGTCCCGTGCAGTCCCCAGCTAAGAGTGGCCAGCATACGAGCTCGACACGATAGGGTAGCAGGCGTAGTAGCAGGGAGAGCGGTGGCGGATGCATGGCACAGTGCTTTGGGCCATGTGGCGGTGAGGAGGAGGATGATTCAGATGATTTAGACGTGCCTCTGGGTGATGGTACGATTTATTATGGCATCACTCAGACAGGAGGCATCTTGATGGATGCACGGGGGAAGGACATCATGGCCTTCATGCGCTCTGTAATTGCTAACAATTACAGAGATTGCTTTATCCACTATAAAGACCACCCAAAGAGGTTGGCTGATGAGACCCTCGCTACTGTTCGCTCTAGGTATCCTAACCCCCCCAATCGCCAGTTCACAAATAAATGGGGGAAGTCAAAGATTGTTACGATACTTAGCAATAAAAGATCTTCGCTTAAGAGGCAGGCACTAGCGGAGCTTGCCAGGCTTGAGGCAGGTCAACCTCCAAGGGGCCCGTCCCACACCGCTCACAAGCGTGAGTGGAAGAAGGCAATGAAGTCAGCGAGGGAGGAGCCCAGTCTGCAGCACGTGGAGGCACGGAGGATCCAGATGGAGGAATATGGAAGCGCGCATTTTGGAGCAGGGGGTGTTGAATCATGGGAGGCCTAATTTGTAAGTATCGATCTCAAATTATATTGCTTATGTAGTTTATTAGGAGGTTGGTTGTTTCTTTGTACTAATCCCTCCACAAAGTGTATCGCGGTCATGCAGTTTGAGATCGTGGGCAGATACCCTACTCCAGTGGAGACAGCCTACCACTGCTACCATCGCAGAGGAGATACATGGAGGCACTTCTATGATGATGGGTTGATTACTGAGGAGCAGTATACTCAAGCTACTGGACAGGCCCCCCAGGTATTTGAAAGTAATTAAATAATGCCAAAATTATAAGTAAAGATTTGATTTTTCATACATTGATATATGTTGTCCCTTGTTTATAGGCCCATGCACAAGACGACGAGGAAGACGAGGAAGGAGGCGCAGAAGGGAGCGCAGAAGGGAGCGTGGAAGGCAGCAAGGATTAGTCGTAGAAGTAATGCTACTATTCTTTTTTGTACTTAAAGCCACTGGCTTGGCTTCGTGCCTCTTGTATATAGACTCCTCTTATTTTTTGTACTTGAAGCCACATGACATGGCTTAGCTTCCTTATTTTTTGTACTTGAAGCCACACGACGTGGCTTAGCTTCGTACTATATGTATATACAAGCACTTTTTGAGCTTTCAATTTTATTGTGTTTTGGAGTTGTAATATTTTATTTGGAATTGTAATTAAAATGCGGTTGGCTGTAAGAATTGAATTACAGAATGTGGATATGGGATTCTTGTAACTATATAGCATACACAACATACACAGTATTCTGTAAATTTTTTTTTAAAAAAAAAAGCGCATCTATCAGTGCGTTTAAAAATGCATTTATATTCGCGTTTGTCTATTCGACTTGCGTCTATATGTGCGTCTATAAAAGCATCTATAAGCGCGTCTATTTATGTGTCTTTGTGCGTGTCTATACACGCGTAAGTCTGATATATAGACATGCAATTAGACGCGGGTCTCCAGACGCACAAATAGATGCGCCCGTAAGTTTTTTATTTAGTTCATGAAACACGTCTGTGCGCGTGTCTATGGGTGCTTTGTCTTGTTGTGTATATTCTACAATCTTTAAAAAATCAATCTCAACATGCAACTTCGCTTCCACTACAAGGCATGGGCCTCTTTCTGATGCTATCTTCTGACACTTTGTGGGTGTAGGCATGAAGATCGTTGGTATGGTTGGCTGGCGAGGAAGGTGTTGGTATGGACATCAAATTAGCCTTGGGTATGGTCGTCGGTGTTGGTATATACTGACCCCTATACCAAAATTGATACCAACTACCATACCGACTGACACCAACCCTTACACCGATGCTTCTCACTAATGCCTGGGTACATTTTTCCATACCGACATTTTTAGAGAACGTCATTTCCAAGGGTACCAAAATAATTTTGGACCACAAGTTTGGTCAATTCAAAGATAAAAAATATAAGAGTATGTACACCAAAATTGAGATCAAAACACTCATATATTGATAGTGAACTTAATTAATGTACAAAATGTCACTATAAAAATGTGAGGGCCTAATTATACATAATAAGTCTCATTGATGTCAAAACTATGAATTAGTAGCATTTACATCTCAGGGGGGTCACTCAAAAATATGTAAGCATAGCACAACAGAAGGAGTTTCTTAAATTCCATTTTTACACTTTTTTCACATACAAAAGAGTATCAGATAAAGGGGGTATTCATAGATTGAATAGAAAAAGGGTGTGTTTTATTCATAATAAATTTATAGATAAGAGGTTTTACAAATAGGCTTTGAACGCACGTGATATGTAGTGTTTATACAAATGGTTCACGCCATTTATTGCAAGACCGAGATGTGAATTGTGTGGCTCCCTCGCAAAGTCCGGCCACATGTTGTCTACATGCTTCCAAGCAACACAATCTACTGGGATCCTCAAAGTGTCATAGGTGGATAGACAACATCTTCTTTGCTTCGTCTCTAGAATTGGGCATGGGGTTTGGGAGAGAGACATCTTCTGGAGCAACCTATTACAATTTGCATACCCAAGAAATTTGTGAATGAGATACTTAATAATTAAAACAATTAGGAACAAGATACTAAGATCAAGGCTCCATATTTGTCTCTACCAACAGAGTTCCTAAAAGAGGTCCTTTGGGTCAACCATTAAACTTTAGACTCAAATACTACTTAGTGGCTGCAAGCATCTGGACTCCCCACTGTATACCTTTTGGCTTTCTTGTACTCGAGTTCCTGCTTAATTGTTGCAAAATCTGACTACTACCCCTATCACCGAATCCTAGCACTTGACCAGATTTGACTCAGCCATTGAGGATTTACACCACATGTTTCTCACCTCCACCATAAATTTCTTCTCTGATAGGATCCATTTATCTAGCTTGAAGGGGATACCTGCTGACCTTCCTACTTTTGTTGGAATCCCGAAATTCCATGTAACTGGCAAAGGATTAGAAAGGCTTGTGGCTCCATCTCAAAGCTGCCATGTAGCCTTCCTCTAAGGTGTACAAGTGGTTCAATCTCCCCGTGTCGACTCCTCTCCCTGCCTATAGTTGCTCCATGAGAATCCCTCTAGTCCTTTAGGATCTATTTCAATACAATCAATGAGCCCCGCTGCCATGATGAGGTCCTCCCAGGCTTCTTTCTCAGCTCCTCCCAACATTGCCACAGCATGTGATCTATATGAGCTTCCTTCTGTGAAGCTACAGTCTCCCCCCATCGACCAATGATCATCACTCACGATGAAGTTCAACCAAATCCAACACTTTTCTTTCATTAGAAGAATTTGGGGCGTAAACACTCACTACTTTGAATTTGAACCTCTCTACAATAACTTCCACTGCAATTGTATTTACCCCAATCATCTTTACACTATATCTTCTGAAACAAATTATTCCCACCAAGGAGATCCACACCACCTTTGCCCCTAATCGAACAATTACCAAAAATAGCATAATACATCTTCTTGAAGGCATACCAAAATCAATCATCTCCACATTTCAGTTCTTGCAAAAGAACTATCTGAGGGTTAATTTTGCAAATAACCTTTAGATATCCTCTCTTTTATACCCTATTGCAAATTACTTGGCTTGGGGCCATCCAGCTTCTTCCTCCTCACATCAATGTGCAATTGTCTTGGGTGTGTCTTGGGCTCAAGGGAGCCTGAAGAGGCCAAGATTTCAGGTAGAGGTAGAGGCGAGCCCAAGAGTTTTCATATGCAAAAATCTTGGGAAGGAAGATCCACAAAGGGAAGAAATCAAGAAAATCCTTCGAGATGAGGTGGCCAATTACATGAGGGAAGTGAAACGGAAGGATTGGTTTGAAGCAGACTTGGAGCACCTGCTTACAAATCCATTTGGGCTGGCTTCTCTACTTTTTTCCTTTGGATGTGTCTTCTTGCCCAAGATTCTCTTGGACTTGTAGCTTGAAATCGAACTGGTGTGGGCAATAAGGGTGAAACACTACAAGACACGGGCCTCTTTTCGACACTGATATCGATGCTAAATATGAAGAATTGTTTTTAAAACAAGTGGAAAGTGTTAGAAAATCCATCAGTGTGGACGTCGCAAAGAAATCGTCAGTGCGGGTGTCAATGTCACTATCCATAAAATATGCCCGACAATGTCGGTATGGGCATCGGTGTAGGCATTGCTATATACCAACACTGCAGTGTTGGTAAGGGCATCGGTATATATTGACATTTTATAGAATTAAAAAAAATTATGCCCCACTTAATCATTTTTCCCATTAAAATCACGATTAAATGTTACAAATGTGAAGGTGTACATTCTACAAAGTAATGGCAATATGCGGAGCTCCTGGCCAAGCCATTTGCTCTGGGGTAGTATGGCGTTGACTTCCTATGAATGATCATAAACTCACTCATCAGAATTGCTATGGTTTCATTGAGTAAGTGAGTTCCTCGATCGCTGACTAACTCCAATAGACATCCAAACCACGTAATAACTTGTTCATATAAGAATTTGGTGGTGGATCTTGCATTAGCCTTTATTGTCTCCATGATTCCTTTGGTATCATACTACATAAATCATTAGTAGGGGATAGGTTCAAAAAATAAATTATTGTGTGCAAATTGATTCTACGAAAAGCTTCTAGGCATGTCCTTTGTTTGCATTATGCTACCTATTTTCACTTTCTCTCATTTCCAAGGTTCAAGGGTGTTGGTCACCTATAGTCGTGTCATTGGTCATTATAGCACAGGTGTTCACAAGTGTATAAGAGGTCCTCGGGTCATATTCTAGTGAGGGATGTAGGCTAAAGCATGGAAAGCAGGTCTAGTGTGCACTTAAGTGAGAAAGAATGATTGGTCACAAGGATTGATGGAGGTTCTCACCTCCATGGGAGTTCAAGGGTTTTGAAGGAGGATAGGCTTGAGAAATCTAGCTAGGGTTTCAAGGTATAGAAGGACTTCCAAGGTTTAGGAGTTCCAGTGTTTAGAAGGAGTTGTAGGGTTAAGGAGTAGAGAGCTAGTCTCTTTCATGCATTCATGGGGTTTTGGGTTGAGGAGTGAACTAGGAAGAAGGAGGAGGAGGAGGAGGAGGAGGAAAAGGGAGGAGGAGGAGGAGGAGAAGAGAGGAGAAGGAGGACAAGGGACAAGGAGGAGGAGAAGGAGGAGGAAAAGGGAGAAGGAGGAGGAGGAGAAGGAGGAGGAAAAGGGAGAAGGAAGAGGAGGAGAAGGAGGAAAAGGAGAAGGAGGAGGAGGAGGAGGAGTAGAAGGAGGAGGAGGAGGAGGAAAAGGGAGAAAGAGGAGGAGAAGAGATGAGAAGGGAGGTGGAGGAGGACTGGGGTGGTGATCCGAAACCTTTCTCTTTCTGGGACATCTATGTTGGCTAAATGTGCATCCAGTTCTACGAGAATTCAGGCTCGGGGAGAGGTGCATACTTGAAGTCGTCAGACTCCTCATCCTCTTCCTTATCATAGGGTTGGAACAGTTTTACATAGGTGGTTTAGGCGATGGTGTCAGACTCTGTGCCAAAGAGGTTTCCTAACAATGGGCAGGCCTTGTAGGAGTATAGGTCTACTCTCATGGTCTGCTTCTCGTGCCGCAAGTAGATATTATCATTGCGCCAACTGGTCATGCATGAGTCCGAAGATTTGCAAGAAGTGTTTGCCTAGGATAGCTTCATATCCTGGCTGTTGAGTGAAGTCCATGACCACCAACCTGACGCGGTACGTGAATCCAAACACCTTAATGTTTATGCTAGTCAGCACTCCTAGGGGTTCAGTGGTTCCTCCATCGGCTAGCTTTACTACTAGATGGGTCTACTCGAGTGCAGGTTTTCCCCATTTCTCCTAGCATTCCTTGGTCTGGACACTCACTCATGCTCCCCCATCTAGGATGGCTTCCACCTTCTAGTTTTGGTAGACTATGGGGATAGAGGACCCTCATGGGAATCTTGGGTAGGTTCTGCCCCTTTTCTAGCTTTGATTGGTTGGGCTTAGGGCTCTGGCAGGGGTTGGAGGTAGGAACGATCTGTTCATCCAATTGGACAGATCATGCAATAGGATGGGATTTCCTCTTAGCAAAGAAGCGATTGGCATTTTCACCTGTGTCAATAGGAAAGCAGCCAACCCGGCATTGTCATAGGGTTCTGGTGAAGCTTCTTCCTCCATGGACAACATGTCATCGAAGCCATACAGGTCTCCTTTTTCTTGGAGGTTATGCAACACTGGGTCTTCTTGGAACATCTTCTGCATCAGATCTAGAGCTTCTGACTTCTCCAAGATGAGGTGTTCCTCTTCCTCCACCCTTTCTGGCACCTTGAGCGATTTCGCCCATCGGTGGCCCATTAGGTGGGCTAGATGAATAGTATTTGACCCCCTACTAACCTTTAGTTGATGCTCGAACTTATCTTGGCAATCCCGTACCAAGTTTTGGGCATCCTTTATGTATTGATTTTCTAAGACCGAGTCCAGATAGGTCCCCTTATAGGTGGGTGAGGTTGCCAGGCCTTGGGCCTGCACTAGTATGTTCACTTCTGGGATCAAGGGTACCTCAAGGTCACCCTGGTTGGAAGAATGTTTGGAAGTAAAGGAGGTAGCAAGAGTAGCTATCTTCACATCGGAACCGTCTTGGATGAGCACCTGGCAAGAGTAGCTATCTTCACATCGGAACCGTCTTGGATGAGCACCTGGTCAGAACCGTCACATACTCAAATGGCCTTCTTGGATCGAGTTGGAGGCTATGGGGGAATCTCGGGACTGCCAGGCAACGGGGATAACTACCCTTCTTTTTGAGCTTCCTCATTGCCTTGCCTAGTGCCTTGGCTTGCATCCTCGGACTTGTAGTGGCACTATGGCCATGTGGCCTTATTCGATGCTAACTAGACTAAGGTTGGTGCTCTTTGGCGGGATGAGTGGAGTGGTTGGTCTCCTCGTGGGATAGTTGTGGAATAGTAGATGCTCCATTCCACATCCCACACATAAGGGGTGGGATTGGTTGTGGTTGGGGCAGTGGGTGTACAATCCGTGTATGGATAGTCCTTCAAGAAGTGTGGGCCCTGGCATTTGAAACAGGACACTAGAGGACTTGAAGTGCTTCGATAGGGGCATTCACTTGCTCTATGGGGACCTTAGAAGGTGTAACATTGGATCGGGTGTCTTTGAGCAATTGAGTTTAGATCTCTTGCCCTTGCATTTATGGGGGCATTTTGAAATACGGGGACTTGTTGATCCTCTGGTGGGAGGTAGTGGATTAGGCTACCACTTCCCTCCTCGTAGGGGTAGTACTCATGAGGTCCAAGATCACGATCCATTTCCTCCTAGTTGTTAAGCAATTCTTCAACCAACACTTGATTCACTGGGGCGATACAAGGTAGTGGGGGTTGTGGACCTAGTATGGGTGGTGGTAGTGGAGCTGGCTGAGCCCTATATTGACTAGAGCTGGCCATAGGACCACCTTGAGAGATTTGGGGGTTAGATGGGGCCATTAGGGGTAATGGGGGTCTCATTTGGTACATGGGTTGGGGAAGAGACCTTGAAAATCGACATTGGGAGGTATCATGGTTTCCCCACCTATGGCAATGTGTGCAGTACAGTGCTAGCCTACCCTTAGTCACAGGCACTTATTAGAGGGGTGGTTGCCACCGTTTTATACCCCACACCAGGCATTGTCTCTCTATGGAAACAAGTGGTGGTTGCTCGGTGCCTCCTTGGAGGTACTTGTTCTCCGTTGCTGGCCTAGCTAATCCAATAGATTGGAGGCCAACTCACTCATATCCAAGCTTTTAGGCTCGTTAGCCTCCTTCTTGCTTGACTCTACACTTGAGGACCTAACCGATGGAGCTATTTCAAAGGGGGCCGAGGCCTTGTCCGACTCCACTTTGTCCATCATGTTGTCACTGTTAGCCCTCTCTACTCTGAAGACTAACTCGAAACGCACTACTGCGACAGATTTACATGCGTAATCGTACTTCAGAACTGCGTATGAAAATTCATAGAGTAGAACAGTGATCGACAGAATCATTCATGATAAAACAATAAGGTAGATGCAATAGAATCTCTGTATTACATTTCTCCGAGCAGTACAACACCGTACTCTCTGATACATAACAATGTTCCTCTTCTGATCACACTGATCCTTGCTCCGATCCTCATCAATGAGCCCCCTGAATGATCGCTCTCTTCTCTTTTATCTAACCGGCACACATAACTCCTTCACGGTTGCCGTGCCTATTCAGTTCTCCGCCTGCTCCTAGAACTTCCGTCTTTTCATATCTCACTATAAACTAGATACAACGTATTAATGATAATAATCTAAGGACTAATGATCTAAGGACTCCCCCCTAGTTCCTCTTTGCTGTTGCTGCTTTTGCCCTTAACACTTGGCACTCCCGGTGAATCGGATTCCGGATCCGCATCCGAACCCACCGGTTCTCCGCTACGGTTCATCCTCGACATCGCCACCGTCATCGTCCGCCGTCGCCGCTGCTGCCGCTGCCGCCGGAACTGCTGCCGCTGCCGCTGGAACTGCTGGAGCCGCCGGCGCCGGTACTTGTACTGCCAGAGCCGCTTGCGCCGGTCGAAGTAAAGGTAGCTGCTGCGGGTTGAGAGCATGGGCATCCACAAAAATTTGGAGCTGTCCATAGAAAGGTGGTGCCGCCGCCCCCGCCTGCTGAGCTACTGCCGCCATCCGATGAATATAGCGGCATGCTGTCCGCAGGTCGACCAACATAGCTGCTCTCTCAACATGACTCGTTCTCCGCAGCTGTTGTAGCTCCTCTTCATGCAGTCGGGTCTTCTCAGATAAAGCGAGTTCGAGATCGGTTACCCGCATAGTGCGATCTGCTTTCTTCGCCACACTATCCAGTCGTTTCATTACCCGCCCCAATTCCTTGGTTTGGGCACCTGTTGATTGTTCTGGCGTAGTAGCTCTGAGCTTCAGCAAATCGGCCATGAGGGACCCTCCGTGAGCGACGGAGTTCCTGCTCGAAAACTCTTTCCGCCTCCGCCACTCCCGCTTCGTCCGGCATGTCTCCTGTGCCTTCCGGTAGACTCCCTTCGACTGGTTCTTTAGTGGAACTGGATGACTCCTGCGTAGCCGAGGGAATCTGATGCTGATATTGCTTTAAAACGGCAACCACATCGACCTCGAACAAGCTTACCAGCTCCGTATTCCTACTGAAGTAGTCATCCTCCTCTTCGACCCCCATTCCGTCCATCATATGGATACCTTCCGCCATCGTCGGTCGGAATGGTGTCCTCAGCCCTTGTTTGGTATGTACCGAGAGCTTCAGCTTCTTTTTTCCTTTCCGAATGGTGATGCGGTCTGATTGCCAGTCTTGTTTCACACGGGCCTGCCGCAACCACGGTCTTCCGAGCAATAACGGGTATGACCCGCTAATATCCTCCATCCGGAGAATCACCGCAGCGATTTCGAACTTCACGCCGCAAACCTCCATTTTCAATCCACGGAGCAATCCTAACGGCTGCACTCTCCGTTGGTCTGCCATCCGAACGGCGAAGGGTGCGGATTCCCATTTTGTGATACCCAATGGCACCAGCATTTGTTCGGACAGGATGTTGACCCCAGACCCTCCGTCCAGCAACACCCCTCCCACACGGCTGTTCTCCAGTGTTACGGAAATTATCGGGACCGCTTCATCAAAAACAGGAGGCTGTTCTTCCGCTTCAGGCTTTGCAGATCCGTCTGACGACACTTCCATTGTTACCGCTTCCATCTCCGACTCCATCGCCTTGACTGGTTCCGTCAATTGTTTGATGAGAGAACTCCGGAAATTGGGTACCAATGCTAACAATTGCTCCATTGTCATGTGTATTTGCTGTTTCCGCAAATCCTGCCATAAATCATATGGTTCAACACCCTCCTCGCCGGTCATCAGGCTGTCCTTCTGACTGGTAGGTAGACAAGTCGCTTCTGGCTGGTCTCCGTGCAGGCGCCTTGCCACCTTCGCACCATTCTCCGTCACCGAGACTGCCTTTTCCGCGCTAGGCCTAGGTAACACCGTTGGGGTTTTCTGGACCCATTCACCGACCGTCGACCGCACCTTTTGTTGTGCCTGCCAATCCAACGCCGTAGGTCTCCCCTTCTCTTGCGGGGCCTTGTAGTCCCGCACCTTTTCCTGGGATCGTGTGACCACGAGCACATCTCTGCTCGCACTTCCTCCCACTTTGCCTTCAACAGGGACACCCGCCGGTACTTCCGGTACTTCTTCGGACTTCGGACTAGGCTCCTTGCTATCCTGTTGCTGACTGGCATCATCGCATTCGATAATCAGAACCGCATTCACTGCTGGTGCGGACTTGCCTTCTCCGGATCCCCGGGTTGCTTCCCTTTCCGCCTTGTGGCGCTTGAATAATTCGCAATCTACCTTTCGATGTCCGGGTTGATTGCAATAAAAACATAGGAACGTCCGTTCCCCTGCTGGTTCATCTGCACCTGTTCCAGCCGTTCTCGGCCGCCAAGGTCTTTTCGCCGGTGTGGCTGGTACCGTGGCTGGTGCTGCGGCTGGTGCCGCAACTACCGCCGCCACCGCTGGTGTCGGGGCTATTCGTGCGTTATAGCGGCAGATCTCCGTGGTATGCGTCGCTGTTTGGCAAATCGCACACCACCGCTCATTCAAACCGCATTCCTCTGCTAAGTGTCCTGCATTCCGGCACCGATTACACCAAGTATCCTTGCGAACTTTTGAAGAGGACCCTATTCCACTATCCCGGCTTTTGGCTCCGGCAGCAGATCCTTCCGGAAATGACTTCCCTGCCGCTTTTCCAGCCTTCCGCCTCATGGAACGTTTGTCCTCCTCCTCATCCGACTGATCCGACTCCTCCTCAGTATCGGTATCGGAGTCTCCCTCAGCCTCCTCATACTTCACTTTTCCTTTCCTTCCCTTGGAAGTAAACAGGACTTGTTCCGCCCTCACCGCTGCTTGGACGACTTCTTCCAATGAAAGAGCTTCCAGATCCAACGATGCCAGGGACCTTTTCAATCCTTTATTCAGCCCCTCCATGAAGTAAGCATTTTGGATAGGGACTGCCGGGGTAGTTGCTGTATCGAGGCGGCGGATCAACGACCGAAACCTGGCCGCATATGCCTCCACTTCTTGGTTCTTCTGTTCCAGTTTCCCCAGTTTGGCCAGGACGTGCACACGGGTCTTGTCCTCCCGAAACCGGAGCAAAAAAGCATCCCGCAGTAGATCAAACGTGGTGAAATGGGTAGCTCCATATTGCGCAATCCATACTGCCGCCTGCTTCTGCAGTGTCGGGATGAAAGTCGCCATCTTCATAAGATCTGTCGCCTGCACTGGTGGAGCCGTATTCACCATCCACGCCATCTCAAATGACAGTATATGTGCATCCGCATCCTCCTTATCCCGTCCCGAAAACTTGGGGTACTTCACCGTCATCCTGGGTACCAGTGGTGGAATAGCCGCGCTACTTACCGCCGGAACTCCACCCCCGCCTCCGCCTCCACCGCCTCCACCTCCCCTATCGGGATCTGGTGACGGACCTGGGGCTCCGCTTCCTGCAGGCACACCACCCCCCGTCTCCTGGGACTCGGTGGTGGGGAATTCCGCAACGGTGACGCTTCGTCTTCCGGAGGAGTACTTGTTAAATCGAACGGGCTACTGCGTCCGGAGGAGTCGCCTTCCTCCTGAACACCGGAAACGACTGGACCTTCCTCTCCTGGGATCAGCGGAGGTGTGTCAGAGCGACTACTACTCTCACTATCCGTGAAGAAGCCGAAGAGAAGATCACGTTGAGCCACATATCGGTCATGCCGTTCCTCGCGGGTTGTACGTGCCGATACTGGAGTTGCAGGCTCCCGAGGCCGTTCCGGAGAGCGCGATGTTCCCCCTGGCGCACCCCCAGCGTCATTCATGCGCTAGTCCACGCACCGAGGAATCAGAGTATTACAGATGGGGAGCAGCCAACCTCTCCGGGGTATCCACCGCGACAAACATGGAAATCTTCCGTGGTCGCCAAAGTGTTAGCCCTCTCTACTCTGAAGACTAACTCGAAACGCACTACTGCGACAGATTTACATGCGTAATCGTACTTCAGAACTGCGTATGAAAATTCATAGAGTAGAACAGTGATCGACAGAATCATTCATGATAAAACAATAAGGTAGATGCAATAGAATCTCTGTATTACATTTCTCCGAGCAGTACAACACCGTACTCTCTGATACATAACAATGTTCCTCTTCTGATCACACTGATCCTTGCTCCGATCCTCATCAATGAGCCCCCTGAATGATCGCTCTCTTCTCTTTTATCTAACCGGCACACATAACTCCTTCACGGTTGCCGTGCCTATTCAGTTCTCCGCCTGCTCCTAGAACTTCCGTCTTTTCATATCTCACTATAAACTAGATACAACGTATTAATGATAATAATCTAAGGACTAATGATCTAAGGACTCCCCCCTAGTTCCTCTTTGCTGTTGCTGCTTTTGCCCTTAACAGTCACATATACGGATGGCCACCTTGTTGCATAGATCAAAGGAGGTGGGGTTATCACCATGAGGTGGTCATGCAGCTTTGGTTCTGCTAATCTGATAAGGAAGCGAGGCAACAGTCGTTCGTCGCTCATTCGCTCATATGGTTCATAGCAGGCATTGAGGTGCTTAATCCTCGCAATGTAATCCCTCAGGGATTCCTTGGTGTTCTATTTTACCCCAAACAATTGGTTGATCAGGCTCCATTTATGGCTGCTGGGGGCAAACCCCACGATAAAATCCTTTCTCAATGTCTCCTAGTTGATCTTTTTTTCTAGGGTGAGAGCCCTATACCATTGGCTTGCCTTGCCATCCAGGTTGAGGCCGAATGCATTGGCCATCTCAATGTCACCTGGCACACCAAAGGCTTCACAAATCTGTTCAAACCATTCCACGTGGGAGACGTCGGGGGGGTCACTCATCATATGTAACCCTATCACGTGAGTTCAACAGAAGGATTTTTTTTATTTCTAAAATTTACAAAAATAAATATACATAAGGGACTATTTAAAATAGTTTTGGAAAAAATTTATAGATTTGTATAGAAAAGGGGTACATTTTATTAATGAATTTTTTTACAGATAAGGGACTTTAAATATAGGCCTTGAACACATGTGATATAGAGGGTTTATACATAGTGACCCCCCAAGTGGGAAACCGGGTCTCCTTCTCTTAGGAACTTAGTCATTAGCTTGGAAATGGCTATGGGACGGCTTCTCGAGGGATTCACCATCCTTGCAGGGAACACTCGGGCAGGTGGAGGTGGTGTTGCCCCCCTTCCTAGGGCGTTCACCAAAATATGGATTGCCTCATCAATCAACACCGTTTGAGGAGCTAGCATAGGTGGTGGCGATGTGGGCCTGATGGGTCATAGGGTTGGCCTTACACCTGGCCCAAGTTGTGGTGTCCATGTAGTTGCTGGTGCCGCGGAGGTACCTAGGCCTGCATTCATTGGTGCAATCGGTATAGATGGGAAGGGATGGACTCCCAGAGGCAGTGGGTCCTTGGGCATGGTAACGTTGGTTCCATGCAGCGGGCGGTAGGGTGGGAACTGAGGTGCCCCATAGTTGACAAAGGCTGGTGGGGCTGGGGCTATTAGGGGGTCATAAGGCACTCCACCTTGGAAGTTCCTAGTATCCCCTCGACTTGGGTCTTGGCTACGGAATTCCCTCATCCATGGATCTTCATAATCCATGTTCTCCCACTGGGGAGGTCTAGCGGAGGGACCTGGATCGGCAAAGGTAGTTTATGTCCTAGTCTAGGGTTTGGGATTTGTCTATTGCTGGCCTTCCCTTCCTGTGGACATGTCGGCACATGAGTTCTCCATGTCCACGAGATGTCCACCGACTTTGTTTTGTCCTAAGTAGCCGAACATGTTAGAGAACGTACCTCTAAGCCTAGATGCAACCAAAGGTGCAGAAGAGTTGGGAGAGGCTATACTTGTGTATGGGGATTCCGAGGACCTTGGACCTGAGCGGTCTTGCATCACTTCTTCAAGACTCTCTATTTCATCCGAACTAGATAGATTTTTTCACGGGGACCTATAAACGAATGGAGGCTCAGGATCAAACTTTTGAATTCCTGGCTAGGCCGAAGGGTGGGCTGAGCATAGCTCGAAGCACTTTCTTCTGGCATGGGGTCCTTTGACAAAATCCTTCCAGACCTCAAGTGCATGTGGGATGCCTCTAGCTAAGGACAATCAGGCTAAACTAAGATTCTAGAATTTTTTTAAGAATTAATTCTTTGGCTACCCCAGAGGTATCGCACCGCTTGGCATGATAGCTCTATAGCACCGGTCGGCAAGCTACAGGTATAGCAACAGGCAGTGTTATACAATTTTACTGGGCGGACGGTGGCACAAGCTTTTAGCGATGATCAACGGAATAAGAATATAGCGCTGATCGGTGTGATAGACGTATCACGACGATTAGTGGGATAATGATTGCCAACAGTGGGCGATGGGATAGGGAATCAGTGGGATCTTACTAACGCGTCGGTCGGCGGTATACTATAGCGATGGGCATGGGGATCAAAATGGTGACGATCGGTGGGACAAGCGTATCACGACGACGGTGGTGTAAGTGTAAAACATCGGATGGCGGGATTAAAACAGCGACAGGCAGAGGGAAACAATTATGACCACAGGCAGCAGAGTCGTAGGATAGCAACGGTTGGCAAGGTAACACTACAGCGCCAGTCAACGGTTGTCAGATCAATGCAGAAGTAACTCTAACATGCATTAACTTGGTGTGGAGGGGTAAACCGTAGTCAGAGGTTAGGTTGATGAGTTAGCACTATGGCACTGCAGGTCAACACAGGTTGATTGGCGGGATATGGCTAACACATCAGTCGGCGGGGTATTTGGTCGGTGCGATAAGGCTACAACACTGACTTGGTAGGATAGTCACACAAGGTGTCATCGAGACTGAGATTTGATGATTTTTGAAGAGTTTGTAGTTTCTGTTCAGGACTTTTTGTGATGGGGGGGATGATACACTACCTAATCTACCTACTCAATTAAAAAACTTGAAAACAAAACACTTTTTGAAAGACAAAATGCAAAATTTCAGAAAAGGTGAGTTCTAAGACACAAAACTAGTTCAAAACTTGACAAGAATCCTTATTTTTGTTATTTTTTGAGGTATTTAGACCTTACACACACCTTAGCAATCAAGCCCACTAAGTTTCTATCAACTTGAAATACCAAAAGCCGAGCTGGTGAAGATCAATCCCATGAAACCAAGGTGGCTTGGTTTCCCATGGCCTCAACTGATGAAGCGTTTGAATGGTACCTAGACCTTCTAGTGGAAGAGTGAGCCACATGGGACCTGCTTCAAACAGAATTTAAAAGATGCTTTCAAACAGAGAGGCTACAAGATGATCCCACTCTCCATTTAAGCAAGAAGTACACATGTATCTGGGCAAGATGAAAAGATTAATCACCAAATGTGACCCACGCCCCGATGCAAAGTACCTCATGGCCTGGTTCATTGCAGGATTAAGAAAGAAAATTCGAGATATGAAAAAGATTAGCAGCAGCTATGAAATGTTCAGTGCTGCTCATGCGGCAGCCATTGACATCAAGGATGGCATGACTGACTTTGACACTAGCAGTGATGATGGTAGATCTAGTGTTGAGATATCGAGCTCCACTCGGGATATGCCAGGGTGACTGTTGTGCATTTATGTCACCGACTTGTTAGCTGGAGATGCGGTTGGTACACCGCCCACGAATAATAGCTGGATGACAGCTATCCTTATCTACTCTAGTTTGTGGCTCAGTTAGTATGCCACCTTAGTTAGTTGAGTTTGGTTTGAGACCCACATATAGGGTTCTTCTATTTCTTTGTACTAGAGTTCTTTTGGCTTTCACAACTAAGAAGAGGAAAACTGTTTTCAGCCTCCACCTTTGTGTGTATTCCCCCATTGTGCATGTGAGAAAGCCGCAAGTGAGACTCCTTCCCTCTCTCCCACAATCTTCACATGGTATCAAAGCCTTGTTCGTGGTAAGGAGCTCAAGAAAGCAAGCCAAGTTTGTGGTGTCTTGGTAAGAGGACAAGTGTTGCTTTCCTATTTCGAGTTTGGGAGCAAATCTTTGCAGGTAGCACACAGCTAGAAGTGCAGGAGTGCACTGTTTCAGATTGAGACGCCTTTCGTGGTGTGGAGAGAGCGCAGTATATGCTGCGGGGCCCGTTTTGAAGGCGGAAGTTCTTCGCAGGCACTCAGAAAAAGGCCGTGTTTTTTGCTGTGCGACCACTGTGCGGCTAATCGGTGGAAAGGTGCTGCAGAAATTGCATCGTATGCCTGTGTGCAGAGATATTGGGAGTTGCAGATTCATGCCTGTTGCCTGTTGATGCAAAATCGTCACTAGAAAGTGACTGTGTGGTGAAATACCACTTTCGTCAGTTTTGCAGATCTGCCCGTGTGAGGCAAAAGCTGTGTTTTTTGCAGTGACAGAATATTTTGCAGTGTTCTGTAATGGCATCTGATTCTCTTTCACAGATTGTCACTGAAAAGCTTGACAAGAATAACTTCCAGGCATGGAAGTTTAGAATGACGAATTTCTTGATGGGAAAAGGCTATTGGGAATTCATTACAGGAAATGAAGAAGAACCTGTTCTTCCTAATGTTCCCAGTCAACAGGAAATGCAGGCATTCAAAGGATGGCATGAGAGAGCCAGGAAAGTTATGTACTGGCTGTCTATCAGTATTTCGGACTCCATGATTGTGCATATTCAGGATACAAATACGCCAAAGGAGGCATGGGATACTTTGGCAAAAATATAAAGCACAAATACGCAAGCCAGGAAAATGCAACTCAAACAGGAGTTGGATGGACAGATTATATGTCTTCACAAAGATTGAAGCTTTATCACTAAAGGACATTTGATTTCATTGTAAAGCATGAAAGTGAAGAAAATTGCAGATGCACTTGCTTCCATTGGGTCGCCAATGGATGATGACGATTTGGTTTCTGTGACCTTGAATGGTCTAGGAAAGGATTATGCACAGTTCCAGACATCCATTGTCGTCCGTGAAAACTTTCCTGATTTTGAGGAGTTGATTGCTCTTCTAATTTCTGAAGAGCAGAGAAATGGGGGTGCATCTTCTTCAGTAGGAACTTCAAAAGAAACTATCTTCTACTCAAATGCTAGCAGAGGTAGAGGCAGAGGTAGAGGAGGCCGATCTGTAGGCCGTGGTAGAAATCAGAATATGCAGCAAATGCAAGAAAATCAGTCCTATGCAGGAGGACGTGGGAACTCTAGAGGCAGGGGGAGCCAAAGAGGCCGTGGTGGATGGCAGAGAGGCCAAAATGCAAACAGCAATATTGAATGCTACTATTGTGGAAAAATGGGTCATATGGCTAAGGACTGCTATAAAAAGCAGAATGACATTATGAATGGAAAATTGCAGCAAGGCAATTATGCATCCTCTAGTAGACAGGGTGATGACAGAAATGAGCATTTGTTTATGGTGCAGCATATGACAAATTCTGTAACAAGTGCAGAAGAAAGCAATGATGTGTGGTATGTTGACTCGGGTGCGTCAAACCACATGACAGGTCACGCTGAATGGATGCAGGATGCAAGAAAAATGGAAAAACCAGGATTTGTGGAGACTGGTGATGATACTGCACATCCTATTGTGCAGATTGGCAAAATTCCTTTGTCTATGCAGGATGGGAAAAAGAAATACTTGTCTGATGTATTTCATGTCCCGAACATCACCAAGAACCTGGTTTCTGTTGGTCAGATGGTTGAGTAGGGCTTGCAGGTCAGATTTAATCCTCATGGATGCTTTGTTGAGGATATGAAAAATAATGGTCGCTTGATAGCAAAAGGAAAGAAGAAGGGCAGGATGTTTACGTTGGATGCAGACATGCCTGAATTGAGTGCAGCAATGTTTGCACATGGGACCGGTGTAGTTGCAGATATAGATATCTGGCACAAACGCATTGGTCATGTTAATATACAGCGACTTAAATCAATGCAAGCCCAAAATATTGTTGCAAGATTGCCAAAATTCAAGGTTGCAGAAATGCACAAGATTTGTGAAGCCTGTCAATTTGGGAAACAGGCAAGGAAACCTTTTCCTAGGCATGTTCAAGAGAGTAAAAAACCATTGGAATTAATCCACTCTGATGTGTGGACTACAAAAGCTACATCTATTGGAGGCTGTCACTATTTTGTCACATTTATTGATGACTTCAGCAGAAAACTGTGGGTGTATTTTATGAAAAAGAAAAGTGAAGTGTTTGGGCACTTCAAAGCTTTCAAAGCTATGGTTGGAAAAGAAACAGGCCTGCAAATAAAATGCCTAAGGTCAGATGGAGGGGGAGAGTACCTCTCAAATGAGTTTGCAAGGTTCTTGCAGGAGCATGGTATAAAGCAGCAATATTCATGCAGTCATACCCCACAGCAAAATGGAATTGCAGAAAGAAAAAATAGGCATATTGGAGAGGTGTCTCGAGCTATGCTGTTGGGTTGGTAAGTCAGTTTATGCAGGCTCCAAGGAAACCGCATTTGGATGCGGCTAGATGCATACTCAGGTATGTGAAGTCCACATTGCAGTATGGACTATTTTATGAGGCTGGGGTTCAGATACAGTTGCATGTATACACTGATGCTGATTGGGCTGGTAGCATTTCTGATAGACGATCTATCAGTGGATATGTGTTCTCTTTTGGGAGTGCTGCAGTCACTTGGAGCAGCAAGAAACAGCCTACAGTTGCCTTGTCAAGCACAGAGGCTGAGTACAGGGGTGCAGCAATGGCTGCATGTGAGGTAGCTTGGTTGCATAAGCTACTCTATGATATGCATCAGTCTACAGATGGGCCAGTTGTCATTTATTGTGACAACATGAGTAGTATACATTTGGCAAAGAACCCAGTCTTTCATGCCAGAACAAAGCACATTGAGGTGCATTATCACTATGTGCGGGAGAAGGTTTTACTAGGTCTCATTGATCTAGTTTATGTCAGCACAGAGGATCAGGTAGCTGACATCTTCACGAAAGCATTGGGTGCAGAGAAGCTGCGCAAGTTTAGAGACCTGCTTGGTGTGCAGGAATTGGGATTGAGCTCGAGGGGGAGTATCGAGATATCGAGCTCCACTCGGGATATGCCAGGGTGACTGTTGTGCATTTATGTCACCGACTTGTTAGCTGGAGATGCGGTTGGTACACCGCCCACGAATAATAGCTGGATGACAGCTATCCTTATCTACTCTAGTTTGTGGCTCAGTTAGTAGGCCACCTTAGTTAGTTGAGTTTGGTTTGAGACCCACATATAGGGTTCTTCTATTTCTTTGTACTAGAGTTCTTTTGGCTTTCACAACTAAGAAGAGGAAAACTGTTTTCAGCCTCCACCTTTGTGTGTATTCCCCCATTGTGCATGTGAGAAAGCCGCAAGTGAGACTCCTTCCCTCTCTCCCACAATCTTCACATGGTATCAAAGCCTTGTTCGTGGTAAGGAGCTCAAGAAAGCAAGCCAAGTTTGTGGTGTCTTGGTAAGAGGACAAGTGTTGCTTTCCTATTTCGAGTTTGGGAGCAAATCTCTGCAGGTAGCACAGCTAGAAGTGCAGGAGTGCACTGTTTCAGATTGAGACGCCTTTCGCGGTGTGGAGAGAGCGCAGTATATGCTGCGGGGCCCGTTTTGAAGGCGGAAGTTCTTCGCAGGCACTCAAAAAAAGGCCCTGTTTTTTGCTGTGCGACCACTGCGCGGCTAATCGGTGGAAAGGTGCTGCAGAAATTGCATCGTATGCCTGTGTGCAGAGATATTGGGAGTTGCAGATTCATGCCTGTTGCCTGTTGATGCAAAATCGTCACTAGGAAGTGACTGTGTGGTTAAATACCACTTTCGTCAGTTTTGCAGATCTGCCCGTGTGAGGCAAAAGCTGTGTATTTTGCAGTGACAGAATATTTTGCAGTGTTCTGTAATGGCATCTGATTCTCTTTCACAGATTGTCACTGAAAAGCTTGACAAGAATAACTTCCAGGCATGGAAGTTTAGAATGACGAATTTCTTGATGGGAAAAGGCTATTGGGAATTCATTACAGGAAATGAAGAACCTGTTCTTCCTAATGTTCCCAGTCAACAGGAAATGCAGGCATTCAAAGGATGGCATGAGAGAGCCAGGAAAGTTATGTACTGGCTGTCTATCAGTATTTCGGACTCCATGATTGTGCATATTCAGGATGCAAATACGCCAAAGGAGGCATGGGATACTTTGGCAAAAATGTATACCACAAATACGCAAGCCAGGAAAATGCAACTCAAACAGGAGTTGGATGGACAGATTATATGTCTTCACAAAGATTGAAGCTTTATCACTAAAGGACATTTGATTTCATTGTAAAGCATGAAAGTGAAGAAAATTGCAGATGCACTTGCTTCCATTGGGTCGCCAATGGATGATGACGATTTGGTTTCTGTGACCTTGAATGGTCTAGGAAAGGATTATGCACAGTTCCAGACATCCATTGTCGTCCGTGAAAACTTTCCTGATTTTGAGGAGTTGATTGCTCTTCTAATTTCTGAAGAGCAGAGAAATGGGGGTGCATCTTCTTCAGCAGGAACTTCAAAAGAAACTATCTTCTACTCAAATGCTAGCAGAGGTAGAGGCAGAGGTAGAGGAGGCCGATCTGTAGGCCGTGGTAGAAATCAGAATATGCAGCAAATGCAAGAAAACCAGTCCTATGCAGGAGGACATGGGAACTCTAGAGGCAGGGGGAGCCAAAGAGGCCGTGGTGGATGGCAGAGAGGCCAAAATGCAAACAGCAATATTGAATGCTACTATTGTGGCAAAATGGGTCATATGGCTAAGGACTGCTATAAAAAGCAGAATGACATTATGAATGGAAAATTGCAGCAAGGCAATTATGCATCCTCTAGTAGACAGGGTGATGACAGAAATGAGCATTTGTTTATGGTGCAGCATATGACAAATTCTGTAACAATGGTATGTTGACTCGGGTGCATCAAACCACATGACAGGTCACGCTGAATGGATGCAGGATGCAAGAAAAATGGAAAAACCAGGATTTGTGGAGACTGGTGATGATACTGCACATCCTATTGTGCAGATTGGCAAAATTCCTTTGTCTATGCAGGATGGGAAAAAGAAATACTTGTCTGATGTATTTCATGTCCCGAACATCACCAAGAACCTGGTTTCTGTTGGTCAGATGGTTGAGCAGGGCTTGCAGGTCAGATTTAATCCTCATGGATGCTTTGTTGAGGATATGAAAAATAATGGTCGCTTGATAGCAAAAGGAAAGAAGAAGGGCAGGATGTTTACGTTGGATGCAGACATGCCTGAATTGAGTGCAGCAATGTTTGCACATGGGACCGGTGTAGTTGCAGATATAGATATCTGGCACAAACGCATTGGTCATGTTAATATACAGCGACTTAAATCAATGCAAGCCCAAAATATTGTTGCAAGATTGCCAAAATTCAAGGTTGCAGAAATGCACAAGATTTGTGAAGCCTGTCAATTTGGGAAACAGGCAAGGAAACCTTTTCCTAGGCATGTTCAAGAGAGTAAAAAACCATTGGAATTAATCCACTCTGATGTGTGGACTACAAAAGCTGCATCTATTGGAGGCTGTCACTATTTTGTCACATTTATTGATGACTTCAGCAGAAAACTGTGGGTGTATTTTATGAAAAAGAAAAGTGAAGTGTTTGGGCACTTCAAAGCTTTCAAAGCTATGGTTGGAAAAGAAACAGGCCTGCAAATAAAATGCCTAAGGTCAGATGGAGGGGGAGAGTACCTCTCAAATGAGTTTGCAAGGTTCTTGCAGGAGCATGGTATAAAGCAGCAATATTCATGCAGTCATACCCCACAGCAAAATGGAATTGCAGAAATAAAAAATAGGCATATTGGAGAGGTGTCTCGAGCTATGCTGTTGGGTTGGTAAGTCAGTTTATGCAGGCTCCAAGGAAACCGCATTTGGATGCAGCTAGATGCATACTCAGGTATGTGAAGTCCACATTGCAGTATGGACTATTTTATGAGGCTGGGGTTCAGATACAGTTGCATGTATACACTGATGCTGATTGGGCTGGTAGCATTTCTGATAGACGATCTATCAGTGGATATGTGTTCTCTTTTGGGAGTGCTGCAGTCACTTGGAGCAGCAAGAAACAGCCTACAGTTGCCTTGTCAAGCACAGAGGCTGAGTACAGGGGTGCAGCAATGGCTGCATGTGAGGTAGCTTGGTTGCATAAGCTACTCTATGATATGCATCAGTCTACAGATGGGCCAGTTGTCATTTATTGTGACAACATGAGTAGTATACATTTGGCAAAGAACCCAGTCTTTCATGCCAGAACAAAGCACATTGAGATGCATTATCACTATGTGTGGGAGAAGGTTTTACTAGGTCTCATTGATCTAGTTTATGTCAGCACAGAGGATCAGGTAGCTGACATCTTCACGAAAGCATTGGGCGCAGAGAAGCTGCGCAAGTTCAGAGACCTGCTTGGTGTGCAGGAATTGGGATTGAGCTCGAGGGGGAGTATCGAGATATCGAGCTCCACTCGGGATATGCCAGGGTGACTGTTGTGCATTTATGTCACCGACTTGTTAGCTGGAGATGCGGTTGGTACACTGCCCACGAATAATAGCTGGATGATAGCTATCCTTATCTACTCTAGTTTGTGGCTCAGTTAGTATGCCACTTTAGTTAGTTGAGTTTGGTTTGAGACCCACATATAGGGTTCTTCTATTTCTTTGTACTAGAGTTCTTTTGGCTTTCACAACTAAGAAGAGGAAAACTGTTTTCAGCCTCCACCTTTGTGTGTATTCCCCCATTATGCATGTGAGAAAGCCGCAAGTGAGACTCCTTCCCTCTCTCCCACAATCTTCACATCTAGTGCATGAGATAAGCACTCTAAAAAGGGCAAATCCAAGTCCACTGTAGAAACATCAAATTAAGATTGCCTAGAGGCCATGACCATGAAGTTGAAAGAAGACATGATGTAGGCCATGGAACAAAAGCTTCACTTGTCTCAGCCACCAACTCAGACATATCCACGGTGAGAAAATGGCTGGTGTCCACACTGCATGCCTAATCGTATAGCAAATGAGTGCCCAGTCCTAAGAGCCAGGATCACCACACAAGCAAATCCACTGCCAAGGTTGTGGTGCCATATTTGTGTTGTTGGCAGCCATGATGAAAATAGTTGCATCTTCAACATGCGCAACAACCCGCCTCGATCTCAACAATACCAAGCGGCACCCATGCCAGTAGTGTATAGGAAATTGACACTTGCACAATCGCCCCCAGCTTTGAGGCTAAATCTTGTTCCCGTTCGGACACAAGTCCCACAACTACTCAGGAATCCGAATCCATGACCATATGCAAGAGCACCAAATCTAGCTCCTCAGGTAGTTCCAATACATTAATTACAAGCCAAGGAAGTAGACTCGCCATTTGAGTATGAAATAGAGTACCTAGTGTACTATGTAGAAGGTGCAGAGTGTCTAATACCAGTTTATGCAAATCAAGTACATCCCAACACATATCGAGCACCAATCAAGTGCTACGGTTGTGGAGAAAATCACCGAATCGCAGAGTGCCCTCATCGTGGTAGCCCAACTACTTTCCAACCACTTTGCAGAGATTGTGGCATAGGACATGCCTGTATCGATTGTCCCATGAAAAATAAAGTCCCACAACAAACAGAGGTTAAGCCTGACATCCCAATCGGCATCATTGGGGTGGACCATCAAAGTTTATGTCTAGCAAGTGTAATATCACAACTTGTGAATGTAATTACATGCCAATAGAAAGAGGCCACCAAGGACCCTAACATTCCAATCCAACCAAAGCGACTTCTTAAAAAGAAAGCACAAGTGCCTCCACCTCCGCCAAGTAATGAGCAGCTGAGCTCGTCCGCATCAACTCCTGAGCCTCAAATAAAAGAAGCTCCATACCCAAATGCAAAGGTGGAGAAGCTCGTTTTCAGGCACTTCAACAATGGGTACAAAAGGAACAAGCTCAATTTGAGGCTGAGAAACAAGCTCAAGACCCAATCCATGACTTGGTCCCACAAAGTATTGATACTGTACTTGAGCCTCTGTTCCAACAACAGACTCCACAACATAATGTACCGCCATGTCAACTTGAAGGAGCTGCACTCTCTAGCGTCTTGAGTTGCCCTATGTCAATTCCCATTAGAATCCTCCTATGGAATTGTCCCAATCTCTCGAAGAGTTTCAAAGGATGGATTGAACTCACAAATCCCTCTCCACCTATGAACGACATCGAAGATATCCCTGTGCAGATGGATGAGAGAGATGGCATATGCAACATTACTGTGCCTTTGATCCACAAGGCATATAATGAAGTCCAAGCCATATTGGATGGTGGAGCAGGTATAAATGTCCTATCAAAGGAGCTCTATGAAGAATGGAGTCTCCCACCAATGTAAAAGGCTAATTTCAACATACGCCTTGCCGATGATTCACGGGCTAAATGCTTGGGAATAGTAAATGGCGTGTCCACAAAGGTCGTAGGAGTCCACTTTTCCCTTCAATTCACAATCTTGGATCTCCCAAAAAAATCCTATCAAATCTTATTGGGACGTCCTTGGTTACGAGAAGCATCAGTCCTCCATGACTAGGGAACTAATAGACTAACAATCCAGAATCACAACACTGTAGTTAGGGTGAATGTGGGAACACGAGCTATAAAACCAATTGTGCCTAGAGCATTGGATGACACATCTTCAATGACAATCTCAAGCAAATTAGCTCCCTTGCAATAGCATGCCATAGCAGGTGATTCACAAAGCAATGTCAATAATTGGATACAAACATTGGGAACCATCGACAACTACCATTCATTAGAACCCATTTTCTCACAGATAGATGCTAAGGTGCTACAAGTAGATCCTCCACTTACACATGAAGAACCAATTGATCTAGAGATGCCATTCTTTATGGCTCACCTCGAGTGGGATAATGAACCTGAAGAAGGTACCCATAACAATGATGACTCATATTTTCCTTCGGACCTTGAAATAGAGGCTAAGAATGTTGAAATTGAAGATCAAATCTTTGATAATGACAGCCATTATGCATGCCCTATTGGCAGTCGAGCTTTCAAAAATTAAACCTCTAAAGTTGAATAACAACAGAAGATCCCGCAAGAAAGCTAAAGGAGGAAATCGCAGAAAAGCCAAGGCCAACACTTCAATGAATTCAAATGAGTCCAAACAAGGATTGTCGAATTATATCTTGCAAAGCTAGCTCCCTTAGAATCAGAACCACCACCTCTTGAATGGTCCCCTAAGGGACTGGAAGGAGTATGCGCAGCAAATATACCCTTACTGCTATGAAACACCTTACCAGTGGAAAAGTTACCCCATAGTTCCCAACGTAAGAAGTTTTGGAAATATAAGCCACATGTGTGGATGAAGCTCGATCAAGAGACTTCAAAAAAAGAAATTCAAAAAGAGCCTAACAAATTGGTAAACGAAACTATGCCACCCAGTACACATGGCACATGTCAGGCTAGTTCAACACCATCAGAGGCCGATCTTCGAGAAGTGTCAGAATACTTTAAGAATTACACAAGTGGCAGTGTCCCAATAGCAATGCCAAGACCACTAAGAGAAGCTAAAGTTCAAGAAACCGATAGCATTGGAGAAACTCCAATCTATGAGGGACCGACAAAAACACACACAATAAACCTCGCCCTTGAAGGGGAGGAAGAAAAACTAGTTTTCATTGGGAAACAGCTTCGACAAGAAGATGAAACCAAACTCAAAGCACTCCTAATGGAATACCATGACTGCCTAGCATGGTCATACAAAGAGGTGAAAGGAATTTCACCAGACGTGGCAGTACACACAATACCTATAAGGGAAGGTGCTCACCCTAAGGTATGTGGACCTTATTGCACAAATCCTAAGTATGGCACCATGGTTTATGAAACGAGCTAGAAAAACTCCTAGATGCCGGATTCATCTACGAGATAGAGCACACTGATTGGGTTTCACCCATCATCATTGTGCCTAAATGCAACAAGAAGCTCAGAATATGCATAAACTTAAAGAATGTAAATGTTGCCACAATGAGGGATCACTATCCCCTACCCTTAACAGAAACAATGTTGAAAAAGGTGGCAGGCTCCAAAATATATAGCTTCTTGGATGGCTTTAGTGGCTATAACCAAGTGCAAATTGCTCCTAAAGACCAATCAAAAATAGCATTTGCTACAAAATGGGGTATTTTTGCATATAGAGTCATGCCATTCGGCCTTTGTAATGCATGGGTCACATTCCAGTGAGTCATGCTCACAGCTTTCAAGTCATTTCTAAATAAGTTTTTACAGGTGTTCTTGGATGATTTGTGCATCCATTTGAACAAAAAAGACCACTTTAAATGTCTTGAGGCAATACTAATCAAATGCAAGGAGTATGGAATCTCCCTAAATCCAACAAAATGCCAGTTCATGGTCACCCACGAAGTTGTTTTGGGACACATCATTTCTCAACAAGGGATTGCAACTGACATGGACAAAATCAAAATCATCATGGAATTGCCTCCTACAAATTCCAAAGGTGTACAAGTCTTTATGGGACATGCCGGCTATTATAGAAGATTTATATTGCGGTATGCCATGATAGCTAGACCACTTTACAAATTATTGGTGGAATTATTATGGATAGAAGAGTGCGACCAAGTCTTTAAGCTTTTAAAGTGGCACCTAATCACAACACCCATCCTTATGTCTCTCAATTGGGATATTGATTTTCATGTTCATACTAATGGATCCAAGTATGCAATTGGGAGTGTGCTTTGTCAACCTGGTGAACATAAGAAAGACTACCCATTCCACTTTGCTAGTTGACAACTCAATGATGCAGAGATAAACTATACCACCATAGAAAGAGAAGCCCTAGCAATGGTGTATAGTGTTAAGAAATTGGAGGACAACTAATTGTAGGACAACTGTACAAGATGGGCAAGTGGAAGCCACAACAAGAAAAGTCCTCCTTGCAGGCTACTGGTGGCCAACACTTTGGACGGATGCCTATGAATATGTAAAAGGCTGTGCAAAGACTTCAATCCCCTAACAACAGTCGTTGCACAAAAACCATTTGAAAAATGGGGGATTCACTATGTGGGTCCCATCCATCTAGTAGCAAAAGGAACACAGGCATGCTACATCATTGTGGCCACTGATTACTTTATAGAATGGGATGAAGCTATAAAGCAGTCAGAAAGGCAGATGCCAGAAGCACAACAAGATTCTTATATGAAAATGTGATCACTCGATTCAAATGCCCCATTGAAATTGTGTCGGATAGAGGCACACATTTTGTCAGTGAGGTAATCCCAGAACTCTTGTCTAGCTTTATGGTAATCCATAGAAAAAGCACACCCTACTACCCCTAAGGGAATGGATAGGGCCGAATCCGCCAACAAAATATTATGCATTATCCTCACCAAGGTAGTAGAACCACAGCATTTTGATTGGGCAAAGAAACTAAATGCAGCCTTATGGGCATACAGAACCACACTCAAGGTCAGTACAGGGAACACACGTTTCAATTGGTGTACAGCCTTGAAGCTGTAATCCCACTAGAATTTGTAATACCAAGCCTATGCATAGCAGTACACGAATGCATGGGAGACCATGAATCCTTGAAAGAAAGACTCTATCAGTTGGAGAAGCATATAGAGACAAGACTAGTCGCCTACCATGCCATGACAATAGAAAAATGCAAAAGAAAGGCATGGTTTGACAAAAATATCAAAGCTAAAGACATCAAGGAAGATGACTTGGTCTTGTTATACAATGCCAAAGTACACAAGGGGAAACTGAAGTATCTAGGTCAAGGACCCTACCAAGTAAGAAAGATGAATCCCATCGGAGTTGTGCTACTAGAAACATTGGATGGAGTCTAATTCAACACAACAATAAACGGGAGCCGATTGAAGTGCTACTACTTCAACATGCAAGCCATCCCCGATTTGGGTTACATTTATTTATTTTTTCAAATTAGTCTTCATTCACAAGACAAAGACCATGTGGGTATGCAAAGGCCTAGAAACCCTCGAGGGGCCATGGTGCACGGAGGCATGACTTTGGGCCAGATGGGGGCCCTGTCTGGCCCAAAGTCGTGCTTGCACGCACCAGGGCCCCTCGGGGGCCTTTTTTGTTTCTTTTGGGGGGGATGCATCCCCCATCACGTACTAGTGACATAAAAAATCAATTAGCCATAAAAAATCAATTACATAGAATGTAATGATTATTTGTCATCAACAATAAATTACATTCTACCATGATTATTAATGTACATACGTCATTTATGGAACTAAATAATACACTGCAAGATTCCACTTGAAAATGAAAGCTCAAAGTTGAAAATCTACAAGAAACATAGTTTCCAAAGGTATTCTATTACAAAAAATATTTACAACCATCTTTGCACAAAATTGCTTTTGACAACCAAAATTGGTGTCCATAGTGAATACAACAAAAAATCTGATCTATGGCCTAAGTTGTGGAACTTCTCTAATCCGCCTTGCCAACTAAATTTCTTTTGCCATGATCATAACCCTCTTGGCATGGATTGCCCTCAAGAAGGGTTACGATTGCCACTTATGGCAGCTAGTGCGATTGATTGAATACGATAGTCGTCCTTGTAGGACTACATAATCTCTTTCACCAATCGAGCAAACGGAGCTCTTGGGATTAGAAGGTTCATGCTACTTTGATACTTTCTTATCTCTTGAAGTGCCTTACTTCCAAGCTTTCTGAGGTGTCTTCTAGGGATTCCACCTCCTCCTCCACCTCCACCTCCACCTCCACCTCACCTACTGTGAGCTTTGCCTTTTCCTTTTGCTGTGTGACACAATTCTGGAAAATATTTTCCACCTTGTCTAGACTATGGAAGTCCTTAGTGGCATTGTGCCATGCGGGTTGTCATTGTGGGCTCTCCATTTGTGCCCTTTGTTGTTGAGCCAATTGAATCCACATTTGTTGCCTAGCACCTTCTTGTCCTCTGGCCCATTCTTCCAATCTGCGTCTTTTGCGCTCTTGTTCTTCATGCTCTTGAGGTGCCTCGGGTTGACTCTGAGGACTTGATTGCTCCCCATGGTCTTCTTCATCGTCATCTTTTTGCTCATTGGTTTCTTTTCTCTCCTCCTCCTCCTCCTGCCTCCTCTTCTTCTCTCTTTGATCATTGCATTGTATACATCAGGCGGGATTGGGAGCTTTGTTCTAGAATCAACCGGTCTTCCAGTATGCTTTGTTCTTGCCATGTTGGTGATAGTGGGGCTATGGGAGATGTGATGGTATGAAGAAATGTACTAGTATGAGAGTATCTTGGTGGTACTGAGAAAATGAAGGTATTTGCATATATATAAGGGTACATTTATTTTGTGCATCGTTATTAGTTAGCCGCCCCCCCCTTTCCCCCTTTACCCCCCCTCAACCCCTCGTCCCCCCCCTTATTTGTCATTGCCCCCTGAGGGGTTAACCTCACAAAATTTTAGTATACTATGTGCATTGTAAAGAAGGGATATTTCTCAAAACAATTACTTGGTTCATTAAAACATTGGGTTTTTTCATTCAACTTTAGGGAAATTTTATGTAAAGAGGGGTGTTTGTTTTGATGAAAAGAACTTATTTAAGGGGTTTTTGAAATTCCCCTTGAACTCCCGTGAGGTTGCTCCCATAACCTTTTCTCATTACCTGCCCTTGTTGGGTCCACAAGTACAAAATTTTACACTTGTAAAAAAAAAAAAAAAGAGCCAATTAATCAAATATCCACAAGAAATTAAAATTGGATCCCAATTTTTATCATTCTGATCTCTGCTGGGTGCAAAATCTTGATTGTAGCTCATTACTCCATTGCTCCAATACATCTCTTTGTTAGCATCATCATCTGTGATGCCATTCATTACATCTTTAGCATTCCCAAAGTCTTTTCCTCTTTTTATTTGCTCTTTCCCTCTATGTATTCCTATGTTACTACCTCGAAGTTGGTGTGAGTGCATACAATAAAGACACAGATACGGCACATTTGCACTCAATTCCGTTCCAAACATACACTTCCATGTCTTAAGATCTCTTGCCATGTGCCATTTAACTTTAGATGATCCAAACTCTTCAACTTGAAGCAACTCTCCTTTTGTTTTCGCATCTATGACAATTGGAACTAGAGATCTATCAAATACCCATTTCAAGAATGAGTGTGTGTCTTAAGGAAGTTCAAATAAAGCAAGCCACCAAATGTGCTTTTCGGATTGCACACTAAAATCTTCCCTAATTTCCTTATGTTTGGCATGTCCGAGGGCTTTATTCATTAAAGTAATACTAATTCTCCAACTTGTGGCCTTTTACAACCTCACACTCATCTCGTTTGATAACAAATACTAACTTTCCTTCACAATCTGAAAGATTAAAAGATTTACATGATTAGAAAAGATTTCAATAAAAATTGTAGCTCTCTAAACAATATAATTTTAACCTACCCCATGGTTTCATGTTGTAAAACTCCACCATTGTAGCTTGGACCCTATGTACATCCAAAAAAACATTATTATGCTCTGTGTACTCAAAGGTCCTTGGTCCTTGCTTTGCCCATTTGGTAGTTGGTCCTCCTTTCTTTTTGCTATGTTGGACATTTGTCTTGTTTGTGGGTTCCAACGTCATGCTTTCTGAGATGTGTATAAATCCACCCAACAAATCTTGAACATCAGAATTTGTTTCTTTCCTTGCATTTCTAATGTATACTGGTCTCGATAATAGAGGATTCTTAATGCCTTGACCTCGAAGTGAATTTACAAAGACATTATACATAGCTAAGTACCCTTGCTGACAGACTAATGCCAGCAGCATCACATGCATGGACAACTTCCGATGGATCTACAAGATTCTCTAAATCAGTTGCAACCTCTTGTAATATTGCATGTCACAATGCACATCGACAGGTGTCCCTAAGAATAGAAATTAATTCTTTTTTCTTAACTACACTCTTTATGGCACAAAGTTTGTCAAAGGAATTTCTTCCAATAACCTCCTCCATAAAATTTCTGCAGAAATCATGATAACATTATAAAAATAAATGACTCATTTGTAAGTAATGCTTCATAATTACAAAATAGTCCAAATATACATACCTTGTAGCTTTCACCCTGTGCTTTCTTGCTCCACCACCATATGCCAAGCTCTCCAGTTGCACGGGCTTGATCCTATGCTTGTAACCTAATCTCCTAGTCAATGTAGCAAGCTCTTGTTGGATACACCATCTTTTTCAACAGTTTGTTCTTCTCATCTATTAATCTTGTGATTGTCTCTTGTGACCTCTCTTTTGCAATTTCTAAGTCAGCAAGTTTTTTTTGTTCTTGGGTTAGTTGTTCTTGGAGGTTGCATGGTATCTCTAAGTATCTTTTTCTCTCCTTCCATTCTCAACAAGTGAACCCTTGCAAAGTGTGCTTCAGCATTGGAATGGCCGATGCATTTACAATATCCTAGTAAGCCTTAAAGACCATCTCCTACGTATTCAATCAAACTCATCACATTTTCAAACAAAGGTGGAGCACCTATCAAAGGATCCACTGGATAGAGTCCACCAACACTCCATAAGTCAACATACTTTGTTCCTTGTTGTCGTAATTGATCTAGTGTATCTTTGCCACCAACCTTGTGGCCATAAGATTGATGAGTCGTGGCATACTCTGGTGCAACTTTGATGGCAAGGTGCTTTTTCATGGCTTGTTGGTGCACTCTTCCAATGGAGCCATGAGAGGGATTGAGAAATAAGGCCTTGGATCAGTTCAAAGAATAGAATAGAATCAATGGAAATAAGTTTGGGACAATGGAAATATATAATAGGATCAATGGAAGCAAGTTTGGGACAAAATGATGAGAAGAAATTGGATTTGGGTGTTGCAAAGTGCTTATGATAGAAGGAGTATGAATGTGGGATTGGAAGATGGTTACAGTGAGAAGGAGTAGGATTTAGATGTTGAAAAGTGATTTGGGTGCATAGGCATGGTTTGGGGGAAGGTTTTGAAGAGTTTTAAAAATATCATTTTTGGGCTAGGGTGTACCCGTGAGATACTTTTTGGGAATGTGGACCACCTAAAGGTTGTAAAGAGAGTTAACTTTTTGAGAGTGGGGGGTCCCTCCAACTGGGAGAGGGAGGTGCACTTTTGGGGACCACCAAGGGCCTAGGGAGACGTACTTTTTTATCCCCATATGGGGTGATGGGACCCCTTGTAGGCCTTATTAGTTCTTAATTTGTTTTGCTAATCCACTCCTTATGAGGCCCTTTTTTACTCCAAAATTCCCCTTATGCTTGTAGATGCAGGATCAGGGGTGAACATACTCTCTGAGGATATATTTAAGAAATTGTGTTGCAATGAACTTGCACCAGCCCCATTTCAGGTCACAATGGCTGATCAAAGAAGAATACAACTCTTGGCATACTAAGAGGACAGGAAATTAGCATAATGGGACTATCCTTTACAATCACATTTGTGGTAGTTAGAATGGATGAAAGAGATTGTGCCTATTCCATGTTACTGGTGGGTAGGCCATGGCTGAGAGCTGCCAAAGTGAAACAAGAGTGGGGATCATAAATAATAACCATCAGGAAAGGCAAAAAGAAGTTTAAGATCAATCTCTCGTCAAATAGAAGTTTCCCAAGACAAGTTCAGCCACTACAAGTAAAGGGCATCAACATGATAGTAGAATTTGAGGAAGATGAGGAGGAGATTTTCCTTAGGAGAATTCCTACTGTTTTCCCCATATTTGAAATTGATATAATCAAAATCATTGATCAGTATACATGCTCAAATCAACAAATACAACAGTCCGATCAGCCACTATAGAATAGAACACTGTTGGAATGCAGTCGAAGGTAGGTTCTACCAACCACAAAATGACATTGGGCCCTTAGAATGGTCTGTCGTGCTAGGCTCAAGGGTAGGTTCATGTGGGAGTGCAGCAAGAGTAGACACAGGTTCTTATGTTACTACCTTATGAACCCCAAGGATTTGAGGTTTTGTATTTAGTGTCATTGGAAGCTTTGGATCCCAAATGTATCACTCACCTTGATAGTAGCCTTGGGATTTAAGGAGCTGTGTCGCAACCCAACACTTGTGAAACTTTTGCCTGTGGAGTATTGGAATTTGTCCTTGCTGGTGAGATGATTGGAGTCATTTAGCCCTGCTCCTTGATGGAATCACTGGTGGTGGTGCGGGGCAAGAAGGGGTCAGAAACCATTCCATAGCTTTGGTCTTCCAAGGTTGTTGTCCTTTGTCAGAGTGGTGTTGTGCATGAAGGATAGCCATGTGTACCCATTGTTTATGGAATCTCTGGCATGGTGCTCATGAACAGCATTGGGCATGGGAAGTAAGGCAAGAGAGTAGTTTACGACAAGGTTTGAATTTATTGAGATTAGGGTGTAGGACTTTGAGTGTCATTGGAATGGATTTCCTTTTGAGGATTGGGTCAGGGGGTGTTGGAGGCCTCTAGAGCTTTGTAGTCACTTTTGTTTTAAATTCCCTTACCTCTTGCAGGTGGTCACACTATGGGGGAAATGGAATGGTCTTTACAAAGAGGAATTATTGAGGTTCTCCCCCGCATGCGAGAGTGGTGATTCTCGCTCTCTAGTCAATTTGGCAATTTATGACAGCACTAGGTCCTTCCTGTTTATTGGCCATCTGTGTAGGAAGAACATAAAAAACAATATCTACAACCAGGCAAACAACAATTAGTTTCAATTCTATATACCCCAATGTAGTTAAGAGTTGACTATTAATACCCCACCAAATTGAAGCAACATTAAGGGTTAAAGGTACCTTTAGGGCTTCCCATACTTTGCGGGGGATGAAGTTATGGCTCACTCCTAAAGCCATAAGTGCCTTGATGCTTGTACTTGGGCCTAAAATTGGACACTCAACCTAGTTAGATCTACCATTATCTCATTAGTAGGGCCTAGGTGTTCTACTATTGCTTTACACAAAGCCATTTGTTTTCGTTTCCTAAATTTGGCATTATGTATCTTGGTTTCTTTGATGGCATGGTATTTCATCCAGGCTGCCTCCACTTTGAGCTCCATTTTCCTATGTATGTCCTGGAGGGTCTGTAGAGTGAGGGGGCCATGATACCACTTCAATTTGCTATCATTAAAGTGGCCATCCATATCGACTCCATCTAGGGTGGCTACTCGGCATGTGCCTTGCAGAATAATCTCCACCACATGGTAGGGACTCATGCCCTTAAATTTAAGTTTGTGCTTGGTGTTACAGATGCTATAGAGGAGTTCTAGATCCCCCTCCTCAAGGTCCTTATTCTTAAGGTTGCAATCAAATGATTTTTTACGCCTTTCCTTCTCCATGCAAAGGCAATAGGTGGCATGCAATATCTTCTCATCTAGTCACTCAAGATCGACTAAACACTCTGCCATAACATTTTTGGTGAGCCTTTCCTTGACTTTGATGCAAAGACTGGGCACTACATACTCCATCGACATAACCACCTCCACCCCAAAGGCTAAGCTGAAGGGGTTGCAGTTCATTTACACTTTGTAAGATGTTTGGTGGGCCCACAATGCTGCGATGAGCTTGTGCTCCCAATCAGTATGACTGGCTTCAACTGTGGAAGTTATAATCATGCAACACATTTTGTTTGATCATTTGGCTAGGCCATTTGCTCTGGGATAGTGCGACATTGATTTCCTATGTATGATCATGAATTCAATCGTCAAAATTGGTATTGTTTCATTGAGGAAATGAGTTCCTCGATCGCTGTGACTAGTTCCAAGGGACACCTAAACCGTGTAAGGACTTGTTCATATAAAAACTTAGCTATGGACCACGCATCAGCTTTCCTTGTGGCTCACCCTTCACCCATCGCCCTCCACCCATTCGGTGAAATAATATGTAGCTAGGATAATGTATCAGGCTCCTACTCCTTTAGCTGTTAGGCTTATAGGACGAATGAAATCTATGCCTCATTTCTCAAAAGGCTTATTGGTTAACATTCCCATTAGGGGCATCATATCCGCTTTATGTGGGATTTTCACTCTTTGGCAGATCATCGCATTGCTTGATAAACTCAGTTGCATCTCCAAAGAGAGTTGGCCACCATTGCCTGTAACACCTTACGTGCCATAATGTCAGTGGTGCGGCGACAAAGTGATTACTTGCTATTATGGAATGTGCTTCTTTGTGCATGTCCACATATTCATATTCGCACACACACCTACGCATGATGCCATCATTGCCCATGCGGTAGAGTTGGGTTGCAATTAGCTGGTATGGTGTTGCGCCTTTAATGAGTTTGCGCACTCTGTCTCTCATGATGAGGGCTTTATCCATAGGTAGCCTGTTTGCCAGGTAGGGGCCTATTTTGGCTACCCATTCTAGAATTATTTCAATGAGAAATAAGAGAGCATCTGGGAGGTCATCCTTGACTCCCATTAGAGCTTCTCTGATGGGAATCCTCGAGAGGTGGTTGGCTAAGACGTGGGTCTTTCCTTTATGCACTATGACTATGAAGTCAAACTCCAGGAGGATTAGCATCCACCTTGTTATGTGTTATGTCATGCAGGGCTTGTTAACCAAGGCTTGTTAACCAAGTATAGTAGTGCTTGATGATTCAACAAAATTGATGAACTTGTTGGCTAGCAAGTAATTCCTAAACTTCTTAACTGAATAAACCATGGCCAAAACTTCCCTATCTATTGTAGTGTAATTAACCTTGACATAGTTTATTTGCCGAGCTGACAAAGTACACGGGGTAGTCCAAGTTGTACTCCCATGGTTGGGCTAACATGTATTCGATGGCAAAGTTTGAGGCAAATAGATGGATGTGGAATATGAGATTCTAGTCCAAGGACTACAATACCGGTAATATAGCCAGAGCTATCTTGAGGGGTTTGAAGGATCTTTGACATTCCTTGGTCCACTCAAAGACTACTAACAACTTGTATAATGGCCGGTATGTCTACGTAGAATAGGATGAATCTTTGATAGTAACCCCTATGGTCTGTAAACCACTGCAATCCCTTGGCATTTGGGGGAGGGGGGGGAGCTCTAGAATGAGGTGGATCTTGTTTTAATCCGTAGAGATGCTATTCTTGGACAATATGTGAACAAGAATCAAGCCATATTTGACCCAAAATTAACACTTGAGAGGATTTAGGGATATCCAATACATTCTGCACCTCTCACGGACTAGTTTTAGGTATTTTAGATGATCATCCCATCTCTAATTCAGGCACAAGTTGTCCAAGAATACTTCTATGAAGTCCCTTAGGTACTCCTTTAAGGCGGTGATCATCAGCGGCTTCCGCTAAAATGTGGTGGGCATGTTGATGAGTCCAAATATCATCACTTTGGCTACATACACACCCCATTTGGCTGCAAAGGTGGTTTTATGTTGATCTTTTAGGGCAATGGATACCTTATTGTACCGCAAAAACCTATCTAGGAAGCTGTAAACTTCCTTCTCGGCTACTCTTTTTGGAACATGCTTCATGAAAGGCAATGAGTAGTGGTTGTGCCTTGTGGTGGCATTGGCCTTTTTCAAGTCTACACATACTTAGATCTTTGCATTCTTCTTCAGGACTATCACAATGGGTGACACCTAGTCTGTACTCTCTATCTCAAATGAATCGACCACATCTACGAGTTTTTGGATCTCCTTCCTCACTATGAACACATATTCTAGATTCATAGGATAGGGACGTTGTTGCACTAGCCTGATGTCATCTATCATGGGTATAGTGTGATGTATGACCTCAACGGGCATACCCTTCATGTCTATGTACTTACAAGCCATGCAGTGCTTGTATCCTTAGAGGAGGGCAATTAAGGTAGGCTTCCCATTGGGGGTGAGATCATCTGCTAAGTATACTAGCTGTGGCTTTGCCCCTTCCAGTGCCAAGTTCACTTAACTTTGGATGGGCATAGTATCCTTGGAAGCACCCTTCTTCCTTAGTTCTCTTGTGTTGCTTCTGGTATAAGATTTTGTGGTACTCTGTCGTGTAGGCATTATAATGAGAAGGTACCTATCACAAGTCATTCCTTTTCTTCATCTTCCTCCTCCACCCCCTTTTTGGTAGCTTCCCTCTTGCCCCTGGTGGAGGCCTTTGGGCTTTTGGAACCTCGGAGCTTCGAACTTGAAGGGTCTCTTTCATGGCACTCATGGAGATAACTCAAGAGGTAATTCTACACAACCAATATACCCAATTGGAGAAAAGCTCATGGTGAGTAGTAGTGGTCCCCACATATGTTAGCCAATGGAGGTCTGATTTGTGAAGATAGTGGGAGAGAAGGAAGGAGTCTCACTTGCAACTTTCTCACATACACAATGGGGGAATACACACAAAGGTGGAGGCTGAAAATAGTTTTCCTCTTCTTAGTTGTGAAAGCCAAAAGAACTCTAGTACAAAGGAATAGAAGAACCCTATATGTGGGTCTCAAACCAAACTCAGCTAACTAAGGTGGCATACTAACTGAGCCACGAACTAGAGTACATAAGGATATCTATCATCCAGCTATTATTCATGGGTGGTGTACCAACGGCATCTGCAGCTAACAAGTCGGTGACATAAATGCACAACGGTCACCTTGGCATATCATGAGTGGAGCTTGATATCTCAACATTCCCCCTCGAGCTCAATCCCAATTCCTGCACACCAACAAGCAAGTCTCTGAACTTGTGGAGCTTCTCTGTGCCCAATGCCTTTGTGAATATGTCAGCTACCTGATCCTCTGTGCTTACATAAACTAGATCAATAAGACCTAGTAAAACCTTCTCCTGCACATAGTGATAATGCACCTCAATGTGCTTTGTTCTAGCATAATAGACTGGGTTATTTGCTAAGTGTATACTGCTCATGTTGTCACAATAAATGACAACTGGCCCCTGATGCATATCATAAAGTAGCTTATGCAACCAAGCTACCTCACATGCAGCCATTGCTGCACCATCCACTAGTAGATTGTCTATCAAAAAGACTACCAGCCCAATCAGCATCAGTATATTTATGCAAGTGTATTTGAACCCCAGTCTCATAAAATAGTCCATACTACAATGTGGACTTCACATACCTGAGTATGCATCTAGCCGCATCCAAATGCAGTTTCCTTGGAGCTTGCATAAATTGACTTACCAATCCAATAGCATAGCTCAAATCTAGCCTGGTAATAGTCATATAAATCAAACTTCCTACTGTGCGTCTGTATATAGTAGGGTCTTCCAGAAGCTCACCTGCATCTGCGCTCAGCTTCACATTCTACTCCAAAGGAACTGAAATAGGCTTATAGCCTGTCATCCCATATTTGGAGAGCATGTCCAATCCATACTGCCTTTGCAAGAGCCGTATCCCACTTGGTGATCTAATCACGTCAATGCCCAAGAAATAATGTAGCTCTCCCAAATCCTTCATCTCAAACTTTTGCTTCAATAGCATTTTCACATGAAGGATATCTTCATCACTATCACCTGTGATGATCAAATCATCAACATAAATGACAAGCAGCATAATACCTTTCTCTGTTTTTCTCACATAAAGTGAGAAATCTACCTTGGAAATCTAAAAGCCAATAGTGACAAGATACTATCCTATCTTGTAAGACCATGCTCTAGGTGCTTGCTTCAAGCCATACAAGGCTTTCTTCAACCTGGAAACAAACTCAAGATGAACAGCATGAACATAACCTGGTGGCTTCTCCATAAAGACCTCTTCTTGAAAATCACCATGCAAGAAGGCATTCTTTACATCCATTTGATGTAAAGACCATCCCTTTGATGCAGCCATAGCAATGACTGCTCTTACGGTTGCCATCCTTGCAACTGGACTGAATGTTTCTTCATAATCAATGCCATATGTCTATGCATACCCCTTGACAACTAATCTTGCCTTGTATTTGTTCACAGAACCATCTACATTATGCTTCACCTTATAAACCCACTTACAGCCAATTGTATTCTTGTCTTTAGGCAAAGGCACCAATTCCCATGTAGCATTTGCTTCCAAGGCATCCATTTCTTCATCCATGGCTTTCTCCCAGTTTTCTTTTCCCATGGCTTGCTCAAAAGAAGTGGGTTATGGTTCCTGTATCACTTTGACCATATAGGCATAGTGAATGGCTGTAAATCCATCATATTTCAGCCTATCCATAGGATACCTAGCTCTAATAGACCTGCGCAAAATAGGCTCATTTCTAGGTGCTCTCAAAACATCCCTGGTCTTCCTTACTCCAGGTGTAACAATAGAAGGAATACCCGACTCATCATCAATGCTCTATTCTGAGCCACTGGATTCACCATCCACATAAGAGTGATGTGCATTCACATCAAATATGGGCTGATCTACCTTCTCTTTTCCTTTTCATGATACCTACATACCACTATCTGCATTGCTTTGAGGAGATTCTCTTGATCTCAATGTGCCTGTCCATGGCAAAGTATGTGAACCACTGCTAGAGGACACTCTAGGTCCACTAATATTTTGTGATTGCTGCCGTGAATTTTATGTAGCATTACCATTTTGTGCATCTACATCATCAATCACATTTACTGGTTTATACCAGCTACTCATCTCATAAAAAACAACATCTCTGCTCACTGTAAACTTACGAGTAGAAGGATTATAGCATCTATACCCTTTTTGCTATATAGAGAACAATAAAGATGCACTTCTCAGCTTTTGGATCCAACTTGGACCTCAACTCATCTGGCACATGAACATAGGCAATGCAACCAAAAATTTTCAAATGAGAAATATCTGTTTTCCTACTAGTATACATCTCCTATGGCATCATGCCATGTATTGCTGCAGTGGGAGTCCTGTTCACTATGTAAACTACTGTAGCAACTACTTTAGCCCAATAATAATCTTGTGATATACCTCTCCAATATGCCTGTTTTTCCTTTTAGGCAATCTTGCAACAATATTTTGGGCCTGCATTGTTTTAAGTCCCTGTACATTAACATGACCAATGCGTTTATGCCAGATATCAATATCTACAACTACACCGGTCCCATGTGCAAACATTGCTGCACTCAATTCAGGCATGTCCACATCCAATGTAAACATCTGGCCCTTCTTCTTTCCTTTTGCTATCAAGCGACCATTATTTTTCATATCCTCAACAAAGCATCCATGAGGATTAAATCTGACCTGGAAGCCCTGCTCAACCATTTGACCAACAGAAACCAATTTCTTGGTGATATTTGGGACATGAAATACATCACACAAGTATTTTTTTTTCCCATCCTGCATAGACAAAAAAATTTTACCAATCTGCACAATAGGATGTGCAGTACCATCACCAGTCTCCACAAATCTTGGCCTTTCCATTTTTCTTGCATCCTACATCCATTCTGCATGACCTCTCATGTGGTTTGATGCACTTGAGTCAACATACCACACATCATTGCTTTCTTCTGCACTTGTCATAGAATTGGTCATGTGCTGCACCATAACTAGATGCTCATTTCTGTCATCACCCTGTCTACTAGAAGATGCATAATTCCCTTGCTGCAATTTTCCATCCATGATGTCATTCTGCTTTTTATAGCAGTCTTTAGCCATATGACCCATTTTACCATAGTAGTAGCATTCAACATTGCTGTTTGCATTTTGGCCTCTATGCCATCCACCACGACCTCTTTGGCTCCCCCTGCCTCTAGAGTTACCATGTCCTCCTCCATAGGACTGATTTTCCTTAGTTTGCTGCATATTTTGATTTCTACCACAGCCTCCAGATTGGCCTACTCTACCTCTACCTCTACCTCTTCCAACATTTGAGTAGAAGACAGTTTCTTTTGAAGTTCCTCCTGAAGAAGATGCACCACCATTTCTCTGCTCTTCAGAAATTAGAAGAGCAAACAACTCCTCAAAATCAGGAAATTTTTAACGGACGACAATGGATGTCCGGAACTATGCATAATCCTTTCCTAGATCATTCAAGGTCACAGAAACTAAATCATCATCTTCCACTGGTGAAAGCAAGTGCATCTGCAATTTTCTTGATCTTCATGTGGTAGTCATTGATGCTCATATTTTCTCTCTGTACATTGTGCAACTCCTGCTTGAGCTACATTTTCCTGGCTTGCGTATTTGTGCTGTACATTTTTGCCAAAGTATCCCATGCCTCCTTTGGCGTACTTGCATCCTGAATATGCACAATCATAGAATCTAAAATACTAATAGACAGCCAGTACATAACTTTTCTGGCTCTCTCATGCCATTCTTTAAATACCTGCATTTGCTATTGATTGGGAACATTAGGAAGAGCTGGTTCTTCTTCATTTCTTGTAATGAACTCCCAATAGCCTTTTCCCATAAGGAAATTCGTCATTCTAAACTTCCATGCTTGGAAGTTATTCTTGTCAAGCTTTTCAGTGACAATCTGTGAAAGAGAATCAGATGCCATCACATAACACTGTAAAATATTCTGTCACCGCACAGCTTCTGCCTCACAAGGGAAAATCTGCAAAACTGATGAAAGTGCTATTTGACCACACAGTCACTTCCTAGTGATGATTTTCCATCAACATGCAATAAGGATGATTCTATAAGTCCCAATATCTCTGCACACAGGCATACAATGCAATTTCTGTGGCAACTTTTCACCGACCTGCAGAATAGTGGTCGCATAGCAAAAACATGGCCTTTTTCTCAGTACTTGCAGAGAACCTTCGCCTCCAAAACGGGCCCCAAAATGGCCTCCAATCAGGCCGCAAAGGGCGTCTCAATCTGAGACAATGTACTCTTGCACTTTCTGGCTGTGCTACCTGCAGAGATTTGCTCCCAAACTCGAAAAAGGAAAGCAACATTGGTCCTCTTACTAGGACACCACGAACTTGGTTTGCTTTCTTGAGCTCCTTACCATGAACCAGGCTCTGATACCATGTGAAGATAGTGGGAGAGAAGGAAGGAGTCTCACTTGCAGCTTTCTCACATACACAATGGGGGAATACACACAAAGGTGGAGGCTGAAAATGGTTTTCCTTTTCAAACCTATATGTGGGTCTCAAACCAAATTGAGCTAACTAAGGTGGCATAATAACTGAGCCACGAACTACAGTACATAAGGATAGCTGTCATCCAACTATTATTCATGGGCGGTGTACCAACCGCATCTGCAGCTAACAAGTTAGTGACATAAATGCACAACGGTCACCCTGGCATATCACGAGTGGAGCTCGATATCTCAACATGATTTGACCCTCACTTCCCCTTTGCTCACCTCATGGGGTTTGAGCATGTTAAACATTCTGAGGGGCACCACCATATTCAACTCTTCATATTCAAGGTTTGTTATTTGGAACTGTATTCTTTCTAGGACATCAATGTTTTCAGAATGTGCATCCAATTTTGAGAGAACTCTAGCTCGGGGAGAGGAGCATACCAAAACTCATCTACCACCCTCCCAGTGCATTCTCTCTCACAAGTTTGGAACAATTTGTGTAGCATATGATGTATCAAGAATCCTACTATTGGTGAAGATTCTTGTCTTTCCCACATAAGAGGCATTCAAAGGATAGAGCTTTTGTTCCCAAATATATTCAAGGTCATCATCTGAGTTGAGGGTTCATATTTTTTTATTGAAGTCATTTCATCTTGTTGTTCTTCCACTCCTAATCTTCATCTTCTACTTCCCTTCATCCTTTCCTAATGCAGAGAACGACATCTTGTTCTAGTATTTGGAACTATGGCTCTTGAAGTAGTAGCCTTGTACATTTGATGCTGTGGTTTGCTTTTAAAAAGTTCTGGCATGATCACTCTAGGTCATCCTCGCTCTTCTTTTATCATCTATACTTCTCATGCACTCTTGTACTTCTCCTCCCACATCTTCATTATGTGCATGAGTCACATAATCCATTTGCTCCTCTCAAAATGTGTGTAGAGGCCCCTGAACTTGAGGTGCATGTCCTACCTCATCTATATGTCCATGAACCAGAGCTCCATATCTTGCCTCGTCTATGTCCTTGAATGTGAGCTGCATATCGTGAATTCTCAAAGTATTCAGTGATGATCTTTGCATGCATCCAATTTTACTCCACCATGGGAATTTGTCTCCATATATGTTCAAGATCTTCCAATGCATGCATTACGTGTGGAAACTTCAGTGGTTTTGGAGGTGGCATCACCAAGTGTTTGACACCTCTCCTTGACATAAGAAATCTCAAGCCACCTCCAATTGTAGGATCTGATGACCACTATGAAAAGTCCATTAAAGCGTTGTTTTGTTTCATTATTATTCCCCCATAGTGCCATACTCATATTTTTCTCAAGAATGACACATTCCAAAGCTCCTCATTTTTCTCAAAATCTTCCTTTGACACCACTAGGAAGAGCTTCTTTTCCTTATGGACCAAAAACCAATGTGAAATGGACTCTACTTTGCAAAGCCCTTTGTAGCTTACTGTTTCCCATTGTACAAGGTGACATCGGAGACAAATGATCTAAGCTCAAGGTCCATACTTTCCTTCAAGTTCTCCATAACTTCAAATCCTATATGAAAACATAATAGAATTATAAATATTTATCAAAACAACTCAAATTTAGATTTATAAACGTGTTTATATTTATTTTAGTAGTCACATGAAGAATAGTGTAACTATGCAATTTATTCTCTTGAAAATTTATTTAAATAATTTAATATTTGAGAATAATATTATGTCAAAATATTTATATTATCTATAAGGAATATAAAAATTAAATATAATATAAAATTGTAATACATCATTTATTACATTACAATTAAAATAATATATAAGTTTGAAAAACATAAAGGTATAACCTAAATCTATAATTACATATAAATTTTTATTAAAATAACTTAATATTTTAAGAATAAGATAATATTAAATATTCATCTTATTTATGAATAGTATAAAAATTAGATAATATAAAATTGTAAAATACCATTTATAATAATACAATAAAATAATATATATGCTTAAAAACATAAAGGTATAATACAAATCTATAAATATAATATATTATATTTTATATTACATATAAAATAACATATAGGTTTTAAAAATATAAAGATATAACTTTTAAAGTTTTCATTTATAAAACATCTTCATTTTATAACTATAAAGCAATATATAGTTTATTATAAGGAAAAAAATCTATTTTTAAATAATAGAAAATTTAGGTTGACTATAAAAAAGCTTTCTTAACAAATAAAAGAATCAAGATAATATAATAGTAAATATATAATTTATTTTATTATAAATAAAATAAAGAGAGAGATGTTTTAAAAACATAAATAGTATGAAGTTATATCACTCCCCTTCCTACTTGGACTCTACACAATTGGGTGTCCTTAGCTTCTTAGAAGCCCCTCCTTAACTAATAACTATACCATTGAAGAAAATAATTAAAAGAATAACTACTATCACACACACACACACACACACACACACACACACACACACACACACACACACACGTGTGTGTGTGTGTGTGTGTGTGTGTGTGTGCGTGTGTGCATGTGTCCATGTGTGTGTTTGTATACATATATATTATTATTTTATTTTTTTTAAGTTAGAGAAATTCAAAGCTTACCAATGTTTCTGATAACTACTCATCTTTTATTCAAAATTACCTTTGATCTCAAATTCAAAGAAACAAAAATATTAAAATTTCTAGAAAACTAGCTATTAAATTAAAAATTTTAAACAACACTGAGAAATTCAAATTTAACATCTTACTTATTTCAAAATTATCATGAATCATTTATTAGATTACAAAGAAAATAATACAATACTACATATACGGTTTAAAAACATAAAGATATTTAAATTTTAATATTATATAGAGGAATAATGAATTGTAGAATTATAATATGTTACTTATTGTATTAAAAATAATACATGTAAGTTTTAAAATGTTAAGCTATAATTTTAAAAATATAGTTTTAAACAAAATATACATAGTTTATTATATTAAAATTTACATGTTTTTTAAAATGATATAATTTTTTTTTGATTATCTAAAATCTTTATTTACATGTAATATAATATTATTAAACATCCTTTATTATGTTACAAAGAATATAATATTTTATAATAATAATAATAAATTAGAATGTTTTATAACCTCGAAAATTTCACTCCCTTTACTTGTGACCCTGCTAAGCGAGAGTCTTGCTTGCTTGTTAAAAGGGTCAAAGATTTTGAAAGATATTTTTGGTTCACTTGCATTTTTGATTATATTGAGTTTTATTTTATATATATATATATACATACATACATGTATGTATGTATGTATGCATGTGCTTGAACATTGCTCTTATGATTGTGTGCATTACTATAACTATGAATGTAATGGATTGCTATAAATCTTTCATTGCTTGGATAGTTTACAAGATTTTAGAAAAGCTATCTACAGGATCATTGATATTGTGAGGTATGCTTATTATCATAGCACCTTGTATTCTATTTAATTATCAAGAAAGCTTAGGTATGTGAAATAGATGGATCTCCCAATAAGATCTCTTTATCGAGCATCAAGAAGGCTTGGGTGTGTAAAGAGAGTGGGAGAGAAGGAAGGAGTCTCAATTGTAGCTTTCTCACATACACAATGGGGGAATATACACAAAGGAGGCTGAAAACCGTTTTCCTCTTCTTAGTTGTGTAAGCCAAAAAAACTCTAAGTACAAAAGAATAGGTGAACCCTATATGTGGGTCTCAAACCAAACTCAGCTAACTAAGGTGGCATACTAACTGAGCCACTAACTAGAGTACATAAAGATAGCTGTCATCCAACTATTATTCATGGGCGGTGTACCAACCACATCTGCAGCTAACAAGTTGGTGACATAAATGCACAACGGTCACCCTGGCATATCATGAGTGGAGCTCCATATCTCAACACTCACCCTTGAGCTCAATCCCAATTCCTGCACACCAAGTAGGTCTCTGAACTTGCGCAATTTCTCTGTGCCCAATGCCTTTGTGAATATGTCAACTACCTGATCCTGTGTGCTGACATAAACTAGATCAATAAAACCTACTACAACCTTCTCCCGCACATAGTGATAATGCACCTCAATGTACTTTGTTCTAGCATGATAGACTGGGTTATTTGCCAAGTGTATACTGCTCATGTTGTCACAATAAATGAGAACTGGCCCATTTGTAGACTGATGCATATCATAAAGTAGCTTATGCAACCAAGCTACCTCATAAGCAGCCATTACTACACGCTTGTACTCAGCCTATGTGCTCGACAAGGCAACTGTAGGCTATTTCTTGCTACTCCAAGTGACTGCAGCACTCCCAAAAGAGAACACATATCCACTGGTAGATCGTTTATCAGAAATACTACCAGCCCAATCAGCATCAGTGTATCCATGCAACTGTATTTGAACCCCAGTCTCATAAAATAGTCCATACTGCAATGTGGACTTCACATACCTCAGTATGCATCTAGCTGCATCCAAATGCGGTTTCCTTGGAGCCTACATAAACTGACTTACCAAACCAACATAGCTCAAATCTGGCCTGGTAATAGTCATATAAATCAAACTTCCTACTATGTGTCTGTACAATGTGTCTGTACATAGTAGGGTCTTCCAGAAGCTCACCTGCATTTGCACTCAACTTCACATTCTACTCCAAAGGAACTAAAATAGGCTTACAGCCTATCATCCCATATTTGGACAGCATGTCCAATCCATACTGCCTCTGCAAGAGCCATATCCCACTTGTGGATCTAATCACCTCAATGCCTAAGAAGTAACGCAGCTCTCCCAAATCCTTCATCTCAAACTTCTGCTTCAATAACATTTTCACATGAAGGATATCTTCATCACTATCACCTGTGATGATCAAATCATCAACATAAATAACAAGCAGCATAATACCTTTCTCTATTTTTCTCACATAAAGTGAGAAATCTACCTTGGAAATCTGAAAGTCAATAGTGATAAGATACTGTCCTATCTTGTTAGACCATGCTCTAGGTGCTTGCTTCAAGCCTTTAAGGCTTTCTTCAACCTGCAAACAAACTCAGGATGAACAGCATGAACATAACCTGGTGGCTGCTCCATATAGACCTCTTCTTGCAAATCACCATGCAAGAAGGCATTATTTACATCCATCTGATGTAAAGACCATCCCTTTGATGCAGCCATAGGAATGACTACTCTTACGGTTGCCATCCTTGCAACCGGATTGAATGTTTCTTCATAATCAATGCCATATGTCTGTGCATACCCCTTGACAACTAATCTTGCCTTGTATCTATTCATAGAACCATATGCATTGTGCTTCACCTTATAAACCCACTTGTAGCCAATTGCATTCTTGTCTTTAGACAAAGGCACCAATTCCCATGTGTTGAGATATCGACCTCCACTTGTGATATGCCAGGGTGACCATTGTGCATTTATGTCACCGACTTGTTAGCTGCAGATGCGGTTGGTACACCGGCGATGAATAATAGCTGGATGCCAGCTATCCTTATCTACTCTAGTTCGTGGCTCAGCTAGTATGCCACCTTAGTTAGTTGAGTTTGGTTTGACACCCACATATAGGGTTCTTCTATTTCTTTGTACTAGAGTTCTTTTGGCTTTCACAACTAAGAAGAGGAAAACTATTTTCAGCCTCCACCTGTGTGTGTATTCCCCCATTGTGCATGTGAGAAAGTCACAAGTGAGAATCCTTCCCTCTCTCCCACTATCTTCACATGGTTTCAGGGCCTTGTTCGTGGTAAGGAGCTCAAGAAAGCAAACCAAGTTCGTGGTGTCCTGGTAAGAGGACCAATGTTGCTTTCCTATTTCGAGTTTGGGAGCAAATCTCTGCAGGTAGCACAGCCAGAAGTGCAAGAGTGCACTGTCTCATATTGAGACGCCCTTCGTGGTGTGGCGAGAGGGCAGTATATGCGACCATTTCAAGGCCATTTTGGGGCCCGTTTTGAAGGCAGAAGTTCGAGGCCATTTTGAGGCCATTTCGGGACCGTTTTTCTTATTCGAGGCCATTTTGAGGCCCGGTTTGAAGGCAGAAGTTCTTTGCAGGCACTCAAAAAAAGGCCGTGTTTTTGCTGTGCGACCACTGCTCGGCTGGTCGGTGAAAAGTTGCCGCAAAAATTGCATTGTATGCCTGTGTGCAGAGATATTGGGAGTTGCAGAATCATGCTTGTTGCTTGTTGATGCAAAATCATCACTAGGAAGTGACTGTGTGGTCAAATACCACTTTCGTCAGTTTTGCAGATCTCCCCGTGTGAGGCAAAAGCTGTGTTTTTCGTAGTGACAGAATATTTTGTAGTGTTCTGTAATGCCGTCTGATTCTCTTTCACAGATTGTCATAGAAAATCTTGACAAGAATAATTTCCAGGCATGGAAGTTTAGAATGATGAATTTTCTTATGGGAAAAGGCTATTGGGAGTTCATTATAGGAAATGAAGAAGAACCAGTTCTTCTTAATGTTCCCAATCAACAAGAAATGCAGGCATTTAAAGGATGGCATGAGAGAGCCAGAAAAGTTATGTATGGGTTGTCTATCAGTATTTTGGATTCTATGATTGTGAATATTCAGGATGCAAGTATGCCAAAGGAGGCATGGGATACTTTGGCAAAAATGTACAGCACAAATACACAAGCCACGAAAATGCAGAGCTCAAACAGGAGTTGCACAATGTGTAGGGAGAAAATTTGAGCATAAATGACCACCACATGAAGGTGAAGAAAATTGCAGATGCACTTGCTTCCATTGAGTCGCCAGTGGAAGATGATGATCTAGTTTCTATGACCTTGAATGGTCTAGGAAAGGATTATGCATAGTTCCGGACATCCATTGCCGTCCGTGAAAAATTTCTTGATTTTGAAGAGTTGTTTGCTCTTCTAATTTCTAAAGAGCAGAGAAATGGGGGTGCATCTTCTTCAGGAGGAACTTCAAAAGAAACTATCTACTCAAATGCTAGAAGAGGTAGAGGCAGAGGTAGAGGAGGCCGATCTGCAGGCCGTGGTAGAAATCAGAATATGCAGCAAACTCAAGAAAACCAGTCCTATGGAGGAGGACGTGGTAACTCTAGAGGCAGGGGGAGCCAAAGAGGCCATGGGTGATGGCAGAGGCCAAAATGCAAACAACAATGTTGAATGCTACTACTGTGGTAAAATGGGTCATATGGCTAAGGACTGCTACAAAAAGCAGAATGACATTATGAATGGAAAATTGCAGCAAGGTAATTATGCATCTTCTAGTAGACAGGGTGATGACAGAAATGAGCATCTATTTATGGTGCAACACATGACCAATTCTGTGACAAGTGCAAAAGAACGAAATGATGTGTGGTATGTTGACTCAGGTGTGTCAAACCACATGACAGGTCATGCAGAGTGGATGCAGGATGCAAGGAAAATGGAAAAACCAGGATTTGTGGAGACTAATGATGATACTGCACATCCTATTGTGCAGATTGGTAAAATTCCTTTGTCTATGCAGGATGGGAAAAAGAAATACCTGTCTGATGTATTTCATGTCCCGAACATCACCAAGAACCTGGTTTCTATTAGTCAAATGGTTGAGCAGGGCTTGCAGGTCAGATTTAATCCTCATGGATGCTTTGTTGAGGATATGAAAAATAACGGTCGCTTGATAGCAAAAGGAAACGAGAAGGGCAGGATGTTTACGTTGGATGTGGACATGCCTGAATTGAGTGTAGCAATGTTTGCACATGGGACCGTGTAGTTGCAGATATTGATATCTGGCATAAACGCATTGGTCATGTTAATATACAGCGACTTAAATCAATGCAAGCCCAAAATATTGTTGCAGGATTGCCTAAATTCAAGGTTGCAGAAATGCATAAGGTTTGTGAAGCCTATCAATTTGGAAAACAGGTAAGGAAACCATTTCCCAGGCATGTTCAAGAGAGTAAAAAGCCATTGGAATTAATCCACTCTGATGTGTGGACTATTAAAGATGCATCTATTGGAGGCTGTCACTATTTTGTCACTTTTATTGATGACTTCAGCAGAAAAGTTTGGGTGTATTTTATGAAAAAGAAAAGTGAAGTGTTTGGGCACTTCAAAGCTTTTAAAGCTATGGTTGAAAAAGAAACAGGCCTGCAAATAAAATGCCTAAGGTCAGATGGAGGGGGAGAGTACCTCTCAAATGAGTTTGCAAGGTTCCTGCAGGAGCATGGCATAAAGCAGCAATATTCATGCAGTCATACCCCACAGCAAAATGGACTTGTAGAAAGGAAAAACAGGCATATTGGAGAGGTATCTCGGGCCATGCTAAATGAGAAAGATCTACCAGATTATTATTGGGCTGAAGCAATTGCTACAGCAGTTTACATAATGAACAGGACTCCCACTGTAGCAATACATGGCATGACACTAGAGGAGATGTATACTGGTAGGAAACCAGACATTTCTCATTTGAAAATTTTCGGTTGCATTGCCTATGTTCATGTGCCAGATGAGTTGAGGTCCAAGTTGGATCCAAAAGCTGAGAAGTGCATCTTTATTGGTTATTCTCTGCAGCAAAAAGGATATAGATGCTATAACCCTTCTACTTTGATGAGATGAGCAGCTGGTATAAACCAATAAATGTGATGATTGATGTAGATGCACAAAATGGTAATGCTGCACAGAGTTCAATGCAACAGTCACAAAGTATCAGTGGACCTACAGTGTCCTCTAGCAGTGGTTCACATACTTTGCCATGGACAGGCACATTGAGATCAGGAGAATCTCCTCAAAGCAATGCAGATAGTGGTACGCAGGTATCACGAAAAGGAAAAGAGAAGGTAGATCAGCCCATGTTTGATGTGAATGTAGGTCACTCTTATGTGGATGGTGAATCCAGTGGCTTAGAACAGAGCATTGATGATGAGTTGGGTATTCCTTCTGTTGTTACACCTGGAGTAAGGAAGACCAGGGATGTTTTGAGAGCACCTGGAAGTGAGCCTATTTTGCGTAGGTCTACCAGAGCTAGGTATCCTATGGATAGGCTGAAATATGATGGATTTACAGCCATTCACTATGCCTATATGGTCAACGTGATACAGGAACCAGAACCCACTTCTTTTGAACAAGCCATGGGAAATGAAAAATGGGAGAAAGCCATGGATGAAGAAATGGATGCCTTGAAAGCAAATGCTACATGGGAATTGGTGCCTTTGCCTAAGGACAAGAATGCAATTTGCTGTAAGTGGGTTTATAAGATCAAGCATAATGTAGATGATTCTGTGAATAGATACAAGGCAAGATTAGTTGTCAAGGGGTATGCACAGACATATGGCATTGATTATGAAGAAACATTCAGTCCGGTTGCAAGGATGGCAACTATAAGAGCAGTCATTGCTATGGCTGCATCAAAGGGATGGTCTTTACATCAAATGGATGTAAAGAATGCCTTCTTGCATGGTGATTTGCAAGAAGAGATCTTTATGGAGCAGCCAGCAGGTTATGTTCATGCTATTCATCCTAAGTTTGTTTGCAGGTTGAAGAAAGCCTTGTATGGCTTGAAGCAAGCACCTAGAGCATGGTCTGGCAAGATAGAATAGTATCTTGTCACTATTGGCTTTCAGATTTCCAAGGCAGATTTCTCACTCTATGTGAGAAAAACAGAGAAAGGGATTATGCTGCTTGTCATTTATGTTGATGATTTGATCATCACAGGTGATAGTGATGAAGATATCCTTCATGTGAAAATGCTATTGAAGTAGAAGTTTGAGATGAAGGATTTGGGAGAGCTGCGTTATTTGTTGGGCATTGAGGTGATTAGATCACCAAGTGGGATACAGCTCTTGCAGAGGCAGTATGGATTGGACATGCTGTCCAAATATGGGATGACAGGCTGTAAGCCTATTTCAGTTCCTTTGGAGCAGAATGTGAAGCTGAGCACAGATGCAGGTGAGCTTCTGGAAGACCCTACTATGTATAGACCCATAGTAGGAAGTTTGATTTATATGACTATTACCAGGCCAGATTTAAGCTATGCTGTTGGATTGGTAAGTTCGTTTATGCAGGCTCCAAGGAAACTGCATTTGGATGCGGCTAGACGCATACTCAGGTATGTGAAGTCCACATTGCAGTATGGACTATTTTATGAGGCTGGGATTCAGATACAGTTGCATGGATCTACCAGTGGATTGGGCTGGTAGTATTTCTGATAGACGATCTACCAGTGGATATGTGTTCTCTTTTGGGAGTGTTGCAGTCACCTGGAGCAGTAAGAAACAGCCTACAGTTTCCTTGTCGAGCACAGAGGCTGAGTACAAGGGTGCAGCAATGGCTGCATGTGAGGTAGCTTGGTTGCATAAGCTACTTTATGATATGCATCAGTCTACAGATGGGCCAGTTTGTTGGAATACTGAAAGGAAAGAGTAGAGTGGACACAAAATCAGAATACTTGCTTATGGAATGAAGAAAAGTGAGGTCCTTAAGTAGGCACCTCATACAAGCTCACTGACATCACTGATGACCTCAGAGCTCCACAATCATCTCCTCAATCTGCTCCTAGATTCTCTCAATCATCCTATGTGGCTCTCCACCACCTAACTGTGCTTGTGGGCACCTAACTGTGCCTCTAGCACTCACACATAGAAACATAAGGTGTGCCTGAGGCATACACGTTGAGATATCCCAACAAACCCCCCCTCAAGGAAATGCCTCAGGCTATGTCAAGGATACATCTAGTCTCATAGTTTCTCATGCCATCTCATGGTGGTCAAGGATTAATCTATGGCTAGGTTCTCATGCTAGCAAGAGTTCCCTTGGGTGTAAGGTAAACAAAAAGGGATACAAAAAGACCTTCCAATGGTTATCTCCCCTGCATGTACATGCACACAATGTCTGCAGGAGGTACCATGGAGCAAAACATACACATGGTACCTCTAGCACTCACACATAGAAACATAAGGTGTGCCTGAGGCATATACGTTGAGATATCCCAACAAACCCCCCCTCAAGGAAATGCCTCAGGCTATGTCAAGGATACATCTAGTCTCATAGTTTCTCATGCCATCTCATGGTGGTCAAGGATTAATCTATGGCTAGGTTCTCATGCTAGCAAGAGTTCCCTTGGGTGTAAGGTAAACAAAAAGGGATACAAAAAGACCTTCCAATGGTTATCTCCCCTGCATGTACATGCACACAATGTCTGCAGGAGGTACCATGGAGCAAAACATACACATGGCCTACATCATAAGGTGACCAGAGGTGTTTACAAAACACACAAAACACAATAGTTTATTTCATTCATTTTGGAGGACTATCCAGGCTGAGTACCTTGACATAAAAAGAGAGATCTGGAGCATACATAGAGATGTGTTTAAAATGCATAGTCTTCAAAGGATGCCTCATCTTGTGGAGGCTCATTAACTGTAAGTAGATTTGCATTTTCTGTCTTTGCTTTGGCTCTGCAAAACTTCTCATGATGGTTGTTCTTGCCACAGTGCTTGCATGGATTAACTTTGAAGCAGTCCTTTGAAAGGTGATTTGTCTTTCCACAATGATTGCAAGAGTATACTTGCCCTTCTAGAATTTCATAACATAAGCAGTGTCATTGCCTTTCCTTAGCTCCATATGCCTTTCTTCTTCTTGGAGAGCAGAGATAATGCCTTCAAGGTTAGGATTGGGAAGATTCTTCAAAGTGCTAACAATGTGATCAAAACTTTTAGGCATACTCTTAAGTAACACTGCCATAGCATCATCAAGAGTGATAGGAGAGTTGATAGAAGCTAATTGAGTCATAAGACTCCGCATATAGTTGACATGTGCTGCTAAAGTAGTATCACTTGCCATCTTTAATTCAAAGAAAGAGATTTTAAGTGATAGTTTAGAGATGTGAGAGCTTGCACCAAAAATCATGTCTAGCTTCTGCCAAGCTTCCGAAGGAGACTCTAAGTCAGAGATATGGTGTATATAATCATCACCCAAAGCAAGAGCAATTATACCATATGCCTTTTCTTCTCTTGTTGGATCCCTTGCCGGTCGTGTCGGAGTTGAGGATTGTCCAGCATTGGAGGCCGTAGAAGAAGCGGTAGGAGTAGGTTTGACAAGTCCCCATAAGTTCTCCCGCATCAATGCAAATTTCACCTTCATTTGCCATGTATGGAAGCCCTTTCCATTGAACTTCTCAAGATTAAATATGGTAGCCATGAGAGGGTCTAACCCAGATATCGGGCAGTGTCTATCTCTCTTACAAGGCAAAAATAACTGAAAGACTTCCAAAATATGAGCACTTGATGTAGCAAATAGTAGTGACTAGATTTCAAACAATGATGCTTCTTCTTACATGCTTCATAGAAGTGGATGAAATAAACACTTTCCAATCAAAACCAGGTCTAGCAAGTTAAAACAAAATTGAAGCAACACTTGTAGTGAAGTTATTGAAAACTTCAAAAGACCAGAAATGCTAGAGTAGCATTTTATGTAGCATCATTTTCAAAAGCTTGTCAAAACTGTCAAAACTAGAGAGCTGAACTTGGAGGGCTTATAGCTCACTCTTCAAAGCAAAAGAAAGGGGGCTTTCTGAGGCAAAAGAAAGCTGGTATACCACAGTAGAACCTCTGGGAAGAAGAGGCGAAAAAACGCGTCAGGTCGCCTTCTCCTTCTTCAACAAAGTCGACTGGTTTTTCTCTGTTTTCTCCTTCAATATGCAGCCATTGCTGCTCAGATTTCAGCACAAGGTAGCTCTAGGTATGGACCAGCCCCCCCTAAAAGGAATTAGAGAAAGATCAAGTGTGCTGGGAGAAAATGCAGAAGAGAACGTCGACGACCTTCCTGTAATGGCGACGAGCAGAAGCGAGGATTCTTCGATTCCTTGCAGCCAGAAGTTTGCCCCAACTAGGTGGATCTTCAACTGGAAGGGCATGGGAAATGGCTGAGAATGAACAGGCTTAAGCAAATTTTTAGAAGAAGAGGGAGAGATGGTGAAGAAGAAGAAGAGGAAGAAGATGATGATGTGGCAAAAATGGGTTCAAGGAGGATCAAATGGCTCTGATACCATGTTGGAATACTGAAAGGAAAGAGTAGAGTGGACACAAAATCAGAATACTTGCTTATGGAATGAAGAAAAGTGAGGTCCTTAAGTAGGCACCTCATACAAGCTCACTGACATCACTGATGACCTCAGAGCTCCACAATCATCTCCTCAATCTGCTCCTAGATTCTCTCAATCATCCTATGTGGCTCTCCACTGCCTAACTGTGCTTGTGGGCACCTAACTGTGCCTCTAGCACTCACACATAGAAACATAAGGTGTGCCTGAGGCATACACCTTGAGATATCCCAACACAGTTGTCATTTATTATGACAACATGAGCAGTATACACTTGGCAAATAACCCAGTCTATCATGCTAGAACAAAGCACATTGAGGGGCATTATCACTATGTGCAGGAGAAGGTTTTACTAGGTCTTATTGATCTAGTTTATGTCAGCACAGAGGATCAAGTAGCTGACATATTCACGAAGGCATTGGGCGCAGAGAAGCTGCATAAGTTCAAAGACTTTCTTGGTGTGCAAGAATTGGGATTGAGCTCGAGGGGGAGTGTTGAGATATCGAGCTCCACTCGTGATATGCCAGGGTGACCATTGTGCATTTATGTCACCGACTTGTCAGTTGCAGATGCGGTTGATACACCGCCCATGAATAATAGCTGGATGACAACTATCCTTATCTACTCTAGTTCGTGGCTCAGTTAGTATGCCACCTTAGTTAGTTGAGTTTGGTTTGAGACCCACATATAGGGTTCTTCTATTTCTTTGTATTAGAGTTCTTTTGGCTTTCACAACTAAGAAGAGAAAAACTGTTTTCAACCTCCACTTGTGTGTGTATTTCCCCATTGTGCAGGTGAGAAAGCCACAAGTGAGACTCCTTCCCTCTCTCCCACTATCTTCACACCATGTAGCATTTGCTTCCAAGGCATCCATTTCTTCATCCATGGCTTTCTCCTATTTTTCACAAGGCATAGGCCATTTTCCGACAAAAATACCGACGCTTTTTACATTAAATTTTTTTTTTTCACGGGCGCAAACGTCGCTAAAAGCGTCGGAAAAGGACCGTCTCTATAAAGCATTGCTATATAGCGACACTGGTAAACGTCGCTATATAGCGACACTGGTAATCGTCACTATATAGCGACACTGGTAAACATCGCTATATTGCGATGATTAACAGAAGTAAAAAAAAGGGGTTAGTTTTTGGCCCTGTTTAGCCCCACTAATCCTTTTTTTTTTTTGGTAATTACAAAACAAAGTTTTTTCATAACAAAATTTCCCTTGCGAAAAGGGTGATACAAAATCGCTCTTGTGAAATGATGAGCAACAAAAGCATATACATGTCGGACATATAGAACATTGTTTGTAACAAAATTACCCTTTCGAAAGGGTGATACAAAATTGCTCAAACGAGTAGATATACAAAATGCTACTAACACTACTACTCATCCGAATGTGAATCATCCTCATCTTGTTGGCCTGTTCCTTGGTCCTCGACACCTGCGTCTTCTCCCTCATCCTCGCCACTTGTGTCTGATCCTTGGCCCTGTTGATCACTCGCCTCTGATGATGGGACGCTTGAGCTTTGACCCTAAGAGTGAACCATATAAATCGAAAATTATATTGGAACTTAAATTAAAAAGTGAGATTAAAAGTAGGAGTAAACTTATACCGTGCGAGCAACCACCTCAGCCCAATCAACCGTCGCTCCCATTGCCTCTTGCTCAATGAACCACGGCTTTGTTCCTATCCAAAATGCGCGTCGCATCTCTGCATCTGTAGGAAGATGACCCATCGCAGCTTGCTGAATTTACGAGAGTTAGAGTTAGCTAAAGTGCATGTAATATGTAGTAAAACAAATAGAACAATACATTAAATGAGAAGAAGTAGACTTACCACGGTTGCCTCGAACGCATACCATCCGCCTGCACCAAAGTGCGAAGTACCTACAACGTCCAGCCATCTCTTCGCAGCCCTTCTCTGACCCTCGAACAATTCAAGATCGTCCCTATGTTGCTTCTTGAAGTACTTCCAATCAGCTTTGTCTACCCAGCTGGGTTTAGCCAACCCCTTTGTGATGGAAGTATGCAAGGTTGATCTATAATGCTTCAAGACCAAATCCATGCGCTCTCGCATATAAACGTCATTAAACTCCACATTTGGCGGATTAGGGTATCTTTGTTTTAACTCATCGACTCGGGGGGGTCACTATGTATAAACCCTCTATATCACGTGCGTTCAAGGCCTATATTTAAAGTCCCTTATCTGTAAAAAATTTCATTAATAAAATGTACCCCTTTTCTATACAAATCTGTAAATTTTTTCCAAAACTATTTTAAATAGTCCCTTATGTATATTTATTTCTGTAAATTTTAGAAATAAAAAAAATCCTTCTGTTGAACTCACGTGATAGGGTTACATATTATGAGTGACCCCCCCGAGCTCATCGATGACCGCCTACTTCTTTTGGGCATCTTGAACCGCCAATCGGTATTTATGCCGCTCTTGAAGTGATGACTCATCAACCTCCTCATGGTGGCCATCACTGCTTTGCCCTTTTTATCTTCTATTATCTCTCCAGCAGATGTGATTTGATAGGAGAGATCCTCTGATGAGTAAGGAGGACTGACGGTAGCAGAGTCTGAAGGAGTGGAAGCTGCGCGAGCGCTTCTGGAGCGAGGAGTAGCAGTGGGAGTAGGAGAGGGAAAGGGACCTGACTGATACTGTGTCTCCAGACCAAGTGGAGACCTAAAGGAGCGTGAGTGTGCTGACTCGACTACATCTCTCGAGTCAGCACAACATGAGCCGCCCATCCTACTCTTCCTTCCCTTGTGAGAGGCATGCGCAGGGCGATGACCCCGCGGTCGAAGGGGCACGAGGGGATGGCTGGGCAGTACGTCCACCCATCGGTGTAGGGGAGGGAATTGCTAAGGTCCTATGAGATAGCAGAGAGAAGAATCTCACTGCCTCCTCATCGCTCATCTGCGCTACAAACTCGTCGGGACTCCCGACAAAGCCATGTGCAGCTAGCAAAGGAGTTCCCCAAGGGGTAGTCACAATGCTACATGGAAGAGGAGTCGGACGAGGGGTAGTCGTAGTGCTAGGTCCGAGAGGAGTCAGACCAGGGGTAGTCCTCGGGGTAGTCACCTGAGAGGAATCAAAGTCCTCTGGAGCATAAAGATCATGAGCTCTTCTCCTACGAGGCTGTCCGTACTTAGTGTGATCCCATGTCTAACATAGACACAAACATGAAAACAAAAAACAAAAAAACAAACATAAGCATAGGCATAGGCAAGAAGAAAGAAGAGGGAAAGGAAAGAAGAGGGAAAGGAAAGAGGGAAAGAAGAGGGAAAGGAAAGAAGAGGGAAAGGAAAGAGAAGAGGAAGAAGAGGGAAATAGAGAATAAGAGTTAGAGAGAATAAGCTCATGCTTATGCTTATGCGGAAATAGAGAATGAGAGAAGGGGGAAATAGAGAAGGAGGAAAGAGAGAAGCTAGAGAATGAGCCTATGTGGAAATAGAGAATGAGAGAAGGGGGAAATAGAGAAGAGGGAAAGAGAGAAGCATAAGCATGAGCTTATGCGGAAATAGAGAAGGGGGAAATAGAGAAGGGGGAATGAGAGAAGCATAAGCATAAGCTTATGCGGAAATAGAGAATGAGAGAAGGGGGAAAGAGAGAAGGGGGAAATAGAGAAGGGGGAATGAGAGAAGCATAAGCATAAGCTTATGCAAAAATAGAGAATGAGAGAAGCTCGGGGGGGTCACTATGTATAAACCCTCTATATCACGTGCGTTCAAGGCCTATATTTAAAGTCCCTTATCTATAAAAAATTTCATTAATAAAATGTACCCCTTTTCTATACAAATCTGTAAATTTTTTCCAAAACTATTTTAAATAGTCCCTTATGTATATTTATTTCTGTAAATTTTAGAAATAAAAAAAATCCTTCTGTTGAACTCATGTGACAGGGTTACATATGATGAGTGACCCCCCCGAGGAGAGAAGGGGGAAATAGAGAAGGGGGAAAGAGAGAAGCATAAGCATGAGTTTATGCGGAAATAGAGAAGGGGGGAAATAGAGAAGGGGGAACAAGAGAAGCATAAGCATGAGCTTATGCAGAAATAGACAATGAGAGAAGGGGGAAATAGAGAATGAGAGAAGGGGGAAATAGAGAAGGGGAAAAGAGAGAAGCATAAGCATGAGCTTATGCGAAAATAGAGAAGGGGGAATGAGAGAAGCATAAGCATAAGCTTATGCGGAAATAGAGAATGAGAGAAGGGGGAAATAGAGAAGGGGGAAATAGAGAAGGGGGAATGAGAGAAGCGTAAGCATAAGCTTATGCGGAAATAGAGAATGAGAGAAGGGGGAAATAGAGAAGGGGGAAAGAGAGAAGCATAAGCATGAGCTTATGCGGAAATAGAGAAGGGGGAGTGAGAGAAGCATAAGCATGAGCTTATGCGGAAATAGAGAATGAGCTTATGCAGAAATAGAGAATGAGAGAAGCATAAGCATGAGCTTATGTTTCTCTCATTCTCTATTTCCGCATAAGCTCATGCATAAGCATAAGCTTATGCGGAAATAGAGAATGAGAGAAGGGGGAAATAGAGAAGGGGGAAAGAGAGAAGCATAAGCATGAGCTTATGCGGAAATAGAGAAGGGGGGAAATAGAGAAGGGGGAATGAGAGAAGCATAAGCATGAGCTTATGCAGAAGCTAGAGAATGAGCTTATGCGAAAATAGAGAATGAGAGAAGGGGGAAATAGAGAAGGGGGAAAGAGAGAAGGGGGAATGAGAGAAGCATAAGCATGAGCTTATGCTTCTCTCATTCTCTATTTCCGCATAAGCTCATGCATAAGCATAAGCTTATGTAGAAATAGAGAAGGGGGAAATAGAGAAGGGGGAATGAGAGAAGCATAAGCATAAGCTTATGCGGAAATAGAGAATGAGAGAAGGGGGAAGAGAGAAGGGGGAAATAGAGAAGGGGGAATGAGAGAAGCATAAGCATAAGCTTATGCAGAAATAGAGAATGAGAGAAGGGGGAAATAGAGAAGGGGGAGTGAGAGAAGCATAAGCATGCTTCTCTCATTCTCTATTTCTGCATAAGCTCATGCATAAGCATAAGCTTATACGGAAATAGAGAAGGGGGAATGAGAGAAGCATAAGCATAAGCTTATGCGGAAAAAGAGAATGAGAGAAGGGGGAAAGAGAGAAGGGGGAACTAGAGAAGGGCGAAATAGAGAAGCATAAGCATAAGCTTATGCAGAAATAGAGAATGAGAGAAGGGGGAAATAGAGAAGGGGGAAAGAGAGAAGCATAAGCATGAGCTTATGCGGAAATAGAGAAGGGGGACTGAGAGAAGCATAAGCATGAGCTTATGCAGAAATAGAGAATGAGCTTATGCAGAAATAGAGAATGAGAGAAGAATAAGCATGAGCTTATGCTTCTCTCATTCTCTATTTCCGCATAAGCTCATGCATAAGCATAAGCTTATGCAGAAATAGAGAATGAGAGAAGGGGGAAATAGAGAAGGAGGAGGGAAAGGAAAGAGAGAAGGGAAAAGAGAGAAGGGGGGAAATAGAGAAGGGGGAAAGAGAGAATAAGAGAAGAGGGAAAAAAGAGAAGGGGGAAATAGAGAAGGGGGAAAGAGAGACGCATAAGCATGAGCTTATGCAGAAATAGAGAATGAGCTTATGCAGAAATAGAGAATGAGAGAAGCATAAGCATGATCTTATGCGGGAATAGAGAAGGGGGAAAGAGAGACGCATAAGCATGAGCTTATGTGGAAATAGAGAATGAGCTTATGCGGAAATAGAGAACGAGCTTATGCGGAAATAGAGAATGAGAGAAGCATAATCATGATCTTATGCTTCTCTCATTTTCTATTTCCGCATAAGCTCATGCATAAGCATAAGCATAAGCTTATGCGGAAATAGAGAATGAGAGAAGGGGGAAAGAGAGAATCATAAGCATGAGCTTATGCGGAAGCTAGAGAAGGGGGAAATAGAGAAGGGGGAAAGAGAGAAGCATAAGCATTGGCTTATGCGGAAATAGAGAAGGGGGGAAATAGAGAAGGGGGAATGAGAGAAGCATAAGCATGAGCTTATGCGAAAGCTAGAGAATGAGCTTATGCAGAAATAGAGAATGAGAGAAGGGGGAAAGAGAGAAGGGGGAATTAGAGAAGCATAAGCATAAGCTTATGCAGAAATAGAGAATGCGCTTATGCAAAAATAGAGAATGAGAGAAGCATAAGCATGAGCTTATGCTTCTCTCATTCTGTATTTCCGCATAAGCTCATGCATAAGCATAAGCTTATGCAGAAATAGAGAAGGGGGAATGAGAGAAGCATAAGCATGAGCTTATGCTTCTCTCATTCTCTATTTCCGCATAAGCTTATGCAGAAATAGAGATGGGGGAAATAGAGAAGGGGGAATGAGAGAAGCATAAGCATAAGCTTATGCGGAAATAGAGAATGAGAGAAGGGGGAAAGAGAGAAGGGGGAATGAGAGAAGCATAAGCATAAGCTGATGCAGAAATAGAGAATGAGAGAAGGGGGAAATAGAGAAGGGGGAAAGAGAGAAGCAGAAGCATGAGCTTATGCGGAAATAGAGAAGGGGGAAAGAGAGAATAAGAGAAGAGGGAAAAAAGAGAAGGGGGAAATAGAGAAGGGGGAAAGAGAGACGCATAAGCATGAGCTTATGCAGAAATAGAGAATGAGCTTATGTGGAAATAGAGAATGAGAGAAGCATAAGCATGAGCTTATGCTTCTCTCATTCTCTATTTCCGCATAAGCTCATGCATAAGCATAAGCTTATGCAGAAATAGAGAAAGAGAGAAGGGGGAAACTTAAGAATAAGCATAAGCATAAGCATAAGCTCATGCTTATGCTCATGCATGAGCATGAGCTTATGCGGAAATAGAGAATGAGAGAAGGGGGAAATAGAGAAGGGGGAAAGAGAGAAGCATAAGCTCATGCATAAGCTTATGCATGAGCTTATGCAGAAATAGAGAAAGAGAGAAGCTTCTCTCATTCTCTATTTTTGCATATGCTCATGCTCTCATGCTATGCGGAAATAGAGAATAAGAGGGAAAGGAAAAAGAGAAGGGAAAAGTGAGAAGGGGGAAATAGAGAAGTGGGAAAGAGAGAATAAGAGAAGAGGGAAAAAAGAGAAGGGGGAAAAAAGAGAATAAGAGAAGGGGGAAGAAGGAAAGAGTTTGAGGGGAAGAGAGGGTTCCTACACCCATCACTGCAGCTAGCGCTTAAGGCGCTAGCTGCAGGCCAATGCAAATAACAAAAATAATAAAAGGAAAAAAGAGGAAGCACTTACCTGAAATAGTATGTCCCGCTCGGTGTAGTGGACTGGCCCTACAAAAGAGAGAAAACAACCCATTTTTTCAAATAAGATGTTAGTGGAAGGAGGAGATTACAAAAGCAACTTCTTGAAGGGAGGAGATTGAGGAGACAAGGAAGGAGGAGATTGAGGAGACAAGGAGAAAGAGAAGGAAGAGAAAAATAGAAAAAAGAGGTGAGTTTTCTTCCTTTCTTGAAATCTCGTTTTTTGTTTCAATCCTTTCAAAACAAGCATGAAAACTAGTTTACAGGTTTAGCAATACAAGAAGAAACACTCACAAAACTAAAGCTAACAAACAAACAACTTACATTATTGAAACAAACTCACCTCTTGAAGAACTTCCTTTCAAGAAACCAAAGAGGGAAAAGGGTAGAGAGGGAGTACAAGAGGTAGGAGAAGACTGAGGAGTGGAAAATAGAGTGGGAGGTTGCTTGAAATAGGTGGGAGGTCGTCGAAAATAGGTGGGAGGAGATATTGGCTTGCTTACTTGAGAGATTAGGGAATAGGATGAAGAAAACGCCGTGCGATTAGAGTTTTGGGTTTTAACCCACAGCGTCGCTATATAGCGACGCTAATTCGTCTATATAGTGACGCTTTTAATTAAAAACGTCACTATATAGCGACGGAATAGAGCAAAAAGGCCGCTATATAGCGACGCTTACAGCCACTTTTTTGTTGTAGCATCAAAAGAAGCTCAAACATGCAATTTTATAACTGTTAATATCTCTTCTTCATGATTATGTTGTGATTTTATAAGTGTAGATGGAAGGGACGAGTGGAAGCTCGTCCGATGATGCGCCAACGCCCGAGAGCACGAAGTGGCTTACGGAGAGGTTATACTATCATTGCACTCATTGCAAGCGAGAAGTACGACATCAACGTCGTATTATCATGCGCCACTTGCGGATGTATGGGGAGGAGCCGGAACCAGTATCCCCCATTGGTGTTACACATGTTGATGGACCATCAGTAAGTCAAAGCTATTTAAGTTCGCAATCTTATTGTATACCAGGAAATAGAAGATCTTATATTTACACGAAATCTTAAAACAGGATGAGGAGGGTGACGAGGGTACACATATACCTTCTCACTTTCAGCAAGACTATAGTCTCCCAGATGACGACGAGGGTATGGTCAACATGATGGATTCCATTTTTAGGGGCACTACATCCCACGTACACGTGATGTCAGAGTCTGAGGTCAAAATGTGAGAGTTGCAATCAACACAATTGTACGAGGGTGCTAGGATGTCTAAACTACGTGCTTGTCTCTCAATCTTGAATCTACAAGTACAGCTCGAGGGGGTCACTATGTATAAACCCTCTATACCACGTGCGTTCAAGGCATATTTCTAAAATCTTTTATCTATGTAAATTTTTCATTAATAAAATGTACCCCTTTTCTATACAAATCTGTAAATTTTTTCCAAAACTATTTTAAATAGTCCCTTATGTATATTTTTTTTTGTAAATTTTAGAAATAAAAAATATCCTTTTGTTGAACTCAGGTGATAGGGTTACATATGGGTGGCCGGATACAAGTGTCTCGGCCTTAATGAGGTTAGCCCTTGTATTAATTTGACTCATTATTTGGATATTGTTTGTTTTGAGAATCATCATTTGGATAGTGTCTTTGTCATAGGTTGCTCCAAAAGATGTTGCCTGCACCAAATACCAGGCCCGCATCAAGAGATGAAGCGAAAAAGATGCTAACAACGGTGGGTATGGATTATGATACCATCCATGCTTGCCGTAATGATTGTATTCTCTTTCATCATGAGCATGGAGATTTGGCTAGTTGTCCAAAGTGTGGGAACAATAATATAGAGATGACTTGCAGGGTGAGCGGATACCGGTAAAGGTCTTGAGACACTTTCCCATCATTGCAAGAATACAACACATGTTCCAATGCAAATCCATAGCGGAGTTGATGACATGGCATGCATCTCATCAGTCCACTGGTCACACATTGAGGATTCCCGCAGATTGTGCAGCTTGGAAGCACATAGATAATCAGTGGCTGGACTTTGCGAGGGAGCCATGCAACTTACATCTTGGGCTAGCCATGGACGGCGTGAATTTTTTCAGGTTACGCTCGACATCTTGGTCGACATGGCCCATAGTCATGGTGAATTACAATATCCCACCATGGCTAACAATAAAAAAGGGATACCTCATGCTTGCACTACTTGTGCCAGGAAAGTACAAGGCAAAAAACATGGACGTGTACATGGCACCTTTGATAGAGGAGTTACAAATATTATGGAGAGGAGTGCAGGTCTTTGATATTTCCAGAGCTCCTAGACATACCAATGACATTTTGGTCAGGGGTACCTTGATGTGGACCATGCATGACTACCCAAGATATGGAGAGTGCGCAGGTACGTGGTTGTGTCTTTACATGTATAATGAGGGATTATGCTTTTTTTACTCTCTTTTGCACACATGTCTTGTACTAACACATTCATGCACACGTGCAGGACTTGTTACAAGTGGGTACCATGCTTGTCCTGTTTGTGGACCGGCTCTGAAATCGCTTGCACGCTACTCCAAACAGATGAGGAAAAATGTTTATGAAGGTCATGCTCGATACCTTCCGCTCGACCATCTCGCACGTGGAGGTCAGCTTGATCCACCACCATCATATTTGAAGGCAAGTGACTAGATTCAAGCTTGGAGGGTAAATGGAGACAAACCTCCTCCTGGTATGAAGAGGCTATCGATCTTTCACGAGCTTCCTTATTGGGCTCAGTTACAAACATCTCTTGGATCCCATGCATATCTTCAAGAATGTGGGAGCTACTATTTGGGCACACTTGGTTGGTTCCAAGGACTTGAGAGGAGTGCAAGAAGACTTGCATGCTATGAATAGGATGTCTCGTTTGTGGCCCCAAGTGCATGCTTCGAGAAAAGTTGTCCTCTCGAAAGCAACGTGGATCCTCTCTACGAGGGAGGAGGCAGCGGTCAAGGCAGACATTGCCTCTTTTCAAACACCGACAGGGTACATGCGTTGCTTGAAAGGAGCATTTTCAAAGGACAATAAGCTTAGTGGCCTCAAGTTCCATGATTGTCACAAGGTCTTATAGGTATTCTAAGTGGAATTAGTGTACCGATAATTGTGATGCATTAGCGTAATTATTATTATGTTATATTGTTGACATGACTTCATTGTTGCTTTGATAGTTCATCCTCCCAATTATAATAAAAGAGTGCTTACAAGAAGATGTTAGAAATGCTATATTCAAGATCTGTGGTATTGTGAGGTATGCTTACTATCAAATCGCATTATGTATTTTCTTCATGGACATGTGAAATAGGTGGATATCTCAAATATCTTACATATGCATGGACATGTGAAATAGGTGGATATCTCAAATATCTTACATATGCATGGACATGTGAAATAGGTGGATATCTCAAAAACAGATCTCTATATCGAGCATCGAGAAGGCTAGGGTGGAATCCATCGAAGCCATATGCTTGCTTGAGAAGCACTTTCCCTCGGGCATTATGACAACTCAAGTCCACTTGCTTGTGCACATAGTTGATGAGGTGGCTATAGCAGGTACCGTTCATAGTCGATGGATGTTTTTTCTCGAGCAGTTTATGATAACTTTAAAGGGGTTTGTAAGACAAAGAGCAAGACCGGAAGCAAGCATGGTAGAGGGATAGCTTGTGCAAGAGTCATTAGTATATATCACTTTCTTCCTGCATAAAAATCTTCTTGAATAGAGCTATGAGCTATGAGAATTGTACCCTCCAAGTTCTAGTCTCTGTTTTGGACAGTTTTGACAAGGTTGTGAGTTTGATGATACATTAGATGCTACTTTAGCATTTTTTATGTTGTAAAGTATTGAATAGCTTCAGTACAACTATGGCTATAGCTTTGCTTTAAGTTGCTACACCTAGATTTGCTTGGAATACTTTCATCTAGCCACCTCTATGAAGCATACAAGTGAAAGCATCATTGATTTGTAGCATGGAATTTGGTTACAAGTCTTTGCTACACTAAATGCTTGTACTTTGAAGGATTATTTTTTATTGCTCATATTTTCACTTGTAAGGCACTAGACACTACCCTCGGGTAAGACCTTGCCATGGAAGCTAAGACCTCTTTTGAGAAGTTGGATGGAACTACTTTCCATACTTGGCAAACAAAAGCCAAGTTTATGCTTATAAAAAAGAAGATATGGAATGTTGTGAATGGAAAGAAGTCTACAAAAGAAAAAGCTAAAGACAAGAAGGACTACTTCAACAACAAAGCAATTATGCCTGAAGGAAGAAATCCATCAGCAAATGAAGAAAATGAAGACTATGCTTTTTAGGCACTTTGTCTTTTTTGTTTATCATCACTTGGTCAAATTTTGAGGTTCTCTACCTGGAGTAGTACTCCAAAAAGAATATGTTATGTAAATCACTTCTGGTCACCATATGATGTAGGCCATGTGATATGTGTTTTGACTATCCCATTTTTGTGAACCTCACACCCTTGGGAACCCTTGCTAGCATGAGATCCTAGCCATAGATTAATCCTTGACCACCATGAGATGGCTTGAGAAACTATGAGACTAGATATATCCTTGACATTGCAAGAGGCAACCCCTTGAGGGGGGTTTGTTGGGGTAAGTATGATCAAGGGCTTGCTCTATGGTGCATGTGTGCATCTAGGGGAGTCACATGTGTGTTTGTGTGTGTTGTAAAGGCACGTCAAGTGCTATGATTGAGAGTGCTCTCAACGAAAGCAAGAACGGAAGAGGGAGAGAGAGAATCAGAGAGCCACACAAGCTTTGGTGGGTGCAGAACCACCCTAATCTTCTTTTTCATTCATTTATATATGTCTTTGAGTATTGTACATAACCAGGGTAAAGGCACAGTGACCTTTAACCCCCACAACCTCCCACTTAATCCCACTTAAAGGACAATATGCCTTTAAGGGAGAACAACCAGTGAGCATACTATCCAATGCCCACCAACAAATCATGACAATACTCAAACCGCTGACTAGGTAGACTCTTCGTCAGCATATCTACAGGGTTATTATCTATATGAACCTTGACAAGCTCTATGCGCTTGTCCTCAAGTACCTCCCTGATGAAATGGTACCTTACCTCAATGTATTTGGTCTTTGCATGAAAGACCGGATTTCGTGCTAGCTAAATAGCACTCATGGAATCACTATGTAATGTCGGTACACCTGTATGAGTCCCCAAATCTCCCACTAGCCGATCAAGCCATATAGCCTCCTTGCAACCCTCTTGGCTGCAACGTACTCAGCCTCTGTGGTAGACAAAGCACCGCACTTCTGTGTGCAAGACATCCACAACACTGCACCACCTGCAAAGGTGAACACTTAACCAAAAGTGGATCTCCTACTATCCACATGCCTTGCATAGTCTGAATCTGTGTACCCAAGTACACGCATGTCTCCTCTGTTGGGATATCTCAAGGTGTATGCCTCAGGCACACCTTATGTTTCTATGTGTGAGTGCTAGAGGCATAGTTAGGTGCCCACAAGGACAGTTAGGTGGTGGAGAGCCACATAGGATGATTGAGAGAATCTAGGAGCAGATTGAGGAGATGATTGTGGAGCTCTGAAGTCATCAGTGATGTCAGTGAGCATGTATGAGGTGCCTACTTAAGGACCTCACTCTTCTTCATTCTACAAGCAAGTATTCTGATTTTGTGTCCACTCTACTCTTTCCTTTCAGTATTCCAACATGGTATCAGAGCCCTTTGATCCCCCTTGAGCCCATTTCTGCCACATCATCATCATCTTCTTCATCTTCTTCTTCTCCATTTTCCTCTTTCTTCCCAAAATCTTTGAGAGCTTGGTTCTCCATCTACAAATGGCCATTGCCCAAACCCTCTGAGCTGGAAACTCCTCTAGTATGGGCAAACTTCCACCTGCAAGCAATTGAAGAAAAAACGTCTGTGGTGGCTGCCATTCTCCAAACAGCGAATTTCTTCTGTTGCTCAATACTCCCTGCCTGCTCCGCCATTGCCTGAGCCCTCTTAGGAGTAGATGGGAGACCTCAAGATGAAGATTTTGAGTTATTTTTCAGGTCATTTGGTTCAGTAACGAGGGAGAAATCATCAAAACTCAGTCTCAGCCTGTGTAGCAACTCTCCCGGGCAAAAGTGCACACCATTTCATCCAACCTCTGTGCTGGACCTTCTCTGGTATATGAGCTTTCTTTTGCTTCAGAAAGCCCTCTTTTCTTTGCTTTGAAGAGTGAGCTACAAGCCCTCCAAGTTCAGCTTTTCAGTTTTGACAGTTTTGGACAAGTTTTTGAAGATGATGCTACACAAAATGCTACTCTAGCATTTTTGGTTTTTTGAAGCTTTAAATAACTTCAGTACAAGTGTGGATTCAGTTTTGTTTTGACTTGCTAGACCTGGTTTTGATTGGAAAGTGTTTATTTCACCCACTTCTATGAAGCATGTAAGAAGAAGCATCATTGTTTGAAATCTAGTCACTACTATTTGCTACATCAAGTGCTCATATTTTGGAAGTATTTCAGTTATTTTTGCCTTGTAAGAGAGATAGACACTGCCCAATATCTGGGTTAGACCCTCTCATGGCTACCATATTTAATCTTGAGAAGTTCAATGGAAAGGGCTTCCATACATGGCAAATGAAGGTGAAATTTGCATTGATGCGGGAGAACTTATGGGGACTTGTCAAACCCACTCCTACCGCTTCTTCTACAGCCTCCAATGCTGGAGAATCCTCAACACCGACACGACCGGCAAGGGATCCAGCAAGAGAAGAAAAAGCATATGGTATAATTGATAAGAAACTAAATGAGACCGCCACTAAGCCTAGGGCTACATGAGATTAGTGTAACAATCATGGAGGATTGAACCATACAAGAAAATCCATTACGCGAGATACAACAATGTAGGCAACACTCAATCAATCTATTCCAATGCTTGATAAACAATACAATGATAGACCTCTTATATAGAGAGTCTCAAGGCATAAGCCTACTGTGTGGCATCCTCTGATCCACATCCAACTTGTGGTGACCAATGTCCCACATCCATTCATGTAGTCCACATCCTCTTGTGTGGCTACCATAATTCCCACAAACATACCCCTCTAGGGTACCAACACAATATCCCATCAATTGGACATTGCACATTTCAACACCCCTCCTCAATGTACAATCATATGTGACCATCTCACCTCTCACCCCTAATGATTTGGCATTGCCAAACTCACTCTCTCAACACTCCCCCTCAATGACAAATTGGAGTGTTCAACAAATGTGTGTGCATGTGTCTAGCAACCTAAACACCTTATCATCCACTTTACACACCATGCTGTGCGGGCAGGACACCCAAGTGCTTTTTAGACACCCCATGTGTCAGGGAGAAGGAACCAACCCAAGTAGTGCATCATCAATGTACACTACTCCTGCACACCACAATCAAATATCTTTTTGAGCACCCGTGGGCTTGGGCAGAGGATCCTCATAAACATGGGTGAGAGAAAATTACATCCATTTTATGCCAATGCAAGGGTAGGGCACCCACAGTAATCTCGGTCATAGTATAACATATCCATGATTTGCCATACAAGACAATGCTGCGCCAATTTTTCAAGGCGTAAGAAAAAATTTCTTGTACAAAAGGGATTTTTAAGGTGCATAAAGTAAGGATAATGTGCATGTGGCTGTAATAGGTAGGGTTCCAACCCTAAGGACTTTGGCTCCATGTTTGTAATCGTCTACCATCAATCTTTTTCTTACTGCAGCTGCTCTCGTGTCGTCATGTGGAGTTCTCCTTCAATCTGCGGTTATGCTCTTCTTCAGCGACCCTTCTTCAGTGCCTTTCTCATAGCTTACACTTCTCTTTACTTCTTTCTTGCAAGATCTATGCGAGGAGCTTCCTCCTGCAATGTAGAAGGGCGCCTGCATTTCCCCATCCATGGCTCCTCGGTAGCTCCTCGACAGTAGCTGGTGGGATACTATCAACAACTCTACCTCCCTGCAAGATGGTGTCTATTTCGCTCTTTCCTCGGCTTACGCTTTGGTCGGCGCTACTGCCTTCGTTCCTCTTTGGATACATTCTCATTCGATTTGTCACCTTCTAACGGACTCTTGTGCGTCATGTGTATCTACTTCAATTCGTGTCGAGCACCGCCACTGCCAAGCCAACCGAGGATACCAGCAAACGCGGCAGCACGGTGTCTCAGACGTACGAGGTCTGTAGATCCAAGTCAATCGTCCCGGCTTTGTGTGGCTGAAGCAGATGAGATTAATGCAGGCTGCAAAATGTTTGCTTTTGATATGCAGATTCGCTTGCCTGGCTCTTGCTTCTCTTAGAATCCGCTTGCCTCTTGCGCCTGTTCCTGTTATTCGGTGCTGATGCTTCGACTATTTGCTACTCATCCTCCTTTCGATTCGTCTTGCTCCCTTTCGATTCGTCTTGCTCCCTTTCGCCGTTCTCCTTTTGATTCCTCTCATGCTGCTCTTGATTTCGCGCGATTTCGCTCCTGCACTTGCTGCAGCTTCTTCCTTGCAACTTTTCTTCTTTTGCATCTTCCATAAGTAGCAACATCTTTTGCAGCAATAACCTACATCAGTCTTCTTTTCTCATAGTAGAAAACTTCAATTCAAGCCTGCCTCTTTCATGGGCTACTCCAAATCTAGCAAAGGCATAATCTCACACAGAACTCTCCCTAATGATAGAGTGTTGCCATTATTTTTCTCTATACAAAAGACATGAAAGAAAACACACTAATCTGCCTAAGCTTGTGGGCTGGAGGATTGAACCATACAAGAAAATCCATTAGGGAGAGATACAACAATGTAGGCAACACTCAATCAATCTATTCCAATGCTTGATAAACAATACAATGATAGACCTCTTATATAGAGAGTCTCAAGGCATAAGCCTACTGTGTGGCATCCTCTGATCCACATCCAACTTGTGGTGACCAATGTCCCACATCCATTCATGTAGTCCACATCCTCTTGTGTGGCTACCATAATTCCCACAAACATACCCCTCTAGGGTACCAACACAATATCCCATCAATTGGACATTGCACATTTCAACAATAATTGCTCTTGCTCTAGGTGATGATTATATACACCATATCTCTGACTTGGAGTCTCCTTCGGAAGCTTGGCAGAAGCTAGACATGATTTTTGGTGCAAGCTCTCACATCTCTAAACTATCACTTAAAATCTCTTTCTTTGAATTAAAGATGGCAAGTGATACTACTTTAGTAGCTCATGTCAATTATATGCGGAGTCTTATGACTCAATTAGCTTCTATAAACTCTCCTATCACTCCTGATGATATGGCAGTGTTACTTAAGAGTATGCCTGAAAGTTTTGATCACATTGTTAGCACTTTGAAGAATCTTCCCAATCCTAACCTTGAAGGCATTATCTCTGCTCTCCAAGAAGAAGAAAGGCATATGGAGCTAAGGAAAGGCAATGACATTGCTTATGCTGTAAAAGTCCAGAAGGGCAAGTATACTCCTTGCAATCACTGTGGAAAGACAAATCACCTTTCAAAGGACTGCTTCAAAGTTAATCCATGCAAGCACTGTGGCAAGAACAACCATCATGAGAAGTTTTGCAGAGCCAAAGCAAAGACAGAAAATGCAAATCTACTTACAGTGAATGAGCCTCCACAAGATGAGGCATCCTTTGAAGATTATGCATTTTAAAACATCTCTATGTATGCTCCAGATCTCTCTTTTTATGTCAAGGTACTCAGCCTGGATAGTCCTCCAAAATGAATGAAAATAAACTATTGTGTTTTATGTGTTTTGTAAACACCTCTGGTCACCTTATAATGTAGGCCATGTGTATGTTTTGTTCCATGGTACCTCCTGCAGACATTGTGTGCATGTACATGCAGGGGAGATAACCATTGGAAGGTCTTTTTGTATCCCTTTTTATTTACCTTACACCCAAGGGAACCCTTGCTAGCATGAGAACCTAGCCATAGATTTATCCTTGACCACCATGAGATGGCATGAGAAACTATGAGACTAGATGTATCCTTGACATAGCTTGAGGCATTTCCTTGAGGGGGGGTTTGTTGGGATATCTCAAGGTGTATGCCTCACGCACACCTTATGTTTCTATGTGTGAGTGCTAGAGGCACAGTTAGGTGCCCACAAGCACAGTTAGGTGGTGGAGAGCCACATAGGATGATTGAGAGAATCTAGGAGCAGATTGAGGAGATGATTGTGGAGCTCTGAAGTCATCAGTGATGTCAGTGAGCATGTATGAGGTGCCTACTTAAGGACCTCACTCTTCTTCATTCTACAAGCAAGTATTCTGATTTTGCACTCTACTCTTTCCTTTCAGTATTCCAACATCCTCTACCGAAGCAGATGCACATCTCCTTGGTACCCTTCATGTACCTCATGATGCACTTAACTGCCTCCCAATGCCTCTTTCTTGGATTAGCCATATACCGGCTAACAACTCCCATTGCAAATGCAATGTCTGGTCTAGTAGCTATCATAGCATACATAAGACTCCCAACTGCTGATGCATAGGGAACCTTGGCCATCATGGCCCTTTCCTCATCTGATTTGGGACTATCTATATGACTCAGTTTCACATATGGAGGCAAAGGAGTACTCAGTTCCTTCCCCCCCTCCATATTGAAATGCTGCAATACTTTTGTAACATACTCTTTTTGTGAAAGCCAAAGGAGTTTCCTACTCCGATCACGCGTGATGCGCATACCAAGAATATGACCTGCAAGTCCCAAATCCTTCATATCAAAGGCCTCATGCAACTTGGCCTTTAATACATCTAGCTCATAAGTATTCTTGCTAGCCAATAGCATATCATCCACATATAGTGCCAAGATTATCAGGCTATTATCCTTAGCCCTTTTAGTGTAGAGGCAGTGATCAATTTCACTCCTTCTAAAACCCTGGGACCGAATGAAAGTATCAAACTTTTGACACCATTCTCTAGGCGCTTGCTTAAGACCATAGAGACTCTTCTTTAGCTTGCAAACTAAATGCTCTTTGCCCTTTTCTTCAAAGCCTTCCGGCTGCACCATATAAATTTCCTCATGCAAATCCCCATGCAAGAAAGCTGTCTTGACATCCATCTGCATAAGCTCCATATCCTCTGATGCCACTAGTCCAAGCATGCAACTAAGTGTGGTCATCTTCACAATTGGAGAGAATATCTCATCAAAGTCCACACCCTTCTCTTGCTTGAACCCTTTAGCGGCCAAACGGGCCTTATACCTAGGCACATCATCACCTGTGACCTTCATTTTGTAGACCCATTTACATGGCAATGCTTTCTTTCCATGTGGCAAAGAAACCAAGTCCCAAGTCTTATTCTTCATAAGTGAACTCATCTCTGATTGCATAGCATACTCCCACTTGCATTGATCCTCGTGCATCATAGCCTCTCTGTAGCAAGAAGGCTCCCCGCAATCAGTAAGCATCACATAGTCTACCCCTAGAACAAACCTATCAGGCCGTCTAGACACTCTAGATGATCTTCTCAAGGGCATTTCAGCTTGCTGTCCCGCCTGCATATCAGCCACATTTGGCTCATCATTTCCACTAATAGATGATCCATCATCTACCCTTGATTGTATACCTGTGAGAGTACTTGGTGGTACCATTTCTTGCACATTTGGTGCATGGACAACTTGTTGTCTATCAACATATGTAGGTGGATTCACATCCTGGAAAGTGGTTCTCCTCATTTCCACATCCCTCATGGGTGCCTTATGCATCTTCTTCTCATTGAAGACTACATCATGGCTGTGTATGATTTTCTTTGCTTCTGGATCCCAGAGACGATAGCCCATCTCTCCACTTTCACCATAACCTAGAAAGATGCATTTTCTAGACTTAGGATCTAGCTTCTTTCGAAGCTCTTTTGGCACATGTGCATATGCCTCACACCCAAATATACGCAAATGAGAGTAAGAGGGCTTCTTGCCACTCCATGCCTCTTCAGGAATACCACCATCGAAACTCTTACTAGGTGATCTATTGATCACATGCATTGCAGTCTTCATTGCCTCAACCCAAAAACCACCAGAAAGACTTGCATTGGAAAGCATGCATTGCAAACTTTCTTGAATGGTACGGTTCGTCTTTTCTGCAGCTGGATTTTGCTCTGGAGTACGAGGGGATGTGAGCTCCCTCTTAATCCCACGTGTATCACAGAAATGCTGAAAGCCATGAGACAGATACTCTCCACCATTGTCAGTCCATCGGCATTTAAGCGTTCTACCTGACTGATTCTCAACCAAGGCCAACCATTTTTGAAATACCTAGAACACATCACTCTTCCGAACTATAGCATAAGCCCACACTTCCTAGTTGCATCATCAATGAATGTCACATAGTATTCAGCCCTGCCTAATGATCGTGTAGGCATGGGACCACATACGTCTGAATGCACCAAATCAAGCTTTTCAAACTCTTTCTTTCCCCTTCTTTTATGGGCTGATTTAGTCTGCTTCCCATAGAGATAGTGCTCACAAAATTCAAAATCAGAGAAACTCAAATGCGGTACATAACCCAAATAGCATAAGAGTTTCATTCCATTCTGGCTCATGTGCCCCAACCTGCAATGCCACAAAGAAGTGCTTGGCTGCTCGGTTATTGCAACAACATGATCAAATACCCTTGATATATGTAAGGGATACAAAGTCCCACACTTGGCACCCCTGGCCAAAAGCATAGAGCCCTTCTAAATTTTCCAACTCTAAAAGCCAAAAGTGGTGTGAAAACCAGCATCATCTAGCTGACCCACTGAAACAAGACTCTTGGTCAACTAAGGCACATGTCTCACATGTTTCAAAATAAATGCAGACTCATTTGCAAAAGAAAAATGAGCTATTTGAATCTCTCCAGAACTCAATTCCAAGACAATAGTGCATAAGTCCAAGATCTTTCATGTCGAACTCTGTAGATAATTCTTGTTTCAATTTTCTGATGAAGCTATCCTTGCTTCCTATCACAATCAGATCATCTACGTACAAAAGGGCAATAGTAATTTCTTCCCCTTGAACTTTTTAGTAGAGAGTATGATCTGCATTGGATTTCATGTATCCCAGATCAGCAAAATACTTGTCAATTCTGTTGTACCAACTTCTGGGTGCTTGCTTTAAGCCGTAGAGACTTTTCTTGAGATGGCAAACCTTTTTCTCCTTTCCTGGTTCAACATAACCTGTTGGTTGTTGCATGTAGACTTCCTCGTCTAGATAACCATTGAGAAATGCATTCTTGACATCGAGCTGATACACATTCCATTTGCTAAGTGTCGCTAGTGATATTAAGAACCGTATGGAATCCATCTTTGCTACTGGAGCATAAGTCTCATCATAGTCTTGACCATATTGTTGTGCAAATTCTTTTGCAACTAATCTGGCTTTGTATCTTTGAATATTGCCATCTGGATTGTACTTCACTTTGTATACCCATTTGTTTGCTATGGCCTTCTTTCCTAGTGGAAGGTCGCATAATTCCCAAGTGTTATTTTTATACAAAGCATCCATTTCTTCATTCATAGCAGTTTGCCATTCTGGCTTGTCTACTGCATCTTCAAAGTACATTGGCTCTTCTGTAGCCATGATGGTAGTCATAAGAGCATAGTTGGTGGTTTCCACCTGAATTGCTTTGCCTTTCTGAGCATATGTCAATCTGGTTGGTGGTCTACTTTTCCTAGTAGACCGTCTGAGCTGCTGTGGCTCTGCTTGGGGTGTTGCTGGCAATTCTTGCTCTTCTTCATCAACCTGTTCTGTAGATGACTGTGAAGTCGGTGCTTCTATCTCCTGTGTAGGTGAGGTTTTCCAGTCTGATTCCTCATCGAAGATTACATCTCTAGAGATAATGACTTTATGGTTGATGGGATCATACAATTTGTATGCTTTGCTTTCTTCACTGTAGCCAACCATGATGCATTTGCATGACTTCGCATCTAATTTCCTGCGATGATCATCATGTATGTGGGCATATGCTATGCAACCAAATATGCGGAGATGCCCAATGCGTGGCTTGTGTCCAGTGAATGCTTCATAAGGAGTCATACCTTGTATGGGTTCTCGGTAGGAAGCCGATTAAGCAAATAGTTAGATGTAGCTATTGCTTCTGCCCAATACTGATTCGAAAGATGCTTTTCACTAAGCATTGCTCTAGCACTATTTGCTAAAGTCCCATTCTTCCTTTCAGATCTTGCATTCTGCTGAGGAGTATCTGCACATGTGAATTGTCTTCGAATGCCGTGATTTTTGCAAAAGTTCATGAATGCTGAGAAGACATGTATTCACCTCCTCTGTTTGATCTCATGACCTTGATCTTTCTGCCTGTCTGGTTTTCTACCATGGCTTTGAATTCTTGAAATCTAAAAAACACTTCAGATTTCTCTTTCAGAAAGTAGACCCAACAATATCTGCTGTAGTCGTCGATGAAGGTCAAGTAATAAAGTGAACCATTGATGCTGCAGGTTTGGGCATAACCCCATACATCTGTATGAATCAAATCAAGAATACCTCATGCACGAGAGGTACTTCTGATAAAGTTGGTTCGCTTTTGTTTTCCGAAGCAGCATGCTTCACAAACTTTTCCAAGAAACTGTAGCTTCGGAATCCCAATTGCCATATTCTGATTCTTGAGATCTAACAAGTACTTGAAGTTGACATGACCATATCTCTTGTGCCATTTTGCAGATAGTGGCATTTGTTGCATTTGAGCTGACATGGCATGCTTATCTGGTATTGTAGCTAGCATCTTGTATAAGCATCCTTTCTTGATACCTTTTGCTACTAGCTGACCTCTTTTGGATTTGTCTCTGATAGTGCATTCATCACTGTCAAAGATGACTTTGTAGTTGTGTTCCGTCATTTGACCTACTGACAAAAGGTTCTTGCTGAGCTTTGGAACATAGAGCACATCTTTCTGTGAACCATTCCTGATGATTTGTCATATGAGATGATGCACAGCTATCGATGTATCAAGAATCCTATTCCACTTGGTCGACTTGATAGCTGTAATCCTCTTTAGGATTGAAATCAGTGTCTAGGTGCATTGTCTAGGTGCATTGTATCAGTCTGATGCAATTCCTCACTTGCAAGAAACATATTTCCATGTTCATTTGCAAAATGACTGTGACTAGAATGTCCACCACGATGATTTCCTCTTCCTCGGGAATTCCCTCGATTACTGTGTTAGAGTTAGCTCAAATGTCCACCTCTCATGTAACCCACCAATATTCTGTGTACCCAATGTTGTAAGGCCCCCATATGAGGAGAAGCCATGATGGGTATCGGATATTGGGAGGGATCCCCAGTTTAGACACTGGAAGGGGTCTTAGAGTAGACCAGATGGTTATGAGACGGCTTAGGAGCCAAGAGTAGATACCCGTCTGCAAAAAGGGGGGGGTTCGGGGGGGCGATAGCCCCCCCGATAGCAGGGGGTCCGGGGGGCACAGGCCCCCGGTGGGGGTCTAGGGGCAAAGCCCCCAGCGGCAGGGTCCGAGGGCCTGCAGTATGACCTATGCGCGATCCTTCATCTGCCCGCCGACATGTTTTCTGAAGGGTCGGTGGTCTTCCAGGCCGACTGTCTATTAGGCCGACTGCCTATTACAGGACCGACCGTCAACCACTTACACTATATAAGTGGCCACCCCCTATCATCAGATCACCAGTTCTTCACGCTCATAGTCCTCTGTCCAGCATCTGTCTAGATCACCATCGAAGCTCTGTCTGTAGAGCGCACGGGTGGACAGCCAACCATCAGTTGTATCAGCAGTTTGGTATATCAGAATTTTTGTATTCTCTCCAGCTTTCCATCGTGTACTTTCGTTTTGTTGTTATCTTCCGCTGCGTACTATTTTCTTACATACTGCTGGATTGACCGCCTTGGTCGTACAGCTTCTTGTGGCAATCTCTTTCATAGTGTCCAAACTTGTGACAGTAGTTGCACTGAATGTTTGACACATTGGTGGATGCATTCCCTTGTCCTTGGAATCTTCCTCGATTGGAATGATTTCCTCTTTGCTGATTTCGATGTTGCTGAGGATGATGCTGATGCTGATTCTGACTTTGATTTTGTTGATGATGACCACTTTTCTGATATGATCTACCTCTGTTTCTGCCTTTGCCTCTACTTCTGTCTGAAGCTGTGAATGCTTGATCATTAGAATGACCTTTACATGCTTGAATGGCCTGAGTCCTGAGTTCTTCACCAAGTAGAACTGACTGAAGTTCTTCCAGTGTTGGAATTTGCCATTGGATGGCAATACTCTAGATTAGATTCTCATATCCTTCTCCTAGTCCATTCAGGATTACTTGAACCATTTTTGCCAGATTCATAGTCTCTCCTGCTGATGCAAGTTGATTGTTGTAGTCTTTTATGCGGAGTACATAAGCACGACCGATTTCACTGCTGTTGCAGAAACTCTGGCTGATCTGGTTTCTCAGGGTGAGAATCCTAGATGTGTTCTTGGACTCGTAGAGAGCTGCGAACATATCCCATGCTTCTTTTGATGTCTTGATTGTGTTGAGCTGTCCTAGCATGACATCTTGCATATTCTGCTTGATCAGGTGATAGGCATACTTGTCTTTCTTATCCCATTCTACTTGAGCTCGGGCAATGGTAGGATCTACTACTGGTGCAGAAACTATTTGTGTAGATGTAGATCCCAATGTAGATTCCGTTGCTAGTGTTGTGACAACAGATGGAGTAGAGCTACTGGTGACTGGATCGGCCAATGGTCTAGGTGTAGATTCATCGACATACTCCCATTTGTCCTGAAGCACAAGAATGGTCTCCATTCGGTATTTCCATGCACTTGCCACTCATGGAAAGGGTACATTTAAAAAAAATACCAACCATGCTTTTATCAGCCCAGGACGTCCATCTTGTGTCAGACCTTTGACATGACAGATTTGCACCTGTTACACTACTGTCTTGGCATTGAATTTTGGCAAACCCAAGGGGGGATTTCTATGTCACAAACAAAATATTCAAAGGGGTTGCTGCAGAAATTTAAGATGGGTCTGTACGCCTATGGCCACTCTATTGGAAAAGGGAATCAAGCTAAGTAAGCATGATACAACTGAAAGGTTTGATGGCACATTTTGCAGGCAGTTGGTGTGGGTAGTTTACTGTAATTGGAGTTGTCTAACTTAGCAGATGCCTCCAAATTGAGGTTGCTAGTCGACATGGTGCAAAAAATGTACTCAAAAAGTGTCCTGAAAAACTCTGTATGAATCAACTGCAAATACACTGAAGATGCCAAGTGAAATCTTTGTACTGTCAGTGAAGATAGAATTGCAGTATATAAAATCTGATCTGTGTTACAAGGCTTGTGGCAATGATGTCGGGAATAGCCAAGAGGCTTTACAAGGCTGAAATGATGTGCACGTTGCCGTGAGATAGCCGAATAGGCTTTACAATGGTGGCATGTGTGTGTGAAATCAAGTGCTATCTGCCCACTGAATCAATCTGCAATGCCTCTGAACTCTGAAGTTTGCTCACTGAATTGATGAACATAAGGTTTCAGGTAATGTAATGATGTGAATTCGGATGTGAGCATATGGACTGCGAGTAGGTACTAGTCGGGAATTTTGGGCATGGCTTAGATTGGCAACTTGGGGAAATTCAAAGCGTCCCCTCTATGGCAATCTAGTCTACTCTGATCTAGATCTAAACCAACCGTCGATTGATGAAAGAACAGCAAATAATTCCTTTTCTTTTGTTCTTTTTAAGTGCTGGGTCAGATGCGTCGATGTAGAGGGAAATGTGCATGAAGGAAGTGGTTTTGTTGGCGAGGCTCAAATGTGAGTGTAACTTGCACCAAAATGTGGATGTGATGTGACGAGTGTGTAGAGCACAAAAAATCAAGCGACTTTCCTTTTTGGAGCACCCTCAAATTCTTCCTGGATCAAGAGATATGACTTGATCTAGGTGGAGGGGCAAAAGGAGTGCAAATGTGCTCAATGATGATGTGTCACTGTGACTCACATGTAGTGACGATGTGGCACTGTGCTTAGCAAGAGGTGTGCCAATGAAGCTCTGTGCTGAGGTGGTAGGAGTGTTCACATGAAGTGCCTGAGGAGCACTGTGTGTGCCTGGCAGGGGTCAATGCTAACTGGACAACTGAGGTGGCACTGTTCAGGTGGCAGAGGTGATGTGGCAATGCTGATGTGGCATTGATGATGTGTCCCTAATGATGTGGCACTAATGATGTGGTTGATGACATGTCACAAACCTGGCACAGGTGACATGGCTGATGACATGTCATTGATGATGTGGCTATTGGAGATAAGGTGATGACATGGCAATCAGCTGCCATGTGTCAAATTTCAAACCAAATGTGTGATGATAAGGTTCCAAGGGTTAAGGTATTGCCACATGTCAAAAATTTTAACCTTGGATGAGGAGATGAGACAAGTGATGGAATCATACGGGAATCGACAGAATCTTCATAAATTCCGTCATCGGATTGGTCTGAGTCGCCCGTCATCGGAGTGCCTTTACATGCAGTAGGGATAGATGTTGGAGCCCGTCGGCATTGCGGGTTGGCGCTATAAGCAGAAGCTTGGCACTTCACCCTGCTATGCGTTGTGTCACCGTAGATGAGCTGGGTCGGGAGTGAGTGCAGAGCGGGAGCTACAGTTCGGGCGTGGAGACCTTAGAGCTCCGTTGAGGCAGTCAAGCATGGAGCCAAGGCGCTATGCTGGAGACGGAGCCTTGTCACAGTAGATGGTGTCTCTCGGTGGACTGGCAGAGCTTAGGCTTTGCAGGCCACGATGGCATTCATTGCTGCTATTGGAGGTGACCTTGTTGATAGAAGGATTTACTAGCAGACTCGAGTAAAGGCACTGAAGCCATTGTGTAGTCAAAGGAGCTCTTACTAGAAGAAGCTGGGCGTGCGGGCTGATGGAGCCGAGGTCGTTTGGAGCCTTGCAGAGTTCGTTTGGAGAATTCAAGGCTTTGTTGCTTGGGTGGATGCTAAAAGTGTTGGCGACGGCTGCGTGATGGGGCATTGCTGTGTGGAGCAAGAGGCTCAGCCCGATGCCATTTGATGTGCTTGCAGGGAGCTCTTTGTTGATGAAGAGCTACTTTGGCGGATCGATGACGAGCTAGGGAGCTATGTAGAGCCATCGTTGTAGAAGCTTGTAGGAGCTAGGCACCTATCTTGTTGCAAGTGCTTGTAGCATGGAGTTGGAGCTCACCTCAGGGGCTATTTGATAGGAACGGCCGTCGAAGGAGCTTTGTTGGAGAGGCTTAGCTTCTTTCTCTTTCTCATAGATCTCTCAAAACCTCTCTCTCAAAGACTAAGATCTAGATCTCTATCTCTCTCATAAACAAGAAATACTCTCTTTCTCAAGAAATGAAATCTTTCAAGGGAATGGACACTCAATGAACGGAAGTGGATGGAATTTCTTCCAAAATGAACAGAAAGTTTCTCTCAACGGAAGTGAATGGAAGAATCTCACAATCACTCAAGAGAACTCTCAATCTCACAATCTCTCTCGCACTCTCAAGAATCTCAATGCCTCAGCGGAAGGCAAGGGAGCTCTGATACCATGACAAAATATGAAGAGGGGAGAGGAGAAGAGTGGAGATGAGGAGAGAGGGCACAGCTAGAGAGCACACCACAAATGACTAACTGTACACTAGATTTAGTTGAAAAAAAAGAATATATACAAACCCTTTTAGGGTTAGGGTTAGGGGATCTAACCCTTTCCTTTATAGCACTCTATAAGGTTAGTGCTATGCACATATGATCACGTGATGGTGCTATGCACACATGATCACATGATGTTGAGCGTGAACTCTCAACAAGGTGGAATGCCTTATGATCCCCTAATAGCCCTGGCCCCACCAGCCTTCATCAACTATGGGGCACCTTAGTTTCCACCCTACCGCCTCAGTTCCCACTCTACCGCCCGCTACATAGAACCAACGTTACCATGCCCCAGGACCCACTACCTTCGGGAGTCCGCCCTTCCTGTCTATACCAATTGCACCAATGAATGCAAGCATGGGTACCATTGTCCCAATGCCAGCACTAGCAACTGCATGGAGACCACCACCTAGGCCAGCCAGCCCTGTGACCTATCAGGCCCACAGCAACACCGCCTCCGCTAGCTGCTCAAACAATGTTGACCGATGAGGCAATGCATATTTTGGTGAACGCCCTAGGAAGGGGGGCAACACCATCTCCACCCGCCCTAGTGTTCCCTACAGGGATGGCAAATCCCTCGAGAAGCCGTCCCATAGCCATTTCCAAGCTAATGACCAAGTTCCTGGGAGAAGCAGACACGGTCTCGCACATGGAACAGTTCGAATAGATTTCTGAAGCCTTTGGTGCGCTAGGTGACCTTGACATGGCCAAGTGCATTCTCAGCCTCTGGATGGCAAGGTAGGCCAATAGTATAGGGCTCTCACCCCAAAATAAAAGATCAACTAGGAGACATTGAGAAAGGCTTTTATTGTGGGATTTGCCCCCAGCATACATAAATGGAGCCCGATCAATCAATTGTATGGGGTAAAACAGAACGACAAGGAATCCTTGAGGGATTACATTGTGAGGATTAAGAACCTCAATGACCACTGTGAACCATATGAATGGATAAGCGATGAACGATTGTTGCCTTGCTTCCTTATCGGATTAGCAGACCCAAAGTTGCACGACCACCTCATGGTGATGAACCCCACCTCCTTTGATCGATGCAGCAAGGTGGCCATCCGTATATGTGACAACCTGATGGAAAAAGTGGATTGGAAGAAGGCCTCAGGCCCCTCCAAAATAGTCCCATCGGTTAGGTCTTCGAGTGTAGAGTCAAGCAAGAAGGAGGCTAACGAGACTAAAAGCTTGGATGTGAGTGAGCTGGCCTCTAATCTATTCGATCAACTAGGCCAGCAATGGAGGACAGGAACCTCCAAGGAGGCACAGAGAAACCCCCACTTGTTTCCATAGTGAGACAATGTCTAGTGTGGGATATGCAATGGCGATCACCCCTCCAATGAGTGTGCATGCCTAAGGGCAAGGCCGGCACTCTACTATGCACATTGCCATAGGTGGGGAAACCATGATACCTCCTAATGCCAATTTCCAAGGTCCCTTCCCCAACCCATGTATCAAATGCGACCCCCATTAGACCTAATAGCCCCACCTAACCCCCAAATCTCTCAAGGTGGGTGGTCCTCTGGCTAGCTCTGCTACCACCACCCATACTAGGTCTGCAGCCCCCACAACCTCATATCGCCCCATCCAATCAAGTGTTGGTGGAAGAATTGCCCAACGACTAGGAGGAAATGGATCCTGATCATGGACCTCATCATTACTACCCCTATGAGGAGGGAAGTGGTACCCTGATCCACTACCTCCCGCCAGAGGATCAACAAGTCCCCATATTCAAGACTGCCCCCGTAAATGCAAGGATGAGAGATCTAAACTCAATCGCTTGAAGACCCCTGCTCCAATATTACACCTACCGCGGTCCCCATAGAGCAAGTGAATGCCCGTACTGAGGCACTTCAAACCCTCTGGTGTCCTATTTCAAATGTCAGGGCCCATATTTCTTGAAGGATTGTCCATATAGGGATCATACGCCCACCACCCCAAACACAACCAATCCCACCCCTTTGTGTGTAGGATGTGCTGGGATGTGGAATGGAGCACCTATTCCAAGACTGCCACGACGAGACCAACTACTCCACTCACCCTGCCAAAGAGCATCATCCTAAATCTGCTTAGCATCGAACAAGGCCATGTGGCCATAGTGCCACTACAAGTCATTATGAGGATGCAAGCCAAGGCACTAGGTAAGGCAATGAGGAAGCTCAAAAAGAAGGGTAAGGTAACCCCGTTTCCTGGTCTTGAGATTCCCCCACAGTCTTTAACTCGATCCAAGAAGGCCATTCGAGTAGGTGACAGTTCCAACCAAGTGCTAGGACGGGTTCTGATGAGGAGATAGCTACCCTTTCCACCTCCTCTTCTTCCAAACAATTTTCCACCCAAGGTAACCCTGAAGTACCCCTAATCCAAGACCTGAACAAACCAGTGCAGGCCCAAGGCCCTGGCACCCATACCCACCTATAAGGAGACCTTCCCTAACCCGGCTTTAGAAAAGCAATACATGAAGTATGCCTAGAACTTGATATGGGATTGCCAAGATAAGTTTGAGCATTGTATGGCACCCGCCTCCACTATATTCATCATAATCATCGTGTCCAGGTTTGGGTAAGTCAATATGGTAGGCATCTCACCCGACACACACACAGCCCACTAGTCCCTGCCAAACACAACGCACGCACACACACAGTCAGCACTAGGTGATTAGAGTCCATTCTTGGATTTTTACAAGTGTTCATGCTCTTGCACATTGACCTCACTATCACGTTTGCACCGCACAAGTGCACTCCGCTCAGTCACCCTTTTTCCCCCCACCCCACTCCACACCCCACTCCTTCCTTCCTTTTCTCTCTTTTACATAGTCACTACCCCACCGACCGTCATCACCAAACTAGTATGCCACCAATCATCGCCAAACCAGTATGTTGCCGACCGTCAATAAACAAGTACAGTGCCGACCGTTGCCCAAAAAAAGTAGCACTCCAATGGCAAAAATCCTGCATGAAAAAACCACCCACCACCAACATTACTTGAGAAGTCAGCATCCACCAATCGGCTTTGGCCTTGCAGAGAAATTTGCCACCGGCCCAGTATAGGTCGAGCAAGAAGAAGCAGAGATAAAGCCCAAGAGAGCAAAGACAATGCCCACTGTCACTTCGATAATACAGATGCAACCAAAAACAAGTCAACCGCTCGACCAATATGAGGACTTCTAGTTGCATGAATTCATGCAACGACAACTACGCCTCCAGCAGTGGGCAGGTCCTCAAAATATGAGCAAACAGGTTCAATGAGGGCCTATTCTTATTAAATACCTCTAGGGAGATGACACAATCGAAATCGGCCTCATATAGGAGCCAAAACTCTGGGTGCTTGCTTTAAGCCATATAGACTTTTCTTGAGATGGCAAACCTTATTCTCCTTTCTTGGTTCAACATAACCTGCTGGTTGTTGTATGTAGACTTTCTTGTCTAGGTAACCATTGAGAAATGCATTCTTGACATTGAGTTGGTACACATTCCATCTACTGAGTGTCACTTGTGATATCAAGAACCATATGGAATCCATCTTTGCTACTAGAGCATAAGTCTCATCATAGCCTTGACCATATTGCTATGCAAATCCTTTTACAACTAGTCTGGCTTTGTATCTTTGAATACTGCCATCTGGATTATACTTCACTTTGTATACCCATTTGTTTGCTATGGCCTTCTTTCCTGGTGGAAGGTCGCATTTTATACAAAGCATCCATTTCTTCATTTATAGCAGTTTGCCATTCTGGCTTGTCTACTGCATCTTCAAAGTACACTGGCTCTTCTATAGCCATGATGGTAGTCATAAGAGCATAGTTGCTGGCTTCAACTTGAATTGCTTTGCCTTTCTTAGCATATGTCAATCTGGCTGGTGGTTTGCTTTCCCTAGTAGACCGTCTGAGCTACTATGGCTCTGCTTGGGGTGTTGCTGGCAATTCTTGCTCTTCTTCATCAACCTTCTCTATAGATGACTGTGAAGTCGATGCTTCCATCTCCTGTGTATTTGAGGTTTTCCATTCTGATTCCTCATCGAAAATTACATCTCTGGAGATAATGACTTTTTGGTTGATGGAATCATACAACTTGTATGCTTTGATTTCTTCCCTATAGGCAACCATGATGCATTTGCATGACTTTGCATCCAATTTCCTGCAATGATCATCATGTATGTGGGCATATGCTATGCAACCAAATATGCAGAGATGCCCAATGTGTGGCTTGTGTCTAGTGAATGCTTCATAAGGAGTCATACCTTGTATCAGTTCAGTAGGAAGCTGATTAAGTAAATAGTTTGCAGTGGCTATTGCTTCTTCCCAATACTGATTCGGAAGATGCTTCTCACTAAGCATTGCTCTAGCATTGTCTGTCTACTAAAGTACCATTCTTCCTTTTAGCTCTTGTATTCTGCTGATGAGGAGTATCTACACATGTGAATTGTCCCCTTCAATGCATTATTTCTGCAAAAATTCATGAATGCTGAAGACATGTATTCACCTCCTCTGTCTGATCTCATGACTTTGATCTTTCTTCCTATCCGGTTTTCTACCATGGCTTTGAATTCTTGAAATCTGGAAAACACTTCAGATTTCTCTTTCAGAAAGTAGACCCAACAATATCTGCTGTAGTCATCGATGAAAGTCAAGTAGTAAAGTGAACCATTGATGCTACGAGTCTAGACATAATTCCATACATCTGTATGTATCAAATCAAGAATACCTCATGCTCGAGAGGTACTTCTACCAAAATTGGTTCACTTTTGTTTGCCAAAGTAGCATGCTTCACAACATTTTCCAAGAAATTGTAGCTTCCAAATCCCAATTGCCATATTCTGATTCCTGAGGTCTAACAAGTACTTGAAATTGACATGACCATATCTCTTGTGCCATTTTACAAAGTGGCATCTGTTGCGATTGAGCTTACATGGCATGCTTTTCTAGTACTATAGCTAGCATTCTATACAATCGTCCTTCCTTGACACCTTTTGCTACTAGCTGACATCTTTTGGATTTATCTCTAATAGTGCATTCATCTCCATCAAAGATGACTCGGTAGTTGTGTTTCATCATTTGACCTACTGACAAAAAGTTCTTGCTGAGCTTTGAAACATAGAGTACATCTTTCACCAATCCTTTTGTACTAGTGAAATTGTTGATAGGGAAAACATCTATCCCTTGAATTGGATTCGGTGAATTATCTACTGTGTAGATGACATTTTTCTGTCCCTCTAATGGTTTCATCTCTGTGAACCATTCCTAATGATTTGTCATGTGAGATGATGCACCGCTGTCAATATACCAAGGATCATGTTCTGCTTGGTCGACTTGATAGCTGTAATCCTCTTTTGGATTGAAATTAGTGTCCAGGTACACTATCTCAGTTTGTTGCATTTCCTCATTTGCAAGAAACATATTCCCATGTTCATTTGCAAAATGATTGTGACTAGAATGTCCAACATGATGATTTTCTCTTCCGCGAAAATTCCCTCGGATTGACCACCTTGGTCGTATTGCTTCTTGTGGCAATCTCCTTCATAGTGTCCAAACTTGTTATAGTAGTTGCACTGGATGTTTGACACGTTGGTGGATGCATTCCCTCGTCCTTAAAATCTTCCTCGATTGGAATGATTTCCTCTTTGTTAATGCTGACATTGTTGAGGATGATGCTGATGCTGATTCTGACTTTGCTGATGATGACCACTTTTTTGAAATGATCTGCCTCTGCTTTTGTCTGAAGCTATGAATGCCTAATCATTAGAATGACCTTTTTGTGCTTGAATGGCTTGCGTCCTGAGTTCACCAAGTAATACTGATTGAAGTTCTTCCAGTGTCAGTATTTGCCATTGGATGACAATACTTTGGACTAGATTCTCATATCCCTCTCCTAGTCCATTCAGAATTACTTGAACCACTTCTGCTAGATTCATAGTCTCTCCTACTGCTATGAGTTGATTGTCATAGTCTTTTATCGAGAGTGCATAAGCATGGCCAGTTTTGCTACTATTGTAGAAACTCTGGTTGATTTGGTTTCTCAATGTGAGAATCCTAGATGTGTTCTTGGACTCGTAGAGAGCTACAAACATATCCCATGCTTCTTTCGATGTCTTGACTGTGTTGAGCTATCCTTGTTAGATATCAATGCTCCACTCTCGTGTAACTATGCGGGAACCAGCTAACTCTACTTGTAAGCCCTCCATATGAGGAGAAGGCATTTGAGTAGCTCGGTTATCCGATAGGTCCTGGTTTGGACACCAGATGGGGGCCATGTGTGGCCTGATGGCTGGACGGCTTCAGATAGAGTTGGCACACTACCAACTAGGCTACATGCAAGTGCAAGAAGGCATCCCATGACTGACCGCACTGAGGGTAGATGGAGCATTTCTCGGGGCAGTCCACTATCGAGCTGCGGGCCCCGTTTGGAGCCCTAGATGATCTCAGATGGCTCTGGATCAAACAGAGATTGTAGGCTAGTTGCTCTATTCTGTGCCACAGTTCTAATGTGTGGTCGGTGGCCTATTTTGGGACCGACCTCCAGTCAGCCATTTTGGGCCGATTGGGTCGGTCTCCTAATTGGGTCTAACCGACTACGACTGGTGTGGCTATATAAGAGCAAACCCGTGAAGCCCATTATCATCACTGGCTACAGCAACCCTGATTCCTTAGCATCCAGACTCCATCATCTACTTTTTCCAGCATGCCATCAAAGCTTCTCACACAGGAGCGCACGGTTAGGAGGCAGTGCCATCTATTGTATCAATTTTACAGTAATCAAATTTTTTATTATCCATACTATCTGCTTTTCTCTCTTGCATACGAGATCCTGTTATTTGTTGAGCACAGACATTGTATTGTTTTCTTACATGGCATTAGAGCCACGGCTCTAGCAAGAAGATTTGGTAGTGTGCTTCTATTTGCGAGTAGATTGTGAGAGATGGCCTAGCCCGCAAGACTGCGAATCCCACCGTTTGGCAAAAGCGGAAAGTTGGACGGCACTAACTATCCAGTCTGGAAGTTCAAGATGAAGACCATCCTAAGCGCATATGAGCTTTGGGATACTGGGGTGGACGTGAAGCCGGCCGAATCCAACCTATGTAGGACAACAGATAGTACCAACTGTGGATGAGATTCTCGCATGGACAAGAAGAAATGCAGATGCACTGTGTTCTATTGTTTGCAGTGTAAGTGATTCTATCATGGCATTAATTCAACATGTCACCACAACGGAGGAGGCATGGACGATCTTGAAAAATTAGTACGAGACCATGAATCAGACGTGGATTCAGAATCTAGAGACTCAACTCGTGAATGAGAAAGTGTCTGAGTTTGAAACAGTAGAGAAGTTCATCACCAGGGTGAAGAATCCATGCAATCAGATGACTGCGATTGGCATCACCATCACCAGTGAGAATCTAGCACGAAGGTGCATACGGATTCTCTCGCCAAAGTAGGACGGTCTTGTTACGGTGCTGAATACGCAGAACGAAAATCTACCCCTCAACTTTGAGGATTTTAGTGCAATGCTTCTAGAGGAGGAGATGCATCAAACGATGAGGACTGGAGAAAATTCGGGTTTCTCAGCTAAAATGTAAGGGTAAGGACTCTGGTAACCCATCTTCTTCTGATGATAAAAAGAGAAAGAAGAAGATCAAGTGCTTCTATTACAACAAGGCAAGGCACAAGCAGAATGAGTGCCAGAAGAAGATTACAGATGAGAAGAACGGATTAAAGAAAGAGTCTAGCAACAGCGCGCAGGCAGTACCAGTAGAGTTGTTCATAGCAATTGAAGAGATTTGCACGGAGGCAGTTCATGTACCTGCGGATGGTTCACAGTGGTGCATCGTGCCACATGTCTAGTCGGAAGGATTTGTATACCTCTCTACATCCGATAGGGAATGACATCCTGGTAGCAGTCGGCAAAAGGAAAAGGTACGATTGCTCTCAAGTCAAATGGAGTTGTAAAATAGTTGTCCGATGTTCTTTATGTGCCAAATATCAAGAGAAACTTGTTGTCCATTTCTGCGATCACAGATCGGGACCTCAAAGTTCACTTCGATAAGAATGGCACATAGATTTTAGATCTTCAAGGGAAGGTCATTGGTAGAGTACCTCCAGCCATTGAGGAGGAACCATCCAAACATTGCCGGTCCAAGAGATTAGAGGAGCAAAGAAGGGCGCATGAACACTTGGTCAACTACACTTTGATGATAGAGGTGATCCGTGCTGAAGAACCCAAGTGTCTTGAAGAGGCACAGGGTGATGATAGGTGGATGGAGGCTATGCAGTTAGAGTATGGCTCCATAATGAAGAACAACACTTGGGACCTTGTGGATTGACCACCAAAATGCAATGTAATTGGCACCAAGTGGGTGGCATGTTGGATAAGTACAAGGCTCGGCTCATGACAAAATGATTCGCACACATACATGGTTTTGATTATCACGATGCTTTTGCTCCCACAGCTCGACTAACCACAATTCGCAGTGTTTTGTCTTTAGTAGCATAGGAAAGTTGGCCCATGTTTCAGATGGATGTAAAATCTGCCTTTCTAAATGGAGATCTCAAGGAGGAGGTACACATGGAACAACCACCAGGTTTTGTGATCCTCGGTTCAGAAGGTAAAGTCTGTAAACTAAAGAAGGCACTTTACGGGCTGAAACAGGCCCCACGAGCATGGTACCAGTGGATTGATGCCTACTTTCTACAAAATAGGTTCAAGAGGAGCCCATCTGATGCAAATTTGTAGATCTACAGAGAAGGAGGCATGTATGATCATGGTCCTTTATGTGGACGACCTTGTCATAACAGGGAACCATGAAGAAAAGATCTTGTAGACAAAGTAGTTGCTAGGAAGAGAGTTTGAAATGACACAGACCTCGGACTGATGCATTCCTGTTTGGGGATTGACGTTTGGCAAGAGCCAAAACAGATCTTCATCTCACAGCTGAAGTATGCTGGAGAGATACTGAAAGCATCTGGCATGGCTAAGTGCAAGACAATTGGCACTCCTAGGGAGGTTGACATGAAGCTCTTTACTTGTGCAACACGCGATCGAACATCAGCTTTGCGACTGGTGTACTAAGCAGGTTTTCCAATAAGCCCCAGGAGAACCATTGGAGGGCTTGTATGCGGGTGCTGAAATACATCAAAGGCACACTTGATTATGGCATCACCTATACCAAGGGCAACATCTTGACCGGATTATGTGACTCAAATTGGGCAGGAGACGTGGACAACAGGAGATCAATGACAGGTTACTATCTCTCACTTGGATCTGGAGCTGTGTCATGGGTCAGTAAGAAGCAACCTACACTTGCTCTTTCTTCTACTAAGGCTGAGTACAAATTAGCATGTTTTGCTTCTTGTGAGGTAGTGTGGTTGAGGAGGATTTTAGGGGACATGGGTGTAGTGCAGAACAAGCCTACACAGTTATCATGTGACAATCAGAGTTGCATGGCAATTGCAAACAACCTGTGTTCCACGCTCGCACAAAACACATTGAGATTCAATATCACTTTGTATGCGAGCTCATCATGGATGTAGAGGTCGACTTGGTGTATTGTCCGACTATAGAGAATGCTACGAACATCTTCACGAAGGCTCTTGGAAGAGACTTGTTGGAGAGGCATCTTCATCGACTTGGCATTGGGCTGAAAAAGTAAGTTCACTTGCGGGTGGACATTGAGGGGGGGTGTTAGATATCAATGCTCCACTCTCGTGTAACTACGCAGGAACCAACTAACTCTACTTGTAAGCCCTCCATATGAGGAGAAGGCATTTGAGTAGCTCGGTTATCCGGTAGGTCCTGGTTTGGACACCAGATGGGGGCCATGTGTGGCTTGATGGCTGGATGACTTCAGATAGAGATGGCACACTATCAACTAGGCTACATACAAGTGTGGAAAGGCATCCCATGACTGATCGCACTGAGGGTAGATGGAGCATTTCTCGGGGCAGCCCACTCTTGGGCTACAGGGCCCATTTGGAGCCCAAGATGATCTCAGATGGCTCTAGTAGGCCGAATGGAGACCGTAGGGTTAGTTGCTCTATTTAGTGCCACCATTCTAATGTGTGGTCGGTGGCCTATTTCGAGATTTCCAATCGGCTGTTTTCGGCCGATTGGGTCGGTCTCCCAATTGGGTCTAATCGACTACGATTGGTGGCTATATAAGAGCAAGCCCGTGAAGCCCATTATCATCACTGGCTACAGCAACCCTGATTCCTTAGCATCCAGCCTCCCTCATCTACTGTTTCTAGCACGCCATCAAAGCTTCTCACACAAAAGCGCACGGTTGGGAGTGTTGGGGTAAGTATGATCAAGGGCTTGCTCTATGGTGCATGTGTGCATCTAGGGGAGTCACATGTGTGTTTGTGTGTGTTGTAAAGGCACATCAAGTGCTATGATGTGTCTAGTGTGTGACCTAAGTGATGATGTAAGACAAAGGCAATCCCACTAATGTAGGGATTGATTCCCACTGATGTAGGGGCTGATTGCCACTTATGTAGGGAAGGTATTACCTTCTCCCCCTTTCTATAAGAGAGAGTCCTCTCTCTCACAATCATATAGAGATCTACCATCTTTCTTTCATTGTGCTCTCACCCCTCTTGCAAGATGCATCTATTCTATCCTACAAGATCCTACAATTGGTATCATACTTTAGGTTCTAGATCTAGCCTAGCCTAGCATTAGATGCTATCTCTAGCATAAACTACTAGTTTCTCATCTTCTCCATTTTCCTTCTTCTTCCCCAAATATTTGAGAGCTCTGTTCTCTGCCTATAAATGACCATTGCCCAAACCCTTTTGGCTACAAACTCCTCACATATGGGTAAACTTCCAACTGCAAGCAATCGGAGAAATTTTGACTATATGTGCAATGCCAACACTCACACTCTCTGACGAAATTTCATGCAATACCGCCTCTGTACTTACTTATCTGCAAATTCCTTTGAGCTCGTGGTAGATGACACTGAGGGCAAGCTGTTGCTCAAATTTTAGCTCAATTGGACAAGAGATGGAGGAGAGAACGTTGAAAAACCAGTCTGTCTTCTAAAGCCTGGCTATGGCGACTTGTCACAACATTGCGCCCCTCCTTTCTGGTAGCTCTTCTCTGGTATAAGGCCTTTCTTCTTGCATAAAAATCCCCTTGAATAGAGCTATGAGCTATGAGAATTGCACCCTCCAAGTTCTAGTCTCTGTTTTGGACAGTTTTGACAATGTTGTGAGTTTGATGCTACATTAGATGCTACTTTAGCATTTCTAATGTTTTAAAGTGTTGAATAGCTTCAATACAACTATGGCTATAGCTTTGCTTTAAGTTTCTACACCTGGATTTGCTTGGAATACTTTCATTTAGCCACCTCTATGAAGCATGCAAGTGGAAGTATCATTTTCATTATGTTTTGTAGTATGGAATTTGGTTACAAGTCTTTGCTACTCTAAATGATTGTATTCTAAAGCTCTTCAACTCTTTCTAGCCTTGCAAGAGAGTAGACACTGACCATTTTGGCTTAGATCCTCTCATGGCTACCATCTTGAATATGGATAAGTTCAATGGTAAAGGCTTTCACACATGGCAGATGAAGATGAAGTTTGCATTAATGAGGGAAAACCTCTGGGGGCTTGTCAAACCTGCTTCAACTTCTTCTTCAACAGCCTCTAATGCTAGAGAATCCTTAGCTCTGACACGCTCGGCAAGAGATCTTGCTAGAGAGGAGAAAGCCTATGGCATCATTGCTCTTGGCTTAAGAGATGACTATATCCATCATATCTCTGATTTAGAATCTCCTTCTGAAGCTTGGTAGAAGCTTGACATTATTTTTGGTGCTACCTCTCACATCTCAAAATTGTCACTTAAAATTGCTTTCTTTGAATTGAAGATGGCTAGTGGCACTCCCTTGGCTGCCAATGTCAATTACATGCAGAGTCTCATGACTCAACTTGCTTCTATCAACTCTCCAATCACTACAGATGATGCAATGGCAGTATTGCTCAAAAGTATGCCTGAAGATTATGATCATGTTGTTACCACTCTGAAAAATCTTCCTAATCCTACTCTTGAAGGTCTTATTACTACTCTTCAAGAAGAAGAAAGGCACATGGAACTCCGGAGAGGCAATGACACAGCCTATGCCATAAAAATTCAGAAGGGCAAGTTTTCACCTTGCAAACATTGTGGCAAAAACAATCACCATGAAAAGTATTGTAAAGCCAAAAAGGAAGAAACTACAAAGTCAGAAACTACCAATCTACTTTCATTTGATGAGTCTCCACATGATGAAGACTATGCTTTTTAGGCACTTTTGTCTTTTTTGTTTATCATCACTTGGTCAAATTTTGAGGTTCTCTGCTTAGAGTAGTACTCCAAAAAGAATATGTCATGTAAATCACCTCTGGTCACCATATGAGTAGGCCATGTGATATGTGTTTTGACTATCCCATTTCTGTGAACCTCACACCCTTGGGAACCCTTGCTAGCATGAGATCCTAGCCATAGATTAATCCTTGACCACCATGAGATGGCTTGAGAAACTATGAGACTAGATGTATCCTTGACACTACAAGAGGCAACCCCTTGAGGGGGGTTTGTTGGGGTAAGTATGATCAAAGGCGTGCTCTATGGTGCATGTGTGCATCTAGGGGAGTCACATGTGTGTTTGTGTGTGTTGTAAAGGCACATCAAGTGCTATGATATGTCTAGTGTGTGACCTAAGTCATGATGTAAGACAAAGACAATCCCACTGATGTAGGGATTGATTCCCACTGATGTAGGGGCTGATTGCCACTTATGTAGGGAAGGATTACCTTCTCCCCCTTTTTATAGGAGAGAGTCCTCTCTCTCACAATCATATAGAGATCTACCATCTTTCTTTCATTGTACTCTCACACCTCTTGCAAGATACATCTATTCTATCCTACAGGATCCTACAGGGAGGTAGCGCCATCTACCGTATGGGTGCTAAACAAGATCGAGAACCAAATTGAATCTTGGCTACAAAAGGTGTCTGATTTCCTTGAAAATCTCTTCCATTTGCATGTCATCTTATCTAATTTTTAAATGTAATTAATGGAATTAATGGAAGTATTTTTCATATTCTCATGATTTTCATGTGTTGTTCAATGCCATTAATGTCTTATCTCATCTCATATTATTTTAAATGTAGGTTAAAGTGTCATCTCATGTAATTATTGAATGTAAGTTTAAGAGTGTAATGTTGTGCTACTTTTTAAATTTTAAAAATCCTATGTCAAGCACTTAATAGCAAAATTTTCACTTCACTTTAATTATCATATATAAAATGTCTCATATCCTAAATCACAATAATTATGTTCATCTCGTTTCAGATGTCCTTTCCTATTTCTTCAGCTATGTTTTCATTTCTATAGTGTTATCTTCATCTCCTTTCCAATCTGTTCTCGTATTTCCACTCACATAGTCGTCTCAATTCTCATCTTCTCTCCTATATCCTTCTTATCTTTTCATCTTTAGTTCTTCTCTCATATTTATACTCGTATACTTAGTTTACTTCTCCTCTCCTATTTCTACTCGCATACTCTGTTCACTTCTCCTGTCCACCTTAATATATGAAAAAAATTTAATATCAATGTTCTTCAATGAACTTACAACATTGTAACAGTCAAAAAGCACAATTTATCATTGCAATAATTTTTTAAGGTTTGAAATAGGTGTCCTATACCACTAAAAGTAGTAAATGTCCCAGACAGTGCTTTTTGTGTCACCTTCCCATGCTAAGACCCATCCGTTATGAGCACGCTCCAACAACACACCTCAGATACTAGTTTTTGGAAGTTGTGCATATTACTTCGTGAAAAACAGGGTTTGTGGTGACTTCGACCATCCAATGCATACCAAACATGCCAACCTTTAAATGCCTGCAACTCCTATTGATTGGGAACATTAGGAATAACTGGTTCTTGTTCAGCTCTAGTAATGAACTCCCAATAGCCTTTTCCCTTAAGGAAATTCGTCATTCTAAACTTCCATGCTTGGAAGTAAGAAATTGGAAAGGAAGGACACAAGTATGATAGGCTTGATGTACACAGAGTACTTCCCATTTGGTCTAGAGTTTGAGGTTTTGATCCCAGTGATGAATTGATTTAGAGCACCAAGTCAATATGTGTATAAGACATGGACCCTCAGCTATGTCCGTGACTTGGTTAAGATTTTTGCAATGAATCCCATGCCTCCCTCCTCCCTGCCCCCCTCCTCCTCCCTTTGTCCACATGCCTCCTCCTCCCTCCTCCTACATGCATCCTCCTCCTCCCCCCCCCTTGCTACTTTTTCCTCCTCCCTCCTCCCACATGCATCCTCCTCCTCCCCCCTTGCTGCTTTTTCCTACTCCTCCTTCTCCCTCATGCTCATCCATTCTCATCTTCCCTCATGCTCATGCCTACTCCTCCCTCCTACTCATGCAAGCTCCCCTTGCCTCATGCTCATGCCTCCTCCTATTGCTTCTACTCCTCCTACACATACATATTTGTCTACCCTCATCCTCACACCTAGTCCTCTGCTTGCTTCTCCTCCCTCGTAATCATTCATGGTCCTTATCGTCCCTCCTCAAACATCACCTACGTTCTATCATGGCCTATCACAGTCTCTGTAAACTATGCAACTATTGATGGCACCATTTGAGGAGATCTCCCATGTTACCATGTGACCATACAATTGCAGGATCAATATGTGATCCATGATTGTTTTTATAAAGAAAAGAAGCATCTTGAACCTCAGTAGGTTCTCTAAAGAGGAGAATATGAGATAAAATGTTAATTCCATAGTGTTTCAATGTAATTTCTTACTTTGGATTATCCACAGTGGTGCATTTCTTTTGCTAAGGTTCCCTTAGTTGTTCTTTTAGGAACTTCATGGAGGATGATATGAGAATGGTGGGCATGGATGATATGGACTCTTCATATCAAAAGACACAAAGTCATGCATGAGCAAGTTGTTTTAGAGGTGATGCAGGACTTGAAGGGAATGGTGATACAAAGGAGATTCCTGGAGCTTGTGATGCTACTAATGTAAGTCTTGAAGCTCAAAAGTTTATTAAAGAAGAAGAATTCACATGATGCATTACATCTATTTAATTTTAAATTTCTAAATGATGTTTCTTCATGTATGCAGTAGCAAGCAGGAATGGAGAATCTGTCCATTTAGAACAAGGAGGCATGGAGAATTCACAGTATTAACCCAAGGCAACCTACATGATCCATTCCAATGTGTTGTACATGAGATTATAAGAACTTACGAGTTGAATGTGAGATTCCAAATAGCATAGTAGTCTTTCTAAGGACTTAGTCGAGGATTCAAAGACCTTATTATTGGTGTATTAGAGTTGAAGAAGAAGAGAAATAGACTATGAAGCCTCTTTGTAATACAATTTGAAATACAAGCACTATTTCTAATAATATTCTTCTATCTACAGCAAAAAAATTTCATGTATCTATGGCCAAATGTTGAATCTTTTGTTATGTCTATTTTAACTATTTGTTGTTTTTAATATTGCATCTTTATCTATAAGTGCAGTCAAGAGGAATTCTTCTAGAGTTCCCATGTGGAATAAGGAGGAATCATGTGGACATGTGGAAAAGAGAGGGTCCCTATGGGCTCCATGTGGGAAGGCTCTTGACTTTCTCAATATTTTAAGAGACTTGAGCATCTTTTGATGGGACACATGGCAAGAGTATCCAAAAAGGACATGGATGGTGACATACAGTCTTATGTGATTGATGGGGAAAAGAATCTATAGGTAGTAGTTGTAAATGGGTGAAGGAGGTTGACAAAATCTCTATAAAAGGAGCCCTCCTCTCCCTCTCAACTCATCATCAATGCACTGTTCTGAGCCACTGGATTCACCATCCACATAAGAATGACCTGCATTCACATCAAACATGGGCTGATCTACCTTCTCTTTTTCTTTTCGTGATACCTACATACCACTATCTGCAATGCTTTGAGGAGATTCTCCTAATCTCAATCTGCTTGTCCATGGCGAAGTATGTGAACCACTACTAGAGAACACTGCAGGTTCACTAATATTTTGTGATTACCGTTGTGAATTCTATGCAGCATTACCATTTTGTGCATCTACATCATCAATCACACTTACTGGTTTATACCAGCTGCTCATCTCATAAAAAACAACATCTCTGCTCACTGTAAACTTACAAGTAGAAGGGTTATAGCATTTATACCCTTTCTGCTGCAGAGAATAACCAATAAGGATGCACTTCTCAGCCTTTGGATCTAACTAGGACCTCAACTCATCTGGCACATGAACATAGGCAATGCAACGAAAAATTTTCAAATGAGAAATATCTGGTTTCCTACCAGTATACATCTCCTCTGGCATCATGCCATGTATTACTGTAGTGGGAGTCCTGTTCATTATGTAAACTACTGTAGCAACTACTTCAGCCCAGTAATAATCTGGTAGGTCTTTTTCATTTAGCATGGCCCAAGATACCTCTCCAATATTCCTGTTTTTCCTTTCTGCAAGTTTATTTTGCTGTAGGGTATGACTGCATGAATATTGCTGCTTTATGCCATGCTCCTGCAGGAACCTTGCAAACTCATTTGAGAGGTACTCTCCCCCTCCATCTGACCTTAGGCATTTTATTTGCAGGCCGATTTCTTTTTCAACCATAGCTTTAAAAGCTTTGAAATGCCCAAACACTTCACTTTTCTTTTTCATAAAATACACCCAAACTTTTCTGCTGTAGTCATCAATAAAAGTGACAAAATAATGATAGCCTCCAATAGATGCAGCTTTAGTAGTCCACACATCAGAGTGGATTAATTCCAATGGCTTCTTACTCTCTTGAACATGTCTAGGAAATGGTTTCCTTGCCTGTTTTCCAAATTGACAGGCTTCACATACCTTATGCATTTCTACAACCTTGAATTTAGGCAATCCTGCAACAATATTTTGGGCCTGCATTGATTTAAGTTGATGTATATTAACATGACCAATGCATTTATGCCAGATATCAATATCTGCAACTACACCGGTCCCATGTGCAAACATTACTGCACTCAATTTAGGCATGTCTGCATCCAACGTAAACATCCTACCCTTCTTCTTTCCTTTTGCTATCAAGCGACCGTTATTTTTCATATCCTCAACAGGGCATCCATGAGGATTATATCTGACCTGCAAGCCTTGCTCAACCATTTGACCAACAGAAACCAGGTTCTTGGTGATATTCGAGACATGAAATACATTAGACAGGTATTTCTTTTTCCCATCCTGCATAGACAAAGGGATTTTACCAATCTGCACAATAGAATGTGCAATATCATCACCAGTCTCCACAAATCCCGGTCTTTCGATTTTCCTTGTACCCTGCATCCATTCTGCATGACCTGTCATGTGGTTTGACACACCTGAGTCAACATACCACACATCATTGCTTTCTTCTGCACTTGTCATAGAATTGGTCATGTGCTGCACCATAAACAGATGCTCATTTCTGTCACTACCCTGTCTACTAGAAGATGCATAATTCCCTTGCTGCAATTTTCCATTCATGATGTCATTCTACTTTTTGTAGCAGTCCTTAGCCATATGACCCACTTTACCACAGTAGTAGCATTCAACATTGCTGTTTGCATTTTGGCCTCTCTGCCATCCACCATGACCTCTTTGGCTCCCCCTACCTCTAGAGTTACCACGTCCTCCTCCATAGGACTAGTTTTCTTGAGTTTGCTACATATTCTAATTTCTATCATGGCCTCGAGATCGGCCTGCTCTACCTCTGCCTCTACCTCTTCTAGCATTTGAGTAGAAGATAGTTTCTTTTGAAGTTCCTCCTGAAGAAAATGCACCACCATTTCTCTGCTCTTCAGAAATTAGAAGAGCAAACAACTCAAAATCAGGAAATTTTTCACGGATGGCAATGGATGTCCCGAACTGTGCATAATCCTTACCTAGACCATTCAAGGTCATAGAAACTAAATCATTATCTTCCACTGGCGACCCAATAGAAGCAAGTGCATTTGCAATTTTCTTCACCTTCATGTGGTAGTCATTGATGCTCATATTTTCTCTTTGCACATTGTGCAACTCCTGCTTTAGCTACATTTTCCTGGCTTGCGTATTTGTGTTGTACATTTTTGCCAAAGTATCCCATGCCTCCTTTGGCATACTTGCATCCTAAATATGAACAATCATAGAATTTGAAATACTGATAGACAGCCAGTACATAACTTTTCTGGCTCTCTCATGCCATCCTTTAAATGCTTGCATTTCTTGTTGATTGGGAACATTAGGAAGAACTGGTTCTTCTTCATTTCCTATAATGAACTCCCAATAGCCTTTTTCCATAAGGAAATTTGTCATTCTAAACTTCCATGCTTGGAATTTGTTCTTGTCAAGCTTTTCAGTGACAATCTGTGAAAGAGAATCAGACGCCATTACAAAACACTGCAAAATATTCTATCACTGCAAAAAACACAGCTTCTGCCTCACAAGGGCAAATTTGCAAAACTGACGAAAGTGGTATTTGACCACACAGTCACTTCCTAGTGACGATTTTGCATGAACAGGAAATAAGGATGATTTTGTAACTCCCAATATCTCTGCGCACAGGCATTCGATGCAATTTTTGTGGCAACTTTTCACCGACCTGCAAAGCAGTGGTCGCACAGCAAAAATAGGGCCTTTTTCTCAGTGCTTGCGGAGAACTTCCGCCTCCAAAATGGGCCCTGAAATGGCCTCGAATCAACAAAATAAAATCACCAAGGGCTTCACCTAGCCCTATAGCATATACTTCCCTCTCACCACATCGTGAAGGGTGTCTCAATCTGAGACAATGCACTCTTGCACTTTCCGGCTGTGCTACCTGTAGAGATTTGCTCCCAAACTTGAAAAAGGAAAGCAACACTCGTCCTCTTACCAGGACACCGCAAACTTGGTTTGCTTTCTTGAGCTCCTTACCACGAACTAGGCTCCGATACCATGTGAAGATAGTGGGAGAGAAGGAAGGAGTCTCACTTGCAGCTTTCTCACATACACAATGGGGGAATACACGAAGGTGGAGGCTGAAAACCTCAGGGGGGTCACTATGTATAAACCCTCTATATCACGTGCGTTCAAGGCATATTTCTAAAATCCCTTATCTGTAAATTTTTCATTAATAAAATGTACCCTTTTTCTATACAAATCTGTAAATTTTTTTGAAAATTGTTTTAAATACTCCCTTATATAAATTAAATTTTGTTAAATTTAGATATTAAAAACATCCTTCTGTTGAACTCACGTGATAGGGTTACATATAATGAGTGACCCCCCCGAGCTGAAAACAGTTTTCCTCTTCTTAGTTGTGTAAGCCAAAAGAACTCTAGTACAAAGAAATATAAGAACCCTATATGTGGGTCTCAAACCAAACTCAGCTAACTAAGGTGGCATACTAACTGAGCCACGAACTAGGGTACATAAGGATAGCTATCATCTAGCTATTATTCATGGGGTAGTGTACCAACCGCATCTGTAGCTAACAAGTCAGTGACATAAATGCACAATGGTCACCCTGGCATATCACGAGTGGAGCTCGATATCTCAATGGTGAATCCACCTGCATATGTTGATACATAGCAAGTTGTCCATGAACTGAACATGTGTAGGAAATGCTGCCATCATGTACTTCCACAGATACACAATCAAGTGCAAATGATGGATCATCTATTGGTGGAAATAATAAGCCAAATGTGGCTGATATATAGGCAGGAAACCAAGTTGAAATGCCCTTGAGATGATCAACTAGAGTGTCTAGACCACCTAAGAGATTTGTTGCAGGGGCAGATTATGTGATGCTTATTGATTTTGGGAAGCCTTCTTGCTATAGAGAGGCTATGATGCACAAGGATCGGCACAAGTGGGAGTATGTTATGTGCAATTAGAGATGAGTTCACTCTTGAAGAATTAGACTTGGTACTTTGTTTCTTTGCCACATGGAAAGAACATTACCATGTAAATGGGTCTACAAGATGGTCATGGGTCTACAAGATGGTCACACGTGATAATGTGTCTAAGTACAAGGCCCGTTTGGTTGCTAAAGTGTTCAAGCAAGAGAAGGGTGTGGACTTTGATGAGATCTTATCTCCAATTGTGTCGATGACCACACTTAGATGTGTACTTGGACTTGTGGCAACAAAGGATATAGAGCTTATCATAGATGGATGTCAAGACAATTTTTATGGGGATTTGTGTCATGAGGAAATTTACATGGTACAACCAGAAAGGTACAACCAGAAGGCTTTAAAGTAAAGGGCAAAGAGCATTTGGTTTGCAAGCTAAAAAGAGTCTCTATGGCCTTAAGCAAGCACCTAGAGAATGGTATTAGAAGTTTGATTCTTTCATTCAGTTCCAAGGTTTCAGAAGAAGTAATATTAATCACTACCTCTACACTAAAAGGTTTGAGGATAATAGCCCGATACTCCTGGCACTTTATGTGAATGATATGCTATTGGCTAGAGCAAGAACACTGATGAGCTGGATTCATTAAAGGCCAAGTTCCATGAGGCCTTTGACATGAAGTATCTGGGACTTGCAGGTCATATTCTTGGTATGTGTATCACGCATGACCAAAGTAGGAAACTCATCTGGCTTTCACAGAAGGAGTATGTTACAAAAGTATTGCAGCATTTTAGTATGGAGGGGGAGGAAGGATATAAGTACTCCATTGCCTCCATATGTGAAACTGAGTTAGGCATATAGTCCCAAACATGGATGATTTTTTCAAGTTAGTTTCGTTAAGAAGCTAAACTTTTATATTGGAGTTGAAAGTTTGTATGCCCTAATAAATATAAATGTTTAAAACATTCCCCAGGATTTGAAACTTTTATTCAAAAAAATTTAAAGTTTCACGAGGATTTACATTTTTTCCTTCAGAAGTCAAAAGAAAACATATAAAAAGTACTAGATTCTATCAAAATTTGTAAAACTACAAAAATGAGCTTGAAAACTTTCGCCACGATTTTATATTAATATATAAGCATAGCCTTGATAAAAACATCGCTGGTCCCAAATTAGATGAGGAGAGGGCCATTATGGACAAGGTTCCTTATGCATCATCGGTTGGGAGTCTTATGTATGCTATGATAGCTACTAGATTGGACATTGCATTTGTAGTGGGAGATTTGTAGTGGGAGTTGTTAGCCATCGATATATGGCTAATCCAGGAAAGAGGCATTAGGAGGTAGTTAAGTGCATCATGAGGTACATGAAGGGTATCAAGGAGATGTGTATTTGCTTTTAGAGAGGAGAGATGCATGTACTTTGGTACATAGATCCAGACTATGCAGAGCATGTGGATAATAGGAGATCCACTTCTGGTTATGTGTTCACATTTGCAGGTGGTGTAGTGTCATGGATGTGTCACACATAAAAGTGTGTTGTTTTATGGACCAGAGAGGCCGAGTATGTTGCAACCATAGAGGGTTGTAGGGAAGCTATATGTCTTGATTGGATTTGGGTATTCATACAAGTGTATTGACATTTCATGGTGATTCCATGAGTACTATTCAACTAGAACAGAATCCTATTTTTCATGCAAAGACCAAATACATTGAGGTCAAGTACTATTTCATCAGGGAGGTACTTCAAGACAAGTGCATAGAGCTTGTCAAGGTTCATACAGATGATAACCCTATAGATATACTGACAAAGAGTCTACCTAGTTAGCGGTTTGAGTAGTGTTGTGTATTGATGGGAATTGGATAGTATGTCCACTGGTTTTTCTCCCTTAAAGGCACATTGTCCTTTAAGTGGGAGGTTGTGGGGGTTAAAGGACATTGTGCCTTAACCCTGGTTATGTACAATACTCAAACGTATATATATATATTGGATGACATAGAAGATTAGGGTGTTCTGCATGTACCAAAACTTGTGTGGCTTTCTTTAGGCTCTTCCTCTACATCACCCTCTTCCATTTGGATTACATTGAGAGCACTCTCATTGGTCCCTATGGTGCTTGACTAGAAAGAGTGCTTTGTCAATCGTACCTACGACAGTCGGCTTGGGCAACTGATCAAAAAGGAAGAAAGCCTGAGGAATGAGAAAACCTCAAGGCATCCCAAACGTGTAACCGATGTGGCCAGAAAGGTCATTATTGGCATCAATTTTCCCAAAGGAACACAGAGGGTTCCAGAAGCCAGATGACCAATAGTGTGGTTGTTGCAATCACATTTACTACAGCCTTCCAGTAGCATGATGCCAGTTGGCTTTTCGAATCCAAATGGAGGATGGCTTACTTGTGTGTAGCAAATGGACCTGCCGATTAGGTGCACCAAGCAGGGAGTCATTTAATGAGGCAGGCTTTCAAGCAGGACCTTGATCCATGAGGAATTGCCCCCACTAACTCAGGTGGTAGTATGTTACTAGTTTGTATTCTGTTTGGACATTATGACCTGGCAGATCCAGAGGGGGTCTCCTAGTGTTCTACTATAGCTATTGTTTGATGCTAATAGAGATCTAGATCCATGGTCTATAGATTGCCAATGCAGGAGCCCAGATATAGTTGATTGATCCTTGTGCATTGTTATAAACACCTATTTCATTAATTTTGGACTAGTGCACTGTCCAAATTCGTTTTGTGAGATAATTTTGGATAAAGCATTTCAAAAAAAGAGGCTCTTATAAAACAAAACTTTGAGTCAAAAAGTAAGATTTTAAAAAAGCAAATTAGAAAAAATGACGTGACATGTTATTAAAACTAGAGTACATTAAAAAAAAAAGACTTCATGTTGTTAAAAGAGACAAAAAGTAAGATTTTAAAAAATCAAATTAGAAAAAAATCTAGAGTACATTTAAAAAACTAGAGTACATTTAAAAAAAATCATGACACATTTGTACAAGAAGTAGATCATATAACTCAAAGCCCTATGGTGTTAAAAAACACCTTCCATTAGCTCAGCCTAGAAGATTTCATCTTTGTCTCTTACAGTTACTTTAGAAAACACATAAGTCTATGGAATTAAATTTCACAATTACTTCAAATTTCTATGGAATTAAATTTTCATCACTTGACTATTAAGTCATTAGAGAGAGCATATGTCCTTGAAAGTGCCTACTATGGCATTGGCTTCATGAAAACAAGTAGACTTTAAACTTTCAGGCCATGTGTAACTAGGGCTGGCATCGCAAATCTTCTCACAGACTCTCCTCACAACTTGTTTCAAATCTTTCGCCGACTTGTAAGCATTCAACAACTCTTCTTTTCTCTCTTGGCTTTCCTCAGCTTCACTATTTTTTTCAATACAGCTTCTAGCCACCGCCATATCCTATACGAAAATTTAACTCGTTCGCATAAGAAGTACGTGATTAAAAGACTTAGCAAAAAAGAAAGCTAAGGATATTCACCTCTTCTACTGAACAAGCAGCCATGTGCATAACATATCCTCCTCGAATGATTTTCCCTTCATTGGTCCATACAAAAGAGATCTAAGACAGAATTTGAGTTCACTAAATGAAGTCGGGTAGTAAGTAGTCATTGTCTTAGAGGGAAAGTGGGAGAAGGAGAGTGAGGAAGCAAAAGCGAGGGATGCACAGTGAGCTGCCCCTCCTTCAAGAGTGATAGAAAGTGAGGGAAGACGTAAAGTGAAAGATGAATACAAGTTAATCAGAAGGACTAGGATGTAAGAAATAAGAGAGTGTTTGTGGAAGGACTACGATGGAAGATTACAAGTGCACTAAGGCACGATGTGTTCGCTATGATAAGGATAAGGGTTGGAATAAAGTGAGAGAAGCATTGGAAATGCTCTACTTTAAGTGAGTGGAGACTGTCCAACTGAATAAAATTTTGGAGAGCATTGGGAATGCCGTACTTTAAGTGAGTGGAGCATTGGGAATTGATACTTTGCCATGAAATATATTACAAATATTACATCATCACATATTCATATCAAAATTCTCATCATAGAAGGTTATATTTCCTAATAATCACATCATCACACATTCATATCATAAAATTGTATGCATGAAATAAATATATAAATATCATGACTAAATGCCACTTAAGTAATAAGTCTGAAATTGGTGTATAATCAACAAAAACTACATCATGATTCATACATTGCAACAAATAAATGTCAACCATAATATTCATGGAGTAAACAACATCATGAGAATATGCTCCTCATGCATATATACAAACACAACATCATACATGCTGTTGAGATATCAAGCTCTACCCCCGATATATCTCCTGTGGATGACTATCATTTATGTCACCGCCTATGTTAGTTGTACTTGTGGTGTAGTTAGACTACCACGTATGTTTTTGGTTTGGGTTCACATATGAACCACGTATTCTAGGTTTTGACATATAGGGTATTTCCCTCTTCTATTGCATGGTTGTTGTGTGCAAAAGTGAAGAAAGGCTTCACCCTCCAACCTTGTGTCCTCTCTCTTTTGTGTGTTGTGAAGAAAGCTGAACTTGAGTCTCCTATCTCTCTCCCTTATTCTTTACATGGTATCAGAGCCTTGTTCGTGGTAAGGAGCTCAAGAAAGCAAGCCAAGTTTGCGGTGTCCTAGTAAGAGGACCAGTGTTGCTTTCCTATTTCGAGTTTGGGAGCAAATCTCTGCAGGTAGCACAGCCAGAAGTGCAGGAGTGCACTGTTTCAGATTTGAGGCCATTTCGGGGCCCGTTTTGGAGGCGGAAGTTCTTTGCAGGCACTCAGAAAAAGGCCCTGTTTTTCACTGTGCGACCACTGCACGGCTAGTCAGTGGAAAGGTGCCACAGAAATTGCATCGTATGCCTGTGTGCAGAGATATTGGGAGTTGCAGATTCATGCCTGTTGCCTGTTGATGCAAAATCGTCACTAGGAAGTGACTGTGTGGTGAAATACCACTTTCGTCAGTGTTGCAGATCTGCCCCTGTGAGGCTTTTTGCAGAAGTTTTGCTATTTGCCCTTGTGAGGCATTTGTTGTGTTACAGGTTGCTGTTGCAATTCGTGATTTGTAAAATGTCTGAGAATCTGTCTACCATTGTGAGTGAGAAGCTTGACAAGAACAACTTCCAAGCATGGAAGTTCAGGATGACAAACTTCCTTATGGGAAAGGGAGTTTGGGATTACATCAGTGGTGAAACTGCAGAACCAGTTTTGGGTGCCGCTCCCACTCCTGCTGAATTGAAGGCCTTTAAGGAATGGCATGAAAAAGCCAGAAAATGCTTGTATTGGCTATCTGTTAGCATTTTAGATTCTATGATTGTGCATATACAGGATGTAGAGACGCCTAAGGAGGCATGGGATACATTGGTGAAGCTGTATAGCACAAATACCAAAGCACGAAAGATGCAGCTAAAGCAGGAGTTGCACAATGTGCAAAGGAAAAATATGAATATAAATGAGTATTCCTTGAAGGTGAAAGGCCTTGCAGATTCTCTTGCCTCCATTGGAGCACCTGTTGATGATGAGGACTTAGTGTCCGTGAACTTGAATGGTCTTGGGAAAGATTATGCATAGTTTTGGACATCCATTGGAGTCCGTGAAACATTTCCTGATTTTCAGGAACTTATTGCTCTCTTGCTGAGTGAAGAGCAAAGGAATGGTGGTTCAGCCACCTCAACTTCTCAAGAGACTGCTTTCTACTCGAATACAGGTAGAGGCAGGGGTAGAGGAAGAGGCCGTTTTGGTGGCTGTGCAGGAAATCAGAACCAGCAGCAACAACAGGAAAACCAGTCCTATGGAGGAGGACGTGGTAGTTCTAGAGGCAGGGGGAGCCAAAGAGGCCATGGTTCATGGCAAAGGAACCAGCAAGTAAATAGCAGCACAGAATGCTATTATTGTGGAAAGCCTGGACACAAGGAGAGTACATGCTATAAAAAGCAGAATGACATCAAAAGTGGGAAGTTGCAGCAAAGCAACTATGCATCATCAAGTGGGCATGGTGACGACAGAAATGAGCACCTTTTTGTGATGCAGCATATGGTTAACTCCATGTCAGGAGATGCTGCAGCTTGCAATGATGTTTGGTATGTTGATTCAGGTGCCTCTAACCACATGACCAGTCATGGTGAGTGGTTTCATGATGTTAGAAATTTGGATAAGCCAGGTTATGTTGAAACAGGTGATGATACTGCGCACCCAATTACACAGGTTGGTAAAGTGCCATTGGCTATGCAGGATGGCAAAACGAAGTACTTGGCAGATGTACTTCATGTTCCAAAAATCACTAAGAACCTGGTTTCAGTTGGCCAGATGGTTGAGCAAGGTCTGCAGGTTAGATTTAATCCTGATGGATGCTTTGTTGAGGACTTGAAAAATAAGTGCCGCTTGGTTGCAAAAGGCAACAAAAATGGCAGAATGTTCACCTTGGATGTTGATATGCCTGAGGTGAAAGCTGCTATGTTTGCGCATGGGAGAGGTGTCATTGTAGATATTGAGATATGGCACAAGCGCATTGGGCACGTGAATATACAAAGGCTGAAATCTATGCAAACGAAAAACATTGTTGCAGGTTTGCCTAAATTCAAAGTTGAGGGAATGCAAAAGGTATGTGAAGCATGCCAAATGGGTAAGCAGGCCAGACATGCATTTCCCAAAAATGCTAAGGTGAGCAGAAGACCTTTGGAAGTGATCCATTCAGATGTTTGGACAACCAAAACTGCTTCTATTGGTGGATGCCATTATTATGTGACGTTTATTGATGACTACACTAGGAAGGTGTGGATTTATTTTATGAAGCACAAAAGTGAAGTGTTCAGCCATTTCAAGGCTTTTAAGGCCATGGTTGAAAAAGAGAAAGGTGTGCATATTAAAGTGCTAAGATCTGATGGAGGGGGAGAGTACTTTTCAGAAGAATTTTGTGAATATCTGAAAGAACAGGGAATTCAAAGGAAGTACTCATGCAGGTCTACCCCTCAGCAGAATGGGGTTGCAGAAAGGAAGAACAGGCATATTGCAGAAGTAGGACGGGTGATCCTAAATGAGAAAAACATGCCTGATTATTTTTGGGCTGAAGCAGTAGCAACTGCTGTTTATATTATGAACAGAACCCCCACTGCAGCTGTCCATGGCATGACACCTGAAGAAATGTATACAGGCCAAAAACCAGATATTTCTCACTTGAAGGTATTTGGTTGCATAGCTTATGTTCATGTTCCTGATGAGAAGAGAACAAAGCTGGATCCAAAGGTAGAAAAATGCATCTTTATTGGATATGCTCAGCACCAGAAAGGGTATCGTTGTTATAACCCTTCCACCCGCAAAATGCAAGTGAGCAGAGATGTTGTTTTTGATGAAATGAGCAGCTGGTATGCACCAACTGTTATGGTAGGAGATGCAGATGCAGGAAATGGGAATGCTGCAATAAATGCAGAGCAGCAATCTCAAGCCTTGAGTGGACCCAGAGAGTCCTCTACTAGTGGATCTAATGCATGGACAGGGAGATTGAGATCTAGTGAATCGTCACATGGCAGCCCTGGTAGTGTTGTGCAGGTATCACATAAAGGAAAAGAAAAAGTAGACCATGCTCCAGTGTTTGATGTGTCTGCTGGTAGCTCTCATGTTGATGGAGAGTCAAGCGGCTCTGAAATGAGCCTTGATGAGGAACTTGGGATTCCTTCTGTTGTTACACCTGGTGCAAGGAAAAGCAGGCATGATTTAAAGACTCCTACAACTGATCCAGTTGTACGGAGGTCCACTCGTATTAAGTATCTAGTTGACAGGCTGAGATATGATGGGTATACAGCACATCACTATGCTTATATGGTCAAGGTTCTAGAGGAGCCAGAGCCCACATGTTTTGAGGATGCCGCAGGGCATAAAAATTGGGAAGCAGCTATGGATGAAGAGATGGCTGCCTTGGATGCAAACCACACTTGGGATTTGATGCCTTTGCCTCATGATAAGAAGGCTATTGGCTACAAGTGGGTTTACAAAGTAAAGCACAATGCTGATGGGTCTGTTAGCAGGTACAAGGCAAGATTGGTTGCCAAAGGTTTTGCGCAGACATATGGAATTGACTATGAGGAAACTTTCAGCCCAGTTGCAAGGATGGCAACCGTGAGAGTAGTAATTGCTATGGCTGCTACAAAGGGATGGTCTTTGCATCAGATGGATGTGAAAAATGCCTTCTTGCATGGTGATTTGCAGGAAGAGGTTTATATGATGCAGCCAGAAGGTTATGAGGATAATGCACACCCCGATTTTGTATGCAGGTTGCGCAAAGCCTTGTATGGCTTAAAACAGGCGCCGAGGGCATGGTCAGACAAGATAGGGCAATATCTTGTCACTATTGGATTTCAGATTTCCAATTCAAATTTTTCACTTTATGTGAAAAGGACAAACAGAGGGATTGTGCTTATAGTCATCTATGTTGATGACTTGATTATTACAGGTGATAGTGATGCAGACATTAATGAAGTGAAGCTGCTGTTGAAGTAGAAATTTGAGATGAAGGATTTGGGAGAGCTGCGTTACTTCTTGGGCATTGAGGTTATTAGATCCCCGAGTGGGATATGGCTGTTGCAAAGGCAATACGGTTTGGACATGCTGTCCAAATATGGGATGACAGGCTGTAAGCCTATCTCTGTTCCATTGGAGCAGAATGTGAAGCTCAATGCAGAGACAAGTGAGCTTCTTGAAGATATTACTATGTACAGGTGCATAGTAGGTAGCTTGATTTACATGACTATAACCAGACCAGATTTGAGCTATGCTGTGGGGCTGGTGAGTCAGTTTATACAGGCACCGAGGAAGCCACATTTGGATGCGGCTAGGCACATACTGCGGTATGTGAAGTCCACATTGCATTATGGACTGTTTTATGAAGCTGGGTGTGCATTACAGGTACATGGATACACAGATGCTGATTGGGCTGGTAGTGTCTCAGACAGGAGATCTACTAGTGGTTTTATGTTTTCCCTTGGGAGTGGTGCCATCAGTTGGAGCAGCAAGAAGCAGCCAACAGTTGCCTTGTCGAGCACAGAGGCTGAGTACAGGGGTGCAGCAATGGCTGCATGTGAGGTAGCTTGGTTACGGAAGCTACTTGCAGATATGGGACAGTCAATTCATGGAGCAGTTGTCATTCATTGTGACAACATTAGCAGCATCATGCTTGCTAATAACCCAGTTTATCATGCTAGAACGAAGCACATTGAGGTGCATTATCACTTTGTGAGAGAGAAGGTTCTAGCTGGTGAGATTGATCTTGTCTATGTCAGCACTGAGGAGCAGGTGGCTGATATTTTTACGAAGGCATTGGGTACCAAGAAGCTTCGCAGATTTAGGAGCTTGCTTGGTGTACGTGAGATGGATTTGAGCTTGAGGGGGAGTGTTGAGATATCAAGCTCTACCCCCGATATATCTCCTGGATGACTATCATTTATGTCACCGCCTATGTTAGTTGTACTTGTGGTGTAGTTAGACTACCACGTATGTTTTTGGTTTGGGTTCACATATGAACCACGTATTCTAGGTTTTGACATATAGGGTATTTCCCTCTTCTATTGCATGGTTGTTGTGTGCAAAAGTGAAGAAAGGCTTCACCCTCCAACCTTGTGTCCTCTCTCTTTTGTGTGTTGTGAAGAAAGCTGAACTTGAGTCTCCTATCTCTCTCCCTTATTCTTTACACATGCATCACAACTCTTCTGATGCTTCTAGTGGAGACTCTGGCAACTCTTCTGATGCTTTCAATGGAGGTTGTGGTGCTCTAGATGTACACTCAGTCTGTAGTATGTAGTGCTTTCGGAGTAGACTCAGTATTCTCTTCCTTAAATGCAAGCGGAGGTTGTGGCAACTCTTTTGATGCTTCCAGTGGAGGCTGTGGTGCTGTAGGTCTACATTGGGTCTCTACTTCTTCTGTAGTGTGCAGTGCTTTCATAGTAGACTCAGTCTCCTCTTCCTTAAATGCAAGCTCTGATATTGCTTCAGTTGCACATTGTATTCTAATGGCAGCAATTAGGTCTCGAATGATTTCAGCCCTAAACAATTGTATATCCTCCTCTGAATATTTGAGCTCCAAAGAGTCTTCCGATGAGATCTGTGGCTTAAGTGAGAAAATTTCTTTGAAAATCAACATGCAGTTGTAGGCAACTCTCCACCCACAACTATGCCCATCTTCCTGCTCTACTACTAAACACTTTTGGAAGTCTACCGAGTCTTTGTACTGTCCTGTTTCTCTTATAGCAGATACCAACTTCTTAATCGACTTGCTCACCATGATATATTAAAAAAACTTAGTGTGTCTATTACATAAGGTACATAATATAGAAGTAACAACAAATTAATAGAATACTTACGTTTGCATTGAGCCATGAAAGCCTGCAATCAAGTTAACAAACCAACAATAGTTGTCTTCAAGGTCCCAAACCACCAGACTCCAATGTTCCCTACACGAATAATTAAGAACCATTATTATTTAACACAATGTTGCCAGTATAAGATGAAAATAAAGGTTGCCATGATACTTGCATCTCGTGATATGCCATAAATAGAACTCACACGCCATGTAAATATAAAGGCTATAACCATTTACAAACATCGGCTATTGTCTTTCTGTTATCACTAAGTATAGGAGAAAGGAGAGAATCCAACATATACATGCGGTTTTGTACGGCTCTACCAAATCGTGAGATAACTATACTGCACCAACAAATAAATGAATATTAGCTTGTTAGATTTAATCAAAATATTGAATTATCAAGCAGAGAAAAATTTTGTATCAAACCTGAGAATGGCCATCATAATGTTGTTATTGACCTCATTTGAAGCTGTAGAGAGGATTGAAATCTCCTCTCCCCCAAATTCAAGATACTGAGGTCTATGTTGAATCATAACCCTAACATTAAAAGAGCTTCCCAATTCTTCCAATGAAGCCATGTTTGTAGAGTTGAGGTCTTCTATCCCCTTTGTCTCTTTGACGGCATTCATTTTGCCCTCAATGATTGCTCGAATGGTACATGTTATAAATGCATAAAGATGCAAATCCGTATATGTTGACAGTGTGGTGTCATTTTGTATCTCAAAAATTTGACCAAGTACCAAAAAGCAATTGTAGCCCACCCTCCATCCACAATTATAGATGTGGCTATTCTCTTGATGTGATACCTGACATGTTATATACTCTATTTGTTGTGCCAAGTCACATTGCCGCATTACTATGTTGATAGCACCTACTAACTTTCGAGCTGATCTGCACATCAAAACATATAACAACAGTGAATATGTGCATTGCATATCAATCTACATATCAAGAAGTGACAACAAGTGTAGTCTATACTTACTCTAACACATTGCCATGGACGGATGTCATTGAGTTGGCAAAGAAGCACTTCTTCGCAAGGATGTCCATGACTACCAGACTCTAATGTGAGCTACATTATCAATAAACAATAATTACTGTGTTTGAGACAATTCTAGCAATGCAATAGAAAAAACAAGTAGGGTTTGATGCTTACTTCTCATAATATGCTGTAAAAATAACTCGTGCATCATTCATAGGAACGTGCTTCAACCACTTGCAAACATCCTCTATGGTTTCTTCTTTGTTGCTAAGCACTTCTGAAATACGAGGATCGAGCATTTATGAAACGCTTTGTATATTTTGCGGAAAATTTGCTATAACATTACTATATTAAGAAAAAAGGTATTAGCTTCTTGGGTTTAATCAAAATAAGCAAAGTATAAAGCGAAGGAAAAGGCTGCATCAAACCTAAGGATGGTTGTAATGACTTTGACATTAACCTCTTTCTTAGGATTCAAGAGGATTGAAATCTCTTCTTCACCAAATTCAAAAAAATGAGGTTGTTGTCGAATTAACAACATAGCGGTGAATGAACTTCCAATCTGCTCCAATAGATTCATATTTTCATGACTCATCTTATTGAGAGAGTAGTCTACATCGTATTCTTCTTCACTTGCTATGTCCTCCACATCCTCCTTCTGCCATAAAAATATAAAAAAGTTATGCGATGTACACATCCCAAATAAAGGCTTAAACAAGCAGATAAGGTTTCATACATGCTTTCATTAGAGTGAGTCTCTCCTCCGCTTGGATCAAAAATTTAAAAAGTAAGGTTTCATACATGCTTTCATTAGAGTGAGTCTCTCCTCCTCTTGGAGGAAAAATTTAAAAAGTTATGAGATTTACACATCCCAAATAAAAATAATGGTTTAAATAATCATAGAAGTATAAAGATAGCATGCTTTCATTAGACTCAGTCTCTTCTCCTCTTAGAGGAAAATATAAAAAAGTTATGAGATTTACACATCCCAATTAAAGGCTTGAACAAGCATATAAGTATAAAGATAAGGTTTTATACATGCTGCAATGTAGTCATATTTTCAGTTTGTTTCCCAATGGTAGTAATTAGATGCTGAATACTCTCAGCCCGAAATGCTAGTAGATCAGCTTCTATATCTGATTCCATTTTGACTGGTAACTCCAAATCAAAAATCTCTCTAAGAAACAACATGCAGTTGTAGGCAACTCTCCACCCACAGCTGTGTCCATCTTTTTGCTCCACTGGCAGACATCTTTGAATTCTACTTGATCTTGTTGCTCCATGGTTGTTCTGACAGTAGATATTAGCCGATATGCAGCACTGTCCATCATGACATATTAAATATATTAATATGTCATGATCATAAGATACAAGATAAGAAAGTATCAAAAATATTAAGAGAATAATTACCTTGGGGAGTTGGCATGATAGCCTTCCATTGAATTCACAAACCATAAATGGTTGAGTTCAAGGTCCTAGAAGATCATACTCCAATGTGAGCTACACGACCAGAATAAAAATGATTATTGTTTTACACAAACTTGCCAAAGAAATAGTAAAAATAAGGTTAGAGTTGATACTTACGCCTCATGATAAGGCATTAAGATGACTCGCACCCCATCTAAATTCAAAGGGCTTAACCAGGTACAAACATCTTCTATAGTCTTTTGAGGAGAGCTAAGAATAGAAGAAAGGAGAGCATCAAGCATGTAGACACGATGCTACACTACACTAGGAAGCTAAGAAATAGCTACACTGCACCAAGAAATAAACAAACATTATCTCATAGAATTGATTTCCATTCTGCACTAGGAAACTGATATATAACTACACTGTGAATAAATAAACAAATGTTAGCTCATTCAAGTAGCAACAAATAAACAAATGTTACCTGAGAATGGCCAAGATAACATTGTCATTAACCTCTTTTAAAGGATTGGAGAGGATTGAAAGCTCCTCTCTACCAAAGCTCAAATATTGAGGTTCTTGTTTCAAAACGATCCTAACTTCAAATGAGCTCTCCATTTTATCCAATGCAGCTAAATTTGATTCTTCAATCAAATTTAGAGGTGGTCGCATTGTTGAAGTAGAAGGGAGTGCCTCCGTATTGACTTCATCCATTTCTTCCCCCTCTATTGCCTGTAAACAAATATGAGAGATTAGATTCATTATCTTTAAATTTAAATCTTATTAAAAAAATTGTATTTAGTTGAGAAATAGAGAGTTCATACCGCTAAGTATTGTCGTAGTGGCCTTTTTTCATAACCCTGTGAGACATAATTATCAAAGAAGGCATCATCACCAGCCTCTTTGTGAACGGGTCATGTAAGTCCATCTTTCCATCATCATCAACTGGGACATTATGATCTTCAAGGTAATCATCCATGTCATCGGTGTCCTTGTGGTCTATCTCTTTTTCATAGCCTGTGGTTAGATGTGCTTGAAGTTGGAAATAATCCATGAAATGCTTATCTTCAATAATATTTATGGAGTTGCCTTTTCTGAGGAGATCCTCAAATAAATATCCCATCCTGCACAAGGTGACCTCCCAACCTACCGGTAGCAAATTCTCTATCATGGTAAGCAAGATTCCCTCACCACCTTGAGGCTTGTCATACTTTCTTCTCGTTCTTGAGTTCCCCTAGGCACAACTGCACTCAAAGAAGTATAGAAGTTCATGAGTGTGTCGGCATCTGCTTTTGTGACCTTTCACTTCAAATCAGGATTTGGAGAACCAAATGTTGTCCATATAACCCTTGCCTTCTGTAAGACCTCTGATGTTGAGGATATCTTACGCTTTCCATGGACATAATGATTAAGTCTTTTGGACTCAATCAAATACTTGATCTCATGCTTGAATATACAGATTGTTGCAGGATACTAATGGAATGAACTTATCTTTGCAAATTGTTCTGGAGTGAGTCTTTTGCCCTCCTTTGCTTCCCTTGCGATCTGATTACAAGCATAAGCCCAATGTTGACCATCAATGGGCTGGAATCTGCAATGAAGGAGGAATTCCTTCTTTACTTCCTTTAGCATATTCTCACCTTGTGCCTCTTCGCCTTGTTCATGTGGAATATTTTTAAGAGTGTCTTTAAAGAATCGACTGAAGGTTTCCTCGAAATGTGTAGGCCCTGTAAATGTTATTTGATCCAGAAAACTATTTTTGGTTGGACAAAACATTATTGGGTGCAAGACCACATTGCTTGCCACAGGTTTCTTACCATCTCTCAAAGCCTCGTATATTTGCATTGCATAGGATATATCAAGGCTTCGGCTATTAGTAAAGAGAGCTGCAGCTTCCACATCTTTGGCATTCACAAACCACGTCCTTTGACCCCAGATATATCCCACATCATCATCTGTAAATGCTTCATTAAGATGTAGATTAAGATTTTTGATTGATGTGAGTTCATCCTGATCATCTTCAGCCTCGGGTTCTGAGTCTTCTTCATCTTTCTCTTCTTTTAACCGTTTTTCATCCACATTATCTCTCTCTACAGTGGGACGATGTCTTTTTTTACTGCTTGGAACCGTGGCTCTTGCAGTACTAGCCTTTTGCATGTCACGTCGTGGTTTGCTAGCAAGAGCTTCTAGCATAACTGTAGTGGATCGACCTTGATCTTCTTCAATTTTTTTTAATTCCCGTGCACTCAAGGCTTGTTTTTCATCATCCTTAGTTACATTCACCATTTCTTACTCTAGAAGTTTGCGCTCATGTTCTACACGTTTGTGAGAGTGTGCCTGTTCTTCTTGTCCCTGCATCAAAGTCTGAGCTTTTTGATCTCCTTCATGTGAAGATCCTTGAATATGAGGAGCATATTCTGCATCCTGAAAGTACTCAAACATTATCTTTGCATGCATCCTTTTTGCCACCACACTAGGAAATTACTCCCAAGTATATGAAAGAGTCTCCAATGCACTTTGCAGCTCTGGAAACTTTGATGGTTGAGGAGGAGGCATCACAAAGGTCTTTGAGTCTCTCCTTGACACAATAAAATGAATACCGCCAACTTCAGGATCTGAACTCTTTGTTAAAATATCCACAAAGGTGTCTTTTCGCTATATTATTATGCCTACCACAAGGCTTGAAGTCATATCTTTTTTGAAGAAAGTAGCATCCCATGGATCTTCAACACCATTGAACTCCCTTTTTGACATAAGTAGAAAGAGTCTCTTTTCCTTTTGATGAAGAAACCAAGCTCTTCTGCCCATGTGATATCGAGTCCACCTACAAAAGCCATTGGGGCTATATTCCTTTCCTTTAAAATTCAAAGTGACATCAGAAACCCATTCTCTGATCTCAGAGTCATTTAGGATAGCCATCACATTAGCTAATTGCTCCATAATCCTACAAGAAAAGATAATGAAGAATTTAGATACATACAAGTAAAGTACAATATACAACCCTTGATACAATAAATGTGGGAAATAGCCCAAAAGGCTTTACAAGGCTTCATATGGCAATAAATGTGGGAAATAGCCTAAAAGGCTTTACAAGGCTTAAATATTTGTACAAATGTAAAAAAATTAGCCAATAAAGCTTTACAAGTAATATAAAATGTCGTCTAGTGATAAAGCTTCAATCTTTGTGAAGATATGTAATCTGTCCATCCATTGATTTGCCCTCTAGTCATAAAGCTTCAATCTTCGTGATGACATGTAATCTGTCCATCCATTGATATCTGTGCACTAATACCCAATTGATGCAATCTATCCACTAAAAACTATTCCACTGATATCCACTTATGCAGCCCACATGATATCCACTTATGCATCCCTCTCTCTCCCTCTCTCTCTTTCTCTCTCTCTCTCTCTCTCTCTCTCTCTCTCTCTCTCCCTCTCTCTCTTTCTCTCTCCCTAAGTCTCCCTCTTTTCTTCTCTCTCTCTCTCTCTCCCTCTCCCTCCCTCTCTTTCTTTCCCTCCCTAATCTTCTAGCAGAGAAGTTTCATTCCCTCTCTCTCCCTCTCTCTCTTTCTCTCTCTGTCTCTCTCTATCCCTCTCTCTCTTTCTCTCTCCCTAAGTCTCCCTCTTCTCTTCTCTCTCTCTCTCTCTCTCCCTCTCCCTCCCTCTCTTTCTTTCCCTCCCTACTTTTCTCTCTCATTGCTGCGAGGAGACTCTCTTCTCTCTCTCCCTCCCTACTCTTCTCTCTCATTTCTCATTCTCTCTCTCCCTTTGGTGGCCACAGCCCTGAAGAGCCCCTCTTCTCTCTCTTAATTTCTCTCTTTCCCTCTCTCCTCTCGCCATGTTTCATTCTGATAAACATCTCTCTCTCTCCCTCTCTCTCCCTCTCTCTCTTTATCTCTCTCTCCCTCTCTCTCTCTTTCTCTCTCTCCCTCTCTCTCTTTCTCTCTCTCTCCCTCTCTCTCCCTACTCTCTCCCTCCCTCAAGTAGCCACGGCCCCCAGGAGACCCTCTTCTCTCTCTTAATCTCTCTCCCCCTCTCTCCTCTCTCTTTCTTTCCCTCCCTACTCTTCTCTCTCATTTAAGGAGCCCCTCTTCTCTCTGTGAATCTCTCTCTCTCTCTCCCTCTCTCCCTCTCTCTTGGCAGCCACAGTTGCCAAGAGCCCCTCTTCTCTCTCTTAATTTCTCTCTTTCCCTCTCTCCTCTCTCCTCTCTCTTTCTCTCCCTCCCTATTCTCTCATTCCTCAAATTTACAAACTCAAATATAAATAAAAAACTAATTAAAATAGAACTCAAAAACTCAAATAAGAAACTAATTTAATCCCTCTCTCCCTGTCTCTCTTTCTCCCTCTCTCCCTCTCTCTCTTTCCCTCTCTCTCTCTTTCTCTCTCTCCCTCTCTCTCTCTTTCTCTCTCTCCCTCTCTCTCTTTCTCTCTCTCTCCCTCTCTCTCCCTACTCTCTCCCTCCCTCAAGCAGCCACGGCCCCCAGGAGACCCTCTTCTCTCTCTTAATCTCTCTCCCCCTCTCTCCTCTCTCTTTCTTTCCCTCCCTACTCTTCTCTCTCATTTAAGGAGCCCCTCTTCTCTCTGTGAATCTCTCTCTCTCTCTCCCTCTCTCCCTCTCTCTTGGCGGCCACAACTGCCAAGAGCCCCTCTTCTCTCTCTTAATTTCTCTCTTTTCCTCTCTCCTCTCTCCTCTCTCTTTCTCTCCCTTCCTATTCTCTCATTTCTCAAATTTACAAACTTAAATATAAATAAAAAACTAATTAAAATAATTTCTTTCTTTTCCTCTCTCCTCTCTCCTCTCTCTTTCTCTCCCTCCCTATTCTCTCATTTCTCAAATTTACAAACTCAAATATAAATAAAAAACTCTTTCTCTCTCTCTCCCTCTCTCTCCCTAATCTCTCCCTCCCTCAAGCAGCCACAGCCCCCAGGAGACCCTCTTCTCTCTCTTAATCTCTCTCCCCCTCTCTCCTCTCTCTTTCTTTCCCTCCCTACTCTTCTCTCTCATTTAAGGAGCCCCTCTTCTCTCTGTGAATCTCTCTCTCTCTCTCCCTCTCTCCCTCTCTCTTGGCGGCCACAGCTTCCAAGAGCCCCTCTTCTCTCTCTTAATTTCTCTCTTTTCCTCTCTCCTCTCTCCTCTCTCTTTCTCTCCCTCCCTATTCTCTCATTTCTCAAATTTACAAACTCAAATATAAATAAAAAACTAATTAAAATAGAACTCAAAAACTCAAATAAGAAACTAATTTAAAAAGAATTGTAATGCCTTCTAAAAGACCCCCTCCTCAAAAACTTTAACAATAAACTAATTGAAAAAGAATTGTTAGTAAAAAAAAGGAATTACAAGATGAATTTTAAGAAATAGAACTCAAAAACTTTAACAAGAAACTAATTGAAAAAGAATTGTAAGTAAAGAAAAAGAATTACAAAAGACGAATGAAAAAGAATGCAAGTACCTGGAAAAAGTGAAAAAAGTAAGGCTCCACTTATCCTTTCTCTTCTGCTCTTGGTTGCTTCAATGAAATGAGAAGAGAGTTAGAATGAATGAATGGAAAGAAAAGTATATATAAGAAAAACTAGCCCACTCCTCCTGCGCATAAATTTGAATTTTCAAAAAAGAGAGGGAAATTTGAATTCATTATAAATTTGAATTCAAATTTGTGTTCAACATTCTTCTCATACTTTCTTCTCGTACGTTCCTTTTGAATTCAAGTTTGTGTTCAACATTCTTCTTGATACTTTCTTCAACATTCTTCTCGATACTTTCTTCTCGTAAGTCCTTTTCATTCTTCTCGTAAGTCAAATCTTATTTATTGCTCTTGCTCGTGATAGTAAGTCAAATCCTCCTCTCCCCTCTCTCTCCTTTTGCTCCCTCCTCTCCTCTTCCTCTCTCTCTCCTCTCTCTCCTTCTGCTCCCCTCCCTCCCTCCCTCCCTCGACCCCCGCCCTCCCCTCCTCCCCTCCCCTCCCTTCCCCTCCCCTCCCCTCCCTCTGCTGCTAAAACTCCTCCCTCCCTCGACCCCCCGCCCTCCCCTCCTCCCCTCCCCTCCCCTCCCCTTCCTCCGCCGCCAAAACCCCTCCCCCCCTTGACCCCCCCCCTCTCGCTCCCCCCCTCCCCTTCCCCCTCTGCCCCCCCCCCCCCTCTTCCCCCTCCCCCCCCCCCTTTCCCCCCTTTCCCACCCCCTTCCCCCTCCACCCCTCCTTTCCCACCCCCTTCCTCCCCCGCCGTCGGCTGCGGCCGCCAGCCCCCCCTCCCCCGTTTCCCTACCCCCCTCGCACCCCCTTCCTCCCCTCCTCCCCTCCCCTCCCCTCCCCTCCCTCTGCCACCAAAACCCCTCCCCCCCTCGACCCCTCCCCTCCCGCTCCCCCCCTCCCCTTCCCCCTCTGCCCCCCCCCCCTTCCCCCTCCCCCCCCCCTTTCCCCCCCGCCTCCCCCCCTACCCCCCCGCCCCTGTCCCACCCCCTTTCCCCTGGCCCCATCCCAACCCCTTACCCCTCCACCCCCCCTTCCCCCCTTCCCCAGGGCTGGCGGCTGCGGCCGCCAGGCCCCCCCTACCCCCTTCCTCCCCTACCCCCTTTTCCCCCCTACCCCCTTTCCCACCCCCTTCCCGCTCCAACCCCCCCTTTCCCACCCCCTTCCTCCCCCGTCGTCCCACCCCCTTCCTCCCCCCTTCCCCCCCACCTCCCTCCCCCCTTCCCCCGGGCTGGCGACCGTGGCCGCTAGCCCCCCCCTCCCCCTTTCCCTACCCCCCTTGCACCCCCTTCCCCCTTTCCCGACCCACTCCCTAGCCCTCCCCTCCCCCCTTTCATGACCCACTCCCCCTTCCACCACCCCCCTCGCACCCCCTTCCCCCTCCCGCCCCTTCACCCCTGCCCCCCCCTCCATGGGCTGGCGACCCCTCCCCCCCCCTCTCGCATCCCCCCCTCTCGCACCCCACCCCCTTCCCTCTCCATGGGCTGGCAACCGCAGTCGCTAGCCTTCCCCCCCTCGCACCCCCCTCTCGCACCCCACCCCCTTCCCCCTCCCCCCGTTCACCCCTGCCCCTCCTTTCCCCGCCCCCTCTCCCCCCCTCCCCCCTTCCGCCGGGCTGGCGGCTGCGGTCGCCAACCCCCCCCTCTTCCCCACCCCCCCTTCATGGCCCCCTAGCCCCCCCCCTCTTGCACCCCCCCTCTTGCACCCCCCTCCCCCCCTTCACCCCCGCCACCCCCCTCTCCCCCCCCCTCCCCCCTTCCCCCAGGCTGGCAGCCGCGCCCGCCAACCCCCCCTCTCAACCCTCCCCCCCCTCTTCCCCACCCCCCCCCCCTCTCAACCCTCCCCCCCCTCTTCCCCACCCCCCCTTCCCCCGGGCTGGCGGCTGCCAGCAGCCCCTCCCACCCCCTTCACCCCTCCCACCCCCTTGCCCCGACTCACCCCCCTCCCTGCCCCCGAGCTAATGGCCGCAGCCGCCAGCCCCCCCCGCCCCCCCTCTCAGCCCTCCACCCCCTTCACCCCTCCCACCCCCTTCCCCCCCACCCACCCCCCTCCCCGCCCCCGAGCTGGCGGCCGCGGCCGCCAGCCCCTCCCACCCCCTTCACCCCTCCCACCCCCTTGCCCCCCACCCACCCCCCTCCTCGCCCCCGAGCTGGTGGCTGCGGCCGCCAGCCCCCCACCCCCCCTCTCAACCCTCCACCCCCTTCACCTCTCCCACCCCCTTCCCCCCCACCCACCCCCCTCCCTGCCCCCGAGCTGGCGACCGTGGCCACCAGCCCCCCAGCTCCCCCGCCCCCCCTCTCAGCCCTTCCCCCAGCCCCCCCCCCTGCTTTTCCCCACCCCTGCTTCCCCCCCCAGCCCCCCCCCCCGCCCCCCCTCTCAGCCCTTCCCCCAGCCCCCCCCCCCGCTTTTCCCCACCCCTCCTCCCCCCCCCCCCTTCCCCCAGGCTGGCGGCCGCGGCCGCCAGCCCCTCCCACCCCCTTCCCTCTCCCCCCCCTTCACCCTCGCCCCCCCCTTCCCCACTCCCCCCTTCCCCCCTCCTCCCCGCCGCCAGCCCCCCCCTCCCCCCTTCCCCCCCGCCAGTCCCCCCCCCCCTCCTCCCCTTCTGCCAGCCCCCCCTCCCCTCCCCCCTTCCCCCCTCCAGGGGAGACCCAGTCCCTCCCGCCCCCCTTCCCTCCTCCTTTCCTCCCTCTACTCAGCCCCAGCCTCTCCCTCCCTTCCTCCTCCCTTCCCTCCAGCCCCTCCATCCTCTTCTTCTCCTCCCCTCAACCTTTCTCTCTCTAGTTCCTCTCTCTTCAAATTTTTAAAAAAAATCTAGAAAAAGAATTAATCAAAAAAATTTGCAAGTACCTGGAAAAAGTTTGTAAGTTTGCTCTTTCTTGCTTTCTTGCTCTTCCTTCCTTGCTCTCTTAATAGTCCTTGCTTTCTTGCTTCAATGAATGAAATGAGGGGAGAATGAATGAAGAAGGAAGACTATATATAAAAAAAATTAGGTTTTCCTCCTCCTCTCCTATTGGCTTTCCATTCCTCCCCTCTCTCCTATTGGCTTTTCATTTATCCCCTCTCCCATTGGCTCCCATTACTCCCCCTCTCCCATTGGACCCCCATCCCTCATCCCAATCTTCCATTAGCCCTCCCCCCATCCATCCATTTCTTCTTCCTCCCCATTGCCACCACTCCCATCCCACATTTCCACCACGTCCCATACTCCTCCCATTTCCCAAAATCCCATATTTCCCCATCTCACCCTCCTCTTTTTCATCCCCTATTAACTCCCTCACTCATTTCACTCCCTTACTATCCTACTCCCCTATTATCTTCCCCTCTCCCATTCCATTCTTCCCTCCCCACTCTCACTTCCACTTCCCATTACTCACTTGCCATTTGAAAACTATTAATATATTATTATACTATTTTTTATACTTATTATCATACACCCCTATTACTTCCCTCTCCCATTCCACTCCTCCCTCCTCACTCCCACTTCCACTTCCCATTACTCACTTGCTATACACATTTGCAAACTATTAATATATTATTATATGATTTTTTATACTATTTGCAAACTTACATGTGGGCAAAATCACAGGTGTCAAAGCGATCCTATTGTGGTCATATAACAACTATGCTTTTATTCAAGGGCATATTTATCCTCATCAACAAGCTTATTTACTCAAGGTATGAAGTGCATAATTTGTGCACTAGGTGTTTACTTTGTATCAAAATTGTTTGCCACACACACACACATATACACATACCGAGAATTTTCTAATATTATCGCATCTATATTTCTCCGATGGGCACAAAACTTTGTACACGCCTCAACCTAGGTCTTATTGACTTGCATACAAAGTGGTGCACCCATGCCATAAGTACTTGTTCCGATAACACACCTCCAAACATATTTTATGACGATTGTGCATAACACTAGGAAGAAAATGGTGTATCATGTGAGATTGACTATGCAAAGCATATCCAATGGACACAAGACTTTGCACGTTCCTCAACCTAGGCAGTATTTACTTGTGTGCATAGTGGCATCCCCATCCGATAAGTACTTGTTTGAAAAATACACCTACGATCGTGTTTTTTGACCGTTGTACATGACACCAAGGCCAAAAACGGTATTTAATACTCAATCTACCATGTAAAGCATATCCGATGGGCACAATACTTTTCTAGGAACCTTACTGCATTCTTATATAGCATTCCCCAGTACTCTAGGAAGTCCTGTACCATCCTCACAACTCTTCAATACTATAGTTGACTGCACAGTTGACTGCACAACTTCACACTTGTAAACTGAAGTGCACAGTCCTCCGTGGAGGCACCAAAATGTGGATGGACAAAAGTAGTAGCGCCTAGACTACCTTCACAGCCACCCTCATCCATATTTAAATCAAGTGAACAACACCATCAGAAGGCCAAAGGCTTTGATTGAGACTCCTTGTCTCTACACACCTCTGGATACAACTCATACTTTGGCCACATTTCCTCTGGAAGCCAAACAACCTCTTCCCATTCCTCATCATCACTCACATATATTACTACAGTCCAGTATTCACCATGGACCATTGACAATAAAATTTCCAAATTGAATGCTTAAAGTGACAAACCACGGATCCCTAGCCTACTAAACTCTAGTGATATGATCATTTCCTACTTTTACTACAACACTAGATAGCATTTATGGCTTGGACCCAATGGGATTAGAAAAGCATGGGTAGCTTATGGATGGAGCTATATTCCTTCAATAAGAGCATGGATCCTTGAACTGGGAATCGAGACAACCCCCAACAAAAAACTGACTAACAATAGACTACACAACCTCAGAAAGAACCAAAGACTACATAGCTCAAGGCAAGTGGGCTTCTTCCCTCAACAACTTAGAAAGCATTCAGCTTCATGCTTCCAATCCACAACCCATAGCGAGACATATACACCAACTCGATTCTTGTTCCTTCAGAAGCAGCTACAATGATGATGCTTTGTTGCCAAGAGCTAGCCAAGAGCCAGCCAAGAGCTAGCCACAGCCAAACACTTCGGCTTGCTACAGCCATCATCCAAGGATCTCCCTTTATGTAGTAGATAGCCATCCAAATCAAGAAGCTCCCTCCAAAGCTACCATCAACCTCTCCACCAAGATCCCTGAGTTGCCATTATTCCTTCACATGATAATACCCAGCTCACACGGTTTCTTTTCTTCTCACAGAGCACCCGCATCGCCCATGATCCTCCAACCTCCTAGTAGAGACACCGCCCTCATCTCAAATCCCCTCACTCCATAGTCGTTCTCTTGCTCACACAGTCCTCCTGCTCATACATGACCTTTGCTATCCTCCATGAACCTCTAGACCTGCATAGTCGTCAAGCTCCTTCAATCCAAAAAGCTCCTAGCCATGCAATGGACATCCTTCCAACTGAAACACAGTTCGCCACAAGTGGAGCTCTTCAACTATCGAGATATCTATAGCTGTACCCATCACCTTCTACTATATGCAAAGATAACTACCATTATGTAGCTCCTCTTCCATAAATCTTGGCGCACACATACTTGTTGCCAAGGTTCTCTTGCGTGGTAGTGTCACCTCCAGAAACTCGTCACCCAAAACCTTCATGTGAATATCACTGTTTCAGCTACTCTCTTGCTCACAAAGCACACAGCTCTGTCCGAAAGCTCCTGACTAGTCATCCCTCAAGTGAGATCTCTCTTGTGTATCTCTCCTTCCCGTGATGATATTCAGCATCCTCGCCTCTCCTGCTCACAGAGCTCCTATCATCTATGGTCCTCCAGCTCATATAATAGCGATGCCTCCTATGTCGGAGAGCTTCCAACCCATCCAATAGAGTCACATCAAATAATGAAGCTCCTAGAAGCCACAATGGACCTCCCATCGCTCATTGTTTTCCTCCTCCGCGCAACTGTGTCCTTGTGTGATTGCCAAGCTCCTCCAAGAACTCTCCCACCAACAGAGCCATCATCCCATGTACCATGCCAGCTCATCGACCAAAAGCTTGTAGATTTGATTCATGTAGCCACCTTGCATGCATGCCTTTCTAGATAGGTTAGTGGTGCCTAAACTAGCATGGTTGAAGATACATTAGTTGTTGTCTACTAGCCCGGTGGCATGTTTAAGAAAAAATTAACTAGCATTATATTTCACAATAGAATAGTAATATATTGTTATTTTAATAAGCTAGACCAGTGATTGGAACATCATGCAACCATGGCTGCTTTAGCTTAATGACCAGTTATGTGATTGTCTTGAACCAGCATGGTTGAACAGACATTAGCTGTTGACCAGCCTAGTGGTTGAAATTGTTGTGTTTCTTAGTACTTAAATTCGCTATGTAGGTCATATACCACTATTTCTAGACTGGGATGGCTTGGACTCAATTTGATTGTCCTAAACTAGCCCAGTGTTGGTTCAAGACAAACAATAGTTACTGACTAAAATTGTGATTGAAATTGTGAAATTCAGAAAATCAAAAGCAATATATGGTGGTCTCTCCAAGCTAGCCTTGAATTTTAATGATCTGCATGGGCGCGCTGCCCAGTGACAGGTGGCAAAGCTATGGCAAAAGGCTACACGATGATAGGTGGTCATGCCAGCTACACTTTGTGAAGCAATGCAGAGATGCATGATGTAGTGCAGAGGTGTTGTGTGTCAAGCTCTGCAGTGTTGAGAATAAATAGATCGTGTCTCATTATTATGCCAATGTGGCATCATGACATTGAGAAATTTTTCGGCAAGAGCGGGGTCCATTCAAAATTCAAAATTTCACCCAAGAGTGCATTGCATCACGGCCCCAAAATGGCCCTAAAAATAGTTTCACGATGGGCTACACCCAAGCAAACGTTGACCCTGAGGGGTCCCCTTTCTTAATTTATCTTTTGAGTGTGCCACCAAAGAAGTTTTAAAGTAACCCAAACACAAGTTGTTATGGTGTGATGAGAGTGCAATTAATATTTTAAAACAAGTGGTTAAAGTTAATCCTAAACAAAGAAAAATATATTTTCTTGTAGAACCACCACACTTGTTCTATTTTAGTGTGGGTTGTAGTTAATCCTAAACCAAGAAAAATGCATTTCTTTGCAACCACCGCACTACTTCTTGTAACTATTTCATTGTTGCTGCATGTAATACTAAAACCAAGAAAAATGTATTTCCTTATGCAATCACCACACTGGTTCTATTTTAGTGTGGGTTGCAATTAATCCTAAATCAATAAAAATGTATTTCCTTGCAACCACTGCATTGGTTCTTGAAATTATTTTAGTACTGCTTGCAGTTAATCCTAAGACCAAGAAAATGTAGAGGTGGCTTTGTGATTTCAGTGGGGGGGCGGTGGAGTCGAAGACTACTTTGGCTTCCTGCCCCTCCTCCTCGGTGACTTCTTCAAGATATGCTACATGGATTGTTTCAAAATTGCTGATCATGGACTTGAGAGAGTCTTGGAGATCTTGTAGCACTCGATTATATTGAGGTCTACTTCCAATCGATATCAGCTTGGAGGCCATTAAGAGTGCAGACCCATGGGTTGAGTTCATAGGGCTTGGCTAGTTGCATCACATCATTGTCCTGTGAATAATTGGTGGACTCGATGATGACCTAACACCATGCTTGGAAGTTGAGCAGGATGGGGTGGGTAGCAAGTGATGGAGGAGGGAGAGGTTGGCAGCCTTCATTAGGTACTCCTTGAAGTGGTGATCATCAACCGTTGGAAGGTGGTGGGCGCATTGGCAAGCCCAAGTATCATTACCTTGGCTACATACACACCCCACTCAGTTGTAGAGGTAGTTCTATGTTGATCATGCAGGGTGATGGACACTTGATTGTATCCCGAGAATCCATCTAGGAAGCTATACACTTCCTTTCCGACTACTCTCTCTAGAACATGTTTTGTGAAAGGCAAGGGATAGTGGTCATGCCTGGTGGTAGCATTAACTTTTTTTAGATCCACGCATACTCGAGTCTTTCCATTCTTCTTTAGGACTATCACGATGGGTGACACCCACTCGGTATGCTCTATCTTATAGATGAACCCTGTATCTATGAGTTTTTGGATCTCCTCTCTCACTATGAGTGCATATTTGGGATTCATAGGATAGGGACTCTGACGCACTAGCCCAAAATTGTCTAGCAATGGTATCATGTGATGCATGACTTCAGTGGGCACTTCTAGGCCATGCAATCCTTGTACTCTTGAAGGAGGGCATTTAAAGCATTCTCCTCATTGGGGATGAGGTCATCTACAATGAATACTGGTTGGGAGTCCTCCCCTTCCAGTGTCAGGTTTACCTCAACTTTAGCTAGGCCATTGTATCCTTGGAAGCACCCTTCTCTCCATCCCTCTACTAGGGTGCCTATAAGGGCAGCATTACAGAGCATACCTACCCACACACCTCTGTACCCTTCCTAGGAATCTTCATGGCCTATGTGGCTTCACATGGACTAGCACGAGGCACTAGAAAGCCACACTAACATACTGGTCAAAAAACACGGTCCTAGATGTGTTATTCGACTAAGTACTTATGGGATGGGCACGCCACTTTCCATGTAAGTCAATAATACCTAGGTTGAGATGTGTGCAAAGTAGTGTGATCATCGCATATGCGTTGCATTGTCGATTAAGCATAAATCAGCGTTTTTGCCTTAGTGTCATGGACAACAACCAATAAAAAACATGGTCCTAGGTGTGATATTCTAAAAAGTACTTATTGAATGGGTGTTCCACTTTGCATGGAATACCATAACACTGCTTTTGAGTCATGTGGAATTTACAGCACTTATGAAAGATAGGGCAACCCCTGAGATTTTGTTTCAGATCATGAATTATTGCTTGCAGGGAGATGCAAAAGCATGGCTGCAGACTCAAGTGGCTACCTTCAGGGCTGCTCATCCTCAATAGCAAAATCTAGAGTATACAGTGGTGAGAGCAACCTTTCTTGCATGGTTTGCACAATCCAGGAGCCCTAATGAAGTTTGGAAAGAGCTATGCAAAGTGAGACAAGAGGAGCAGGAGGTTAACTAGTACCTGATTCAGTTTGGGAGACTATGGAGTTTATGGTGTGAAGCTCTTGTTCCAGAGGTACCACCTCAAATGATCAAGCATGATTGTTTCATAGCTGGCCTAAAGCCTACACTCATATTAAAAGTGGAGCTGAAGAATCTAGATAGTTTTGAAGATGCTGTCAGAGGCCAGGGAGAAAGAATGGAAAATCCAAAGATTGAGGAAGCTTGGCATGCAAGAAGAGCCTAAGAATCTGATGGGAAGTCCATAAATAATAAAGGCTTATACAAAGAGAGAGCCAATGTCTGTTCCTATGCAAGATGACTCCTTGAAGAAGGACTTGCATGATGCTATAGAGCTTATGAAGTCACTCATCCTGAATTGGATGGAGATTGCAAGAAAAGGCAGAGGTCATAATCACAAGAGAGAAGCTATGGATGGAGGAGAAGGAAGTTCAACTGGTGCAAGGAGAGGTCGGGGATACATGAGCAATGTCCAATGCTAGAATTGTGGGGAGTGGGGACATATCAGCCCTCACTATGATAAGCCAGCCAGGGTAGGGGGAGATGTCTATCCTGAGCAATAGGAGAACAAATGATAGAACAAGTGACTATAGTATGGAGGTGAAAGATCTGAATTATCTCTCTACTAGTGGTGTGAAATGGGAGGATAAGGGGAAAGGAAAGGCAATTAGCCTGATCAGAATGGAGACCATACCAAAGATTATGTTTTACCCATGTAGTGTAATATGAGCTGTAGGCTGGAATTGGAAGAGGAACTTGAGGAGACAATCACAGATGAAGATACAGAGAGTGAGGCAGAGGAAGAGCACATTTCATCAGAGGAAGAGAGCATCTTATCAAAGGAAGAGAGTCAGTTGTCTTCACTATTGAAGAAATCGGATGCATATAGTGATGATGTAGGGGAGTTGGAAATCATTACACTTATTATGAATGGAGGCTTGTCAGTTGTTATGGAGGAGGGTGTTGCTCAGCTAGATCTATGTGAGGTGGCAGAGGAGAGCCCGAGTGAAGGGGTTTCTACCATAGATGGCAGAAAGGTTGAGAACCCACTAATGGTAGCTAAAGATGAGTGTGTGTGTGTGTAGTGGTAGATGATGATCATGCTCTAGTTTTGTGTAATGATGTGCATATGTTGCTGGTCACATTGTGGTAGATATACAACCACTTGAAGACAAGGCTTGGGAAGGAGTACATTGCTTAATGCCATGTCTGACAGTGATGAAGCTAATGTGGCTATTACTGATAAAGTAAAAGACCTGCAGTTAAAACTCTTAGTTTTGATGGGACCAGCAAGTATTGATTGTGTGCATGCGGACTTTGATGTGCATGATGAGGTTAAGATTCATTGTTTACACAATGATGGTGATTCAAATGATGAGCTAGATTGCATTCTTAATGATGCACTGGATGATATGTTAGCATTAGTTTCTTCGAAAAAGAATGTAAACACCAGTATGCATGTTGAGCTAGATGGTAGTGATAGTGTGGTTAATGCCGAGCTAGATGCTTTACTTGATGATACCCTCATGGATTTTGCATGTATGGTTGGTAATGAAATATGTACTTCTCATGACTATTTAGAGAATGAGGATATCAGTGAGAGGAAAGGATGCATAGCAAAGAGTGTGTTGATATGTTTGAGCATTCTTCAGGTGAGAAGGATGTTTGTTTGCTCCTCAATGACCTTGATAATTCATGTGATGAGTTCAGTTTTGCAGCTTATAAGGTTGAGGCAATAGGGTCTATTCTTCAGTCCCTAATCACAAATTATGGGCTGGTTGTGCCCATGAGATCTATGTGTGTGGTAGTGACCTCAAAATATGTGGCTCATGTGGAGATAAGCAAGACTCATGATACAAGTGTGATGGTGGCTAATAGCTCGTGGAGTTGTGTGATGTCTTGGCAGGATAAGCTATGGGATCCTGAAGGCTTAGTGAGGATGTGGGTATATGAAAGGAGCAGATGGCTATAACGATTTGGTGTGTTGTTGATTCCTTTTGATCCAAGGGGATGGTGGATTATGCATATCTGGCAGTGGAGGGTTCAAAGTTATCCTTTTGATCCGAGAAAAGAAAAGCAGATGCATAGAGTACAAGCTAGTTTTATTTTTTATCCAAGTGGCTTGTTGATTTTTTTCTTTTAGCTGCTGGACATGAATGTCACAGCAGAAGAAAGGGGTTGCTAGAGATGTGTGGATAAAAATGTAAATATGTTTTTCACTTGTTGCATGCTGATGGGTAGGTACATAACTATGTACATAGCTAGTTGGTGGTGGATTTGAGCTATGGACACTCTCATAAAAACTCTACACTGATGTATCTATTTCCTTGAGATGGTAGATACTTCTACAAGGACTTTTGGGAAATGATGATAGAGCAATCTGGGTGCATGAGGCACTCCAGAACATTTGGTGTGGGATGACATGTCTTTCATTGTTGTCCTATATTATGTTTATCTTGCTCTGAGTGGTTCCCAATTGTAAGACAGTTGAGTATTCATATCATGGGTTGTGGGCTTCAGGAATGTGCGATCATGTGTGGCAATCAAGCACCCAATGCTTGCTTGAAGGTTATGTGCAAAGCATGGTACCCAAGGTTGGAATGTGGGTAGAGACCTTGGTCTAACTTCTTGTGAAGGATTGAGAGAGTGGTAAAAATGCATATGATGACGTGGAGAATCTAGAAAGGCATGCATGTAAGGTGGCTACGTGAATCGAATCTCCAAGCTTCTGGTCGACGAGCTGGCATAGTGCCTAGGATGGTGGCTGCTGGAGAGTTCTTGTAGGAGCTTGGCAATTACACAAGGACACAGTTGTGAGGAGGAGGAAAACGATGAGCGGCGGGAGGTCCATTGTGGCTTCTGGGAGCTTCAGGTTTTGATGCAACTCTATTGGATGGGTTGGAAGCTCCTGGATGTAGGAGGCATCGCTATTATATGAGCTAGAGGACCATGTGAAGATAGTGGGAGAGAGGGAAGGAGTCTCACTTGCGGCTTTCTCACATACACAATGGGGGAATACACACACATGTGGAGGCTAAAAATAGTTTTCCTCTTCTTAGTTGTGAAAGCCAAAAGAACTCTAGTACAAAGAAAATAGAAGAACCCTATATGTGGGTCTCAAACCAAACTCAACTAACTAAGGTGGCATACTAACTAAGCCACGAACTAGAGTAGATAATGATAGCTGTCATCCATCATGGGTGGTGTACCAACTGCATCTGCAGCTAACAAGTCGGTGACATAAATGCACAATGGTCACCCTGGCATATCACGAGTGGAGCTCGATATCTCAACACTCCCCCTCGAGCTCAATCCCATTTCTTGCACACCAAGCAGGTCTCTGAACTTGCACAGCTTCTCTGCGCCCAATGCCTTCGTGAATATGTTAGCTATCTGATCTTCTGTGCTGACATAAACTAGATCAATAAGACCTAGTAAAAACTTCTCCCGCACATAGTGATAATGCACCTCAAAGTGCTTTGTTCTAGCATGATAGACTGGGTTATTCGCCAAGTGTATACTGCTCATGTTGTCACAATAAATGACAACTGGCCCATCTGTAGACTGATGCATATCATAAAGTAGCTTATGCATCCAAGCTACCTCACATGCAGCCATTGCTGCACCCCTGTACTCAGCCTTGTGCTCGACAAGAAGGCAACTGTAGGCTGTTTCTTGCTGCTCCAGGTGACTGTAGCACTCCCAAAAGAGAACACATATCCACTGGTAGATCGTCTATCAGAAATACTACCAGCCCAATCAGCATCAGTGTATCCATGCAATTGTATCTGAAACCCAGCCTCATAAAATAGTCCATACTGCAATGTGGACTTCACATACCTGAGTATGCATCTAGTCGCATCCAAATGCAGTTTCCTTGGAGCCTGCATAAACTGACTTATCAATCCAATAGCATAGCTTAAATCTGACCTGGTAATAGTCATATAAATCAAACTTCCTACTATGCGTCTATACATAGTAGGGTCTTCCAGAAGCTCACTTGCATCTATGCTCAGCTTCACATTCTGCTCCAAAGGAACTGAAATAGGCTTACAGCCTGTCATCCCATATTTGGACCCATATTTGGACAGCATGTCCAATCCATACTGCCTCTGCAAGAGCTGTATCCCACTTGTGATCTAATCACCTCAATGCCCAAGCAATAACGCAGCTCTCCCAAATCCTTCATCTCAAACTTCTGCTTTAATAGCATTTTCACATGAAGGATATCTTCATCACTTTCACCTGTGATGATCAAATCATCAACATAAATGACAAGCAGCATAATCCCTTTCTCTATTTTTCTCACATAGAGTGAGAAATCTGCCTTGGAAATCTGAAAGCCAATAGTGACAAGATACTATCCTATCTTGTCAGACCATGCTCTAGGTGCTTGCTTCAAGCCATACAAGGCTTTCTTCAACCTGCAAACAAACTCAGGATGAATAGCATGAACATAACCTGCTGGCTGCTCCATAAAGACCTCTTCTTGCAAATCACCATGTAAGAAGGCATTCTTTACATCCATCTGATGTAAAGACCATCCCTTTGATGTAGCCATAGCAATGACTACTCTTACAGTTGCCATCCTTGCAACCGGACTGAATGTTTCTTCATAATCAATGCCATATGTCTGTGCATACCCCTTGACAACTAATCTTGCCTTGTATCTATTCACAGAACCATCTGCATTGTGCTTGATCTTATAAACCCACTTACAGCCAATTGCATTCTTGTTTTAAGGCAAAGGCACCAATTCCCATGTAGCATTTGCTTCCAAGGCATCCATTTCTTCATCCATGCCTTTCTCCCATTTTTCATTTCCCATGGCTTGCTCAAAAGAAGTGGGTTCTAGTTCGTGTATCACTTTGACCATATAGGCATAGTGAATGGCTATAAATCCATCATATTTCAGCCTATCCACAGGATACCTAGCTCTAGTAGACCTGTGCAAAATAGGCTCACTTCCAGGTGCTCTCAAAACATCCCTGGTCTTCCTTACTCCAGGTGTAACAACAAAAGGAATACCCAACTCATCATCAATGCTCTGTTCTGAGCCACTGGATTCACCATCCACATAAGAGTGACCTACATTCACATCAAACATGGGCTGATCTACCTTCTCTTTTCCTTTTCGTGATACCTGTGTACCACTATCTGCATTGCTTTGAGGAGATTCTCCTGATCTCAATCTGCCTGTCCATGGTGAAGTATGTGAACCATTGTTAGAGGACACTGCAGGTCCACTGATATTTTGTGACTGCTGCATTGAATTCTGTGTAGCATTACCATTTTTTGCATCTACATCAATCATCACATTTACTGGTTTATACCAGCTACTCATCTCATCAAAAACAACATCTCTGCTCACTGTAAACTTACGAGTAGAAGGGTTATAGCATCTATACCCTTTCTGGTGTAGAGAATAACCAATAAAGACGCACTTCTCAGCTTTTGGATCCAAACTTGGACCTCAACTCATCTGGCACATGAACATAGGCAATGCAACCAAAAATTTTCAAATGAGAAATGTTTGGTTTCCTACCAGTATACATCTCCTCTGGTGTCATGCCATGTATTGCTGCAGTGGGAGTCCTGTTCATTATTTAAACTACTGTAGCAACTGCTTCAACCCAATAATAATCTGGTAGCTCTTTCTCATTTAGCATGGCCCGAGATACCTCTCCAATATGCCTGTTTTTCCTTTCTGCAAGTCCATTTTGCTATGGGGTATGACTACATGAATATTGCTGCTTTATGCCATGCTCCTGCAGGAACCTTGCAAACTCATTTGAGAGGTACTCTCCCCCTCCATTTGACCTTAGGCATTTTATTTGCAGGCCTGTTTCTTTTTCAACCATAGCTTTAAAAGCTTTGAAGTGCCCAAACACTCCACTTTTCTTTTTCATAAAATACACCCAAACTTTTTTGCTGAAGTCATCAATAAAAGTGACAAAATAGTGACAGCCTCCAATAGATGCAGCTTTAGTACTCCACACATCAGAGTGGATTAATTCCAATGGCTTTTTACTCTCTTGAACATGCCTAGGAAATGGTTTCCTTGTCTGTTTTCCAAACTGACAGGCTTCACAAACCTTATGCATTTCTGCAACCTTGAATTTAGGCAATCCTGCAACAATATTTTGGGCTTGCATTAATTTAAGTCGCTGTATACTAACATGACCAATGCGTTTGTGCCAGATATCAATATCTGCAACTACACCGGTCCCATGTGCAAACATTGCTGCACTCAATTCAGCCATGTCTGCATCCAACGTAAACATGCTGCCCTTCTTCTTTCCTTTTGCTATCAAGCGACCGTTATTTTCAATATCCTCAACAAAGCATCCATGAGGATTAAATCTGACATGCAAGCCCTGCTCAACCATTTGACCAATAGAAACCAGGTTCTTGGTGATGTTCGGGACATGAAATACATCAGGCAGGTATTTCTTTTTCCCATCTTGCATAGACAAAGGAATTTTACCAATCTGCACAATAGGATGTGCAGTATCATCACTAGTCTCCACAAATCTCGGTTTTTCCATTTTCCTTGCATCTTGCATCCACTCTGCATGACCTGTCATGTGGTTTGATGCACTTGAGTCAACATACCACACATCATTTTGTTCTTTTGCACTTGTCACAGAATTGGTCATGTGTTGCACCATAAATAGATGAATAGATGCTCATTTCTGTCATCACCCTGTCTACTAGAAGATGCATAATTACCTTGCTGCAATTTTCCATTCATAATGCCATTCTGCTTTTTGTAGCAGTCCTTAGCCATATGACCCATTTTACCACAGTAGTAGCATTCAACATTGTTGTCTGCATTTTGGCCTCTCTGCCATCCACCACGACCTCTTTGGCTCCCCCTGCCTCTAGACTTACCACGTCCTCCTCCATAGGACTAGTTTTCTTGAGTTTGCTGCATATTCTGATTTCTACCATGGCCTACAGATCGGCCTCCTCTACCTCTGCCTCTACCTCTTCCAGCATTTGAGTAGAAGAAAGTTTCTTTTGAAGTTTCTCCTGAAGAAGATGCACCCCCATTTCTCTGCTCTTCAGAAATTAGAAGAGCAAACAACTCTTCAAAATTAGGAAATTTTTCACGGACGGCAATGGATGTCCGGAACTGTGCGTAATCCTTTCCTAGACCATTCAAGGTCATAAAAACTAGATCATCATCTTCCACTGGCGACCCAATGGAAGCAAGTGCATCTGCAATTTTCTTCACCTTCATGTGGTAGTCATTTATGCTCAAATTTTCTCTCTGCACATTGTGCAACTCCTGTTTGAGCTGCATTTCCTTGGCTTGCCTATTTGTGCTGTACATTTTTGCCAAATTATCCCATGCCTCCTTTGGCATACTGCATCGTGAATATGCACAATCATAGAATCCAAAATAGTGATGGACAGCCAGTACATAACTTTTCTGGCTCTCTCATGCCATCCTTTAAATGCCTGCATTTCCTGTTGATTGGGAACATTAGGAAGAACTGGTTCTTCTTCATTTCCTGTAATAAACTCCCAATAGCCTTTTCCCATAAGGAAATTCGTCATTCTAAACTTCCATGCCTGGAAGTTGTTCTTGTCAAGCTTTTCTGTGACAATCTGTGAAACAGAATTAGACGCCATTACAGAACACTGCAAAATATTCTGTCACTGTGAAAAACACAGCTTTTGCCTCACACGAGCAGATCTCCAAAACTGACAAAAGTGGTATTTGACCACACAGTCACTTCCTAGTGACGATTTTGCATCAACAGGCAACAAGCATGATTTTGCAACTCCCAATATCTCTGCACATAGGCATACGATGCAATTTCTGCGGTAACTTTTCATCGACCAGCAGAGCAGTGGTCGCACAGCAAAAATAGGGCCTTTTTTTTTAGTGCCTGCGAAGAACTTCCGCCTTCAAAACGGGCCCCGAAATGGCCTCGAATCAGAAAAATATAATCACTAAGGGATTTGCCCTATCCTGCAGCATACACTGCGCTCTCGCCACACCGCGAAGGGCGTCTCAATCGGAGACAGTGCACTCTTGCACTTCTGGCTGTGCTACCTATAGAGATTTGCTCCCAAACTCAAAATAGGAAAGCAACACTAGTTCTCTTACCAGGACACCGCAAACTTGGTTTGATTTCTTGAGCTCCTTACCATGAACAAGGCTCTGATACCATGTGAAGATAGTGGGAGAGAGGGAAGGAGTCTCACTTGCGGCTTTCTCACATACACAATGGGGGAATACACACACAGGTGACGCTGAAAACAGTTTTCCTCTTAGTTGTGAAAGCCAAAAGAACTCTAGTACAAAGAAAATAGAAGAACCATATATGTGGGTCTCAAACCAAACTCAACTAACTAAGGTGGCATACTAATTGAGCCACGAACTAGAGTCGATAAGGATAGCTATCATCCAGCTATTATTCGTGGGTGGTGTACCAACCGCATCTGCAGCTAACAAGTCAGTGACATAAATGCACAACAGTCACCCTGGCATATCACGAGCGGAGCTCGATATCTCAATAGACCATAGATGATAGGAGCTCCGTGAGCAGGAGATGGGAGGATGCTGAGTATCATCATGGGAAGGAGAGATGAGCAAGAGAGATCGTGCTTGAGGGATGGCTGGTCAGGAGCTTTAGAATGGAGCTGTGTGCTTTGTGAGCAAGAGAGTAGCTCCAACAGTGATATTCGCATGAAGGTTTTGGGTGATGAGTTTCTAGAGGCGACGCTACCATGCAAGAGAACCTTGGCAAGAGTGTGTGTGCACCAAGAATTATGGAAGAGGAGCTACATAATGGCAGCTATCTTTGCATATAGTAGAAGGTGATGGGTACAGCTATAGGGATCTCGATAGTTGAAGAGCTCCACTTATGGTGAGCTATGTTTTGGTTGGAAGGACGTCCATTGCATGGCTGGGAGCTTTTTGGATTGAAGGAGCTTGACGACTATGCAGGTCTAGAGGTTCATGGAGGATAGCAGAGGTCATGTATGAGCAAGAGGACTTTGTGAGCAAGAGGATGACTATGGAGTGAGGGGATTTGGGACGGGGGCGGTGTCTCTACTAGGAGGTTTGGAGGATCATGGGTGATGCAGGTGCTCTATGAGAAGAAAAGAAACATTAGGGGAGAACTGGGGTCTCAAAAGGGCCTCCAATTAGTGTTTCCTAATTTCAAGGGATTAGAGAGTGATTTGAGGTGTACCAATGAGAGTGCTAGAAGGTGTGGGGCAATGGTATGTTGAGGTGGAGGGTGGGTAGGCCTGCAGAGAGCCCCTGTTGGTTACTCCCCTTACACTAGGGACCACCCAAACCATCCCCCCCTCTTAACCCATGTTTGACCCTCCTACCAGGTGCACCTCCCCCACATGAGCCCAAAACTGCCTTCAATGGGATGGTAGGGCCCTTATGGAGAATTTTTCTTCTCCCCTCCCTCTTTCTAGGATCTCTTCCCCCCACTGTTCTGGTCTAGCCTGCCAAATCACTCAAATTTGAACCAAATCCCACACATTTTCCCTCTCCCCTCTCTTTCTCTACTCCCTCCTGCTCTGGCCTGCTTGCTGTAGGTCCTCTCTCTCTCTCTCTCTCTCTCTCTCTCTCTCTCTCTCTCTCTCTCTCTCTCTCTCTCTCTCTCTCTCTCTCTCTCTCTCTCTCTCTCCCCTCTCCCTCTCCTGTGCCTCTCTTGGAGTTGCTCTGTCCCTCTTCTTCTCCCTCTCCTGTGCCTCTGTTGTTGTTTCTTTGTCCCTCTCCTTCTCCCTCTCCTGTGCCCTTGTTGCTTCTGCTTTGTTGTCCCTCTCCTTCTCCCTCTCCTATGCCTTTGCTGCTACTGCTCTATCCCTCTCCTTCTCCCTCTTTTGTGCCTCTGTTGGAGCTACATTGCCTTGTGTAGGAGTCCCATTCTTGCTGTTGCAACCTTTGCATCATGGTGAGGAGAAAGGCTACAAGACCACGCAATGTTGTGACCTCTTGTGTCTTCCACAACACCAAAAATGCATTGGATGAGTGGATCCCTTGCACCTATAGCTTAAATGATTGGACAGTGATGAAAGAATCAACCAAAGGTCCACATAAGCTTCCCAAGAGCAAGAGAGGTGACATCTTGCATGAGTGGAAGGGGCACATCTTGAAGTTTAAGTTTAGGAAGAAAGGATGGCTTGCAAAAGTGCAACATGTTTACATGGGAAAAGATATGCAGCTTCCTCCATCATTCAATTAATCTAGGATACCATCACACTATGAGCCTTTCTATCTATGTGCCTTTTTCACCTGTAAGTGTAATGAGCCCATTTGGAAATTTTGTGTTTGGTTTCTAAGAGCTTTTATTCATGGTGGCAAATGTTATCCCTTCGGACCTCGAGGAGTGAGAACCAATCGAATCATTCATAGGCAAGTTCACTGCGATTCATGAGGATTTAGCTAAGCAAATGCATGCCGGGGAGAAGTTGGCCTCCTTGCGAATGAAGAATGTGTATTGGTATAATGCAACATACATCACTCCAACGACATCATCAAGCTATGGCCGTTTGCAAACCATTGCACCACCACAACTTCAAGACATGGATTGCAAAAATGTGGACTCGAGGACATTGCAATCATACAAGGACAAGATTGCAAAGGATGTGGGCATGGCCATGAAGTTTACATTTGGATCCAAATGGGCAAGGTTATTTTGGTTTATGCCTCTGCACATTTTTGCTTCTTTATTTTAGAATATACATATGCATAGAACAAAAACTATGTGGTCCTGCAACCGTGTAGATGAAAATGCTCTTGAAGATTTACTTGGGATGAATTGGGGAACCAGGTCAGGTGACCAAAAGGGTGATGTGTTTCAATGTCATGCATGTAAAGACAATGCGGTTATTAGATACCATTTGTCACGCCAAATGTTGTATTTAGCTTTTCAGTACAGGCGTTGGAAGAAAACAAATGGACGGTGGTATATATTAAGGGATAAGAGCCCTTTTTACATCACATTCTCACTTTCACATTTAGAGAGCCATAGAAACTCCCATCCTCAGAAGTTACTCCCTGCATCAACTACTATTTGCCATGGATTTAGCTAGAACTATGTTCCATGACTTCATCTCACAAACTGCATTTGCAAATCGTGAGGAAGAGCTATTTTTAGTGTTTGATAGGACTTTAGATGTCCTAGGCACATATATGCGAGCCAAGGATGACTTCTCAGATCTCATCCTTTACATGCAAGATAATTTCTCAAATTTTTCCTATACACTTGACCACACTTCAAAGAGATGGGTTCCCATAGATTACATGAAGTATCTATTCATAGAGGAACCCAAGTTTGTAAAGCTCTTGGCCCACTTCTGTGACAACCTTAAAAATGAAGGGTTTAGGACAGTCGAAGTTCAAGACATCCTAGATGTAGGGATCAAAGGAAATACAGGCACCAAATTCCTTTCATGGGAGATGACATTCATCTTCCTTCTCCAAGAAGGAAATTTAGAGGAAGAAGCCTCATCGTCTAGCACCCCCTCTATTAGAACTATTGATCTAGTCGTCCCTAGACTAGACTCAGACATCTACATGGAAGAGAGTCTTGACGATCCAACAGAGGAGATGGAAGCAGCTCAAGCATTGAGCCTACTTCAAGAGCCCCCAGTAGAGCAAGAATCTGCATCGGAGACCATTGACCCAGACTCAGAATTATGGTCCTTGTCCCTCCTCATCATCGATGGAGAAGAGTATGTATTCCTCCATGACATAGAGATTCTTTTTGGACTACAAGAGGATGAGGCACTCGGAGTCGTATCGGGGCTCGATGTTGACACAAGTGTTAAAGATCCCGGGGTTTTAGGTACTGAAGACCAGACAATGGAAGACTTTCTCTTGACGATGTTGGTTTCAATGAGGGATGCAGACATGTCCATATACGATGCACAACCCTCTCATGCAGAAGCTTCCATCTCCAACACAGGTCAGGAGAAAGCGTCCACCTCCCAAATGGAACATCACACAGCACCTGGTTCCATCAACATTGCAATTGAGGAAGGGATAGAAGCTGACGACGCTTTGGTGGTAAGTTCGAACAATATTCTTTATTATGATGTTCTTTCAATATAATTTATTTTGTCGGTCTTCTAATGTTTGTTGAATTGTTGTAGGATGCGTTCAAGCTTGATGAATTCTCATCTCGACGAGGTAATGTTTGCAACACATTTGGGCGAGATCATTCTTTGGCCCATTACCTTGGCAAAGTCGCAGAGCATATCGTGGTCTTTCACAAAAAATTTTCTCCTCGAGGTCCTTCGGAGTTGCTAAAGTGAAAGGCATCGTTGCGCACTATCAGGTACACCAATTGGCTGGCTGCTATCAATGCCTTTGGATCGAACATTCATGGCAAGGCATTGACTTCAACGACTATGTCTTTGGCAGCAGGAGAGGAGGATGTTAATGCTGTTGCGGCTAGATTTATATCTAGGAATCCACTAGGGGATTCAAAGACCCCTATTTTCGATGTACTCGAACTAGCCAAGAAGAAAGATAGCCTATGAGGCCTTTTGTATATATAAACATATATTTCAATGGATACATGACTACATGTTTTTATTATTTGTTTTAAATTATAATTTCTCGTCATGAATTCCATTGTATTTTGTTTAAGTCCTTGATGATATATTTTCTCCATCATTTTAATTGTGTTAATTTAATAAATTTCTAGCCAATTTAGTATCATTTTCACCAATTCTGGGTATTAAGAGTTCATTTCTGTCAAATCCTAAAGGAATTTCACCATCGCACAGAAGGGAAAAGTGTCCATCACATCGCCAAGACCCTAGAAAGCCCAAAACCAGAATGCCCAAATTCACATCATGGCAGGTTTTGGGCTTTCTGGGGTCCTGGCGATGTGCCGGACACTTTTCCCTTTTGCGCGACGGTGAAATTCCTTCAGGATTTGACAAAATTCAAAACTTAACTTAAAATGATCATTTACTGCAAGCATTGAAATGGAAAATATACAACAATGTGAGAGTCTAGAGAATGTCGATATATTTTATTCAAAAAAATCGACGCTTGGGCCTTAGATACAAGATAGTGCCTTCAAGGGTAGGGGGTGCTCTAAGTCCTAAGGGTGGGCTGCAAGAGAATCTAGGGCTTCAAACTTGGGTCACTCTGTAGCTGCTTTGCCAAAGCCATGTCCTTGTCCATGACCATGATGCACTTTGCATGGATGGCATACAAGTTGGTGTCCTCAAACAGAGCAATGGTCACTTGCTCTGCAGCCTCCTGGAGCACCCCCATAGCTCTTGTACTGAAGTGCACATCATCCTTGTATCCCTATGTCATCTCCCGTACCACACGTTGGAAGGGAGCATGTGGGATCAAGTTGTCGGTGGGCTTTTGCATTTGCCTGATCTCCCTCAGGGCTCACGCTCCTAGTTTTGCTTGGTACGGCTTCTTGACTCTTGGTGGGGGCCTTATAGGTACTCGAACACCTTCCCATGGCCTCCTGTCTACCTTGAACTTCTTTTGCTGCTCTTGTCTACGTTGGTCCTCCTTTGAGTCCTCCTCTCGCTGACGTCTGGAGATTTGGCCTTCTTTGGGATGGGGCTTCCTCGGAGTCTGCTTTACCCTCCTCATGGGCACAGGGGTCATCTCTGCCATGGGTTGTATCTCCAGGAGAGGGAAGATGGTGCTCTTCTTGGCAGTCTGTTGAGCCTCAAGAAGCCTCTCTATATCTAGGAGGTTATTGAACACATCTTGTTCGATCGGGAGAGGGATCTCATGGGGAGGGGAAGGCCAAGGGGAAGGTTGAGGGGAAGGTTGAGGGTCAAGCTGAGGCTAAGGGGAAGCTGAGGTTGAGGGTTAGGCTGAGGCTAAGGCTGAGGGGAAGTTGAGGGGAAGGCTGAGGGGAAGGGGAGGGGGGGGTTGAGGGTTAGGCTGAGGCTAAGGCTGAGGGGAAGGTTGAGGGTCATGCTGAGGCTGAGGCTGAGGGGAAGGCTGAGGGGAAGGCTGGGGAGAAGGCTGAGGGGAAGGCTCATGCTCTTGGGGCTGGGGAGTGGGTCCACGGGACTTGGGAGGAGAAGAAGGCTCAGGAGACTGGGGAGTGGGCTCATGGGACTTGGGGGAGTTGAAGGAGGGCTCACGAGAGTCGAGGGAGGCACCACCAGACCCAGATAGGTCCATGTGCATGGATGCCATGGAGGTGGTGGAGCTAGAGGAGGAAGGTGGAGGCGGCGTCCAGTGGGTCTAGCAGTGTTCTTCACTCTTGCCATTGAATAATGAGAGTTAGAGTTTTTTTTAACTTTTTATAAGGGCCCATCATGTTTTGACATCCCTTTTAGTTACATTTAGGGTTTCATCGTGCCCCTTGCCCCTGCCCTAGCCCGTCCAACCCCCCCACCCTCGTTGCCCTCCCCCCCCTTGCCCTCCCCCTACTTGCCCCACCCACACCCGTCGCCCTCCCCCATACCCCCATCCCCCCCTCCCCCCACCCTTGCTACCACTTCACCCCTCCCCTTACCCTACCCCATGCCCCTCCCTTCTCCCCCCCCTCCACCATGTCCCCACTTTCCCCAACATCGTGTGAGTAAAAAAATTGTGGTCAAAATAAGCAAGATATTAAAGAGTGAGTACACAAATTGTGGTCAAAATAAGCCATATATTTATTTCATATTTGTATACAATTACACCATAGCTTTTGTTCGGGGTTGGACCCATCTGCTCCCTTCTCTCACTCTAGCTTGCAACCAATGTGCGACTCCTTGACTCCCTATGGATGCTTTCCAAGCACTATGCCTTCTATTCTTTGATACAATTTGAACTGCTTTTGCAAGTTCTGATGCCTTTGCCTTTTTAGATTTCAAAGTCCTTCCTAGTAAACATCTAAAAAACCAATCAAACATCTCATGCAATGCATTGCTACGAGTGACACCACCACCATGCCTTGAGTTCTTGAAGTAGGCTGCCTTGGCTCTATAGTGTGACTTCTCCATGCCTTGTGTAGAAGAACACAATAAAAACTTAGTCACAAACAGTGTAGCACAAAAGAGTGTAATCTCATTGGAACATTTGATAACCAACCTTGTAGCCCGGACTCTCCTCTTTCTAGCACCACCAGTGGGTGCCAATGCATCCATGTTATGTAAGTACCTTCTTTTCCTCTCCTTCAATTCCAAAGGTGTTTCTTTCATCTTTTGCACTCGTTCTTCTACCTTCTCTCGTTCCTTCTCTACAGCTCATCGTACTTGATTGTATATAGATCTTTCCAAGCCTTTTTTGGACTCAGATAGCTTACAGAGTGACTCTTCTAATTTATGTCACTCTAAGTCCAATGCTTTGGCTTTATCATAAAGATCTGGGTTCTCCCTTTGAAGATCCTGCATAGAGTTATGCATTGCAACAATGGTGCTATTTCCTAAATGTGCTAGCATCTCTGCTTGGGCTCTGCGCATCTCGCTTGCTTGCATAGCCATTGACTGAGCATTGTTTAACCGATTGCAATAACCAAGCAACCCCGCATGTCCATTTCCAACAAACCAAACTAGCTCATGCATTGTATGGAAAGGATGGCTCTTTTGGTTGGCAAGATCTAAAGGATACAATGATCCTTCTACCCAAAGGTCAAGATGCTTCTTTCCTTGCGAACGAAGACTGTGGATTTTGGAAGCTCCCCTCAATCCTAGACTACTTGTGCTTGCATATTCAGCCTCCAACTCTAAGTGAACCTGGTACTTGTTGGAGATGTCCTTGAATGGTGCCATGACTAAAGGAGTGTAGAGAAGGAGAAGGTGTGGAGATGCAGGCTTGAAGGAGCAGCATGCAGGAAGAGGGAGGGCGAGGAGGAGGAGGGATGGGGGAGGGAGGACCAGTAGTTGAAGAGGAGGAAAGGGGGGCAAACTAGTAGGTGTGGAGGGTGAGGAGGAGTAGATGTGGAGGACGAAGGAGGGAGGAGGGAGAAACATGAGGGAGGGAGGAGGAGGAATAGCAGTGGAGGAGGAGGGAGGGAGGGGGAGGAGGAGGGAGTGAGGAGGGGGAGGGGAGGAGAGCGGAGGGGGAGGAGGGAGGGAGGGAGGGGGAGGGGGAGGAGGAGGGAGGGGGAGGGAGTGAGGAGGGGGAGTGAGGGAGGGGGAGGGAGGGAGGGAGGAGAGAGGAGGAGGGAGGGAATTCAAAATTCAAATTTTTGAATTTTGAATTTTTTGGTTCCCACCTAGGAGTAAGAGTTAAGAGGTGTAAGAGGTGGGGTCACTTGTGGGCTTAACCCACCTAGGTGAGGGGGGGTTAGGACTTTTTGGGACCTACCTTCGCCCTTTCATTAGGACTAATCCATTTCTTAATCCATTCCTTATGAGGCCCTTTTGAGACCCCAATTCTCCCCTAATGCCGTGTGAGCTAGGTATTCTCATGTGAAGGAATAATGGCAACTCAAGGATCTTGCTGAAGAGGTTGATGGTAGCTTTAGAGGGAGCTTCTTAATTTGGGTGGCTATCGACAGATCCTTGGATGATGGATGTAGCAAGCCGAAGTGTTTGGCTGGCTCTTGGCAACAAAGCATGATCGTTGTAGCTACTTTTGAAGGAACAAGAATCGAGTTGTTCTATATGTCTCACTGTGGGTTGTGGATTGGAAGCATGAAGCTAAATGCTTTCTGAGTTGTTGAGGGAAGAAGTCCACTTGCCTTGAGCTATGAAGTCTTTGGTTCTTTCTGAGGTTGTGTAGTCCACTATTAGTCATTTTTTTGTTGGGGGTTGTCTTGGTTTCCAGTTCAAGGGTCCATGCTCTTATTGATGGAATATAGCTCCATCCATAAGCTACCCATTCTTTTCTAATCCCATTGGGTCTAGGCCATAAATGCATCTACTATTGTAGTAAAAGTAGGAAATGATCATATCACTAGAGTTTAGGCTAGGGATCTATGGTCTGTCATTTTAAGGGTTCAATGTGGAAATTTTATTGTCAATGGTCCATGGTGAATACTGGACTATAGTAATATATGTGAGTGCTGAGGAATGGGAAGAGATTGTTTGGCTTCCGGAGGAAATGTGCACAGCCAGAGTATGAGCTGTATCCAGAGGTGTGTAGAGACAAGGAGTTTTAATGAAAGCCTTTTATTTTCTGATGGTGTTGTTCACTTGATTTAAATGTGGATGAGGGTGGTTGTGAAGACAATCTGGGCTCTACTACTTTTGTCCATTCAACGTCAGCATAATTGGATATCCCAAACAAGTGCAATGTGGCCTAAAATGCTTCAAAACACAAATATGCCAAAGGGATACTATCAGGTTTGATGCTATGTACTATGAAATGCAATGACCTTTGGCATGCTTACAAGACATATAGCAAGCAATTGCACGAAAAAAGAAACAATTCAAAATTATGAATTTTGTTGGGTTTATTAAAAGATTTTTGCACATGCACAAATTGCACATTTTCAACTTCTTCCATTTTAGGGTGAATCTAGATACCGATAGCAACAACTATCAATGTTTTAAGACCAGTAATCCCACCAGTTTGGATTCCAAATTTTCAATCTGTTTTTGTTTTCAACAAATTAAAAAAAGTTATGGATTGTGCCCTCAAATGGGTGTGCATCACTTTAGCACAATATGGGAAGCCTATTAACCCATGCCTAATGTTCTAATTTACGTGTGTCCTTGGGTTGAGGAGAAGCTCATATAGTGTACTTTTGAATTATTACTTGGTTGCATGTATGTACATAATAAAATTTTGATGTTTTTGAATAACTTATTATATCCTATAGTCTTCAAGGTGTATGCTTCACATGCAACATAGCACTTTTAATGCTTTAATAGGCTCATTCCAAATCCTTATTTGTCTCATGTTCAAGTTTGGAATGCGTACTACAACTTGAAGACAAAGTTTGCTAAATTCCATTGAGCAATGCATAAGTTATGGGTCATGCAAAATATCTATATACAGAAAAATCCTTGAGCCTCACCAAAAATGGCTACACCCAAGTAAACAATGACCCCTCGACACAAAACATATAAATAATTATAGGAATCCAACCCTATGGGGTCTCACGTGACCCATCCAATTAAGGTAAATACATTTTCTTTGGTTTAGTCAGGAGCAGCTACATCCACCACTAAAATGATTGCAAGAACCAGCACAGTGGCTGCAACAAGTCAACATCAGTGTAGTGGTCGGGAATCTAGATCAGCATGAAAAATGTGCATGTAGATGACAAGTTGCGAGCTATGAGTAGATGACAGGTGGCGAGCTACAGGTAGATGCTACAGGTAGATGGCAAGACAACTGTGGACAATCTAATGCATAAAGATACAACACATGGAATACAAGAAGGATGGCAAAATTGCTCATGTAGTGATATGTGTTGAGTTTTGTAGTGTCCAGAACAGTAGTTATGATAGATTGCATCTCATTAAGTTATGATAGTAAGATAATCCCAACGTGGAAAAATTTTTGACGATAGCATGTGTTCACCCGAAATTCAAAATATAGCCCACCAACATGTCGCATTGCAGCCCCAAAACTACCTCTAAAATAGTTTCGTGGTTTGTTACAGCTGATCATGCATTAACCCGTTTTTATATAGATACATATAATTTTATATAGATACGAATAATTTTGTATGACATGAATAATTTTGTAATACAAACAATATAAAACACACATAAATCACCAAAAATAGCGAGTCATGAAAAACGACAACAAGTCATGAGTTGTCGTTTTTTATAATTTTGTAATACAAACAATACAAAACACACATAAATCACCAAAAATAGCGAGTCATGAAAAACAACAACGAGTCATGAGTTGTCGTTTGCAAGAGGCTATTATGATTTTTCACTAGTCTTAAATATTGATCAATTTTATAATCTTTTGGAGAAATTAATGAGAACTATTTTCATAACTTTTACAAAATAAGTGTAGTTTCAAACTTCTTTTGAAAAATGTAAATATTGCTAATTGAAAGATGAAAAAGTTTCCACTTTTCGCATCAAACGACAAATTGAAACAAAGAAGATCAATGATACGATCTAATATTCTTTGAAACTACTAATAATTCATGCATGTCTATGTAAAGTATAATACATTACTTACTTAGAATTATAAAAATGTGCTTTTTCTTCTACGAAAACTCCATCCCAATCATTGAAGTTCATCCTTATCATTGAATTAGAGAATATATGTGGTGTTAAGATAAGTAAGTATATGTCGTCCACCATAAACAAACAAGAGGCTCATTGAAAGAAAATCAAATATCTTAATTGTCAAATTTTAGACGTTTGTGAGTAGTACGATTCAGTGGTTTACTTTATTTTGATCTAAATATGAATCATGAAGATGAAAACAGGTGTCCTTTTAAGAAATGATGTAAATCTAGATTTTCATCAATGAAACAAAATTTTCATCCGAAAAAGGAAAATTTCTAACATGAGTGAATGAAAATGTCATTGTAGTAGAAGGGAAATCATTTCATCATGTAAAACTTTCATCGACGAAAAATTTCCATCGATAGAAATTTTTTTCGGTCGATAGATTTTTTTTCCATTGATGAACTTTGGGATTCTAGAATCTAGTGGGATTCTTGAATCCCAAATTTCATGATTTTTTTTCCCGTCGATGAAATTTGGGATTCCAGAATCCCAAAATTCATCAACGAAAAAATATTCCGTCGATGGATTGAAATTTTCGCCCACAAAAATTTTCCGTCGATGAAAGTTTCACATGACAGTTTTTTGAATGATATTTTTGTTCATTCATAAATCGAAATTCATCTTTTTTCATATGAAATCTTTGTTCGATTGACAAAGCTTTTCTTTTTTTCAGAGACAAAAAATTAATTATGTTCACACTTGTCAACATAGTGGATTCCAGAATCTAAATCTTATTGAATTTTTCAAAAAGACAATTGCTAGCATACTCATACTTCCAAATCTAGCCTTTCTAAACTAAAAGCTATATTTTTACAAAGGCTAGAGCTCTGAATCAAACCAATAGACCAAAACACAATAAATGATAAATTGAACTAATCAAGACCATTTACAATTTGACCATTTGAGTTGTTGGGCTTCTATTTAAATCTAGAGACATGCTTGCTTTGAATAAAGCTCTTCTATGGTCGTGGACTCCATATAAACGTACTCATCTTAATGTCAAAATATATTAAAATTCAACCATTTGATCAACTGTGTATAAAAAAGAAAAGTTGTTTTGTTAGACAATGCATTAAAAGTGTTTCATCAAATTGTATTAGATCTTAAAGTAACATCACTTTACAAATTATCAATTTGTGGATAGCATGCTATGTACAACAAGTATTCTAGAAATGTGTACTTATCCATAAGGGCAATGTTGTTACTTATGTGGAAGTCAATTCATAAAAAACTATCTCGACCAAAGGGCTTCAGGGAACATATCATCTAGAGGTGCTTAAACAACGCGATTAAAGAAAAAAAAAAAAGGAATTCATCGATGTATGGAAATGCTTGATTTATAGGATGTAGAAATCCTTGTACATGGATTTGAGTTAAAAATGTATGGGCACTTGCACGAAAAACAATTGGTATTTTAAAGCAAAATCTCTAACGACTCTCCTAGTTGAATGAAGCAGTTTCTTCTGCTTTGTAATTTATTGTGTTTTTCAAACTAAAGAAGACATTTTTTATAATACTAGACATTTTTGGTTCTGAAGTAAAATGTAAGTAATATTTTATGCATTCTTTTTTCATAAAAGTACTAGTTTTTTAAAATGTTTGACATGAAGTGTATATTTCGTCCCTCTAATTTTGACAAAATGCACATTTTTTGGGTTTTTTTCCAAAAATGGACTTGACTTGTCATTTGCATGATTTTGTTGTCGTTTTTTATGACTTGGTGTTCAAAAACAATGTAGTCTTGATATATATATATATATAGGCAAATCAAGGCAATGCAAGCCATGACCTGCCCCAAAAAAAACTTATAGAAAAAGAACAATGTCAATATTTTCGACAAAACACTCTTGAAAAATATTATTAACATCGATATTACCCTCAAATTTACTACCAAGAAAATCATCGATATGAATGTGGAGACCTTCCAGCATTGTTACGTAGAAAAACACGCTAGTATTTTGACAAAAATATCTATATATTTATGTCAAAAACACGTCAATAATCCTATCATGAAAATTTTTTAATTACCGACGCTAATAATGACATTAATATCCTATGTTTTTTCTTTGACACTAGTACCGATGCTAATATCCACATTCCTCAAACTTAGAATTTTTTTCATGTAATTTGCATTAACAAAAGCATTGAAAAGGGATCAATATTTTGTAGTGTGACATGTTTGGTATCTCCTAATGGAAGAATAGCCTCTAAAGAAACCATTCAAATGATTGCTAACATTAACCCAATTGATAATACATAGTCTCTAGACTTGAGGATCTAACTTAAATGAGGCACCTCCAAAGTCGAGAGATGTGAACCACATGGGTGTCTTAGCGGGGTCTTTGCATATGTGAGGAAATAGTATGGGAATGAGAAAAAGTAGTCTTGCCCTTATACAAACGTACACACATGTGCTAAAAACCAAAAGGCTTGTGGGTGGGTTAGGTGGAATAGGACACATTGCATACTTTTATTTGTAGGAGGTGGGGATAAGGATATAAATGGGATTCATTCTACCTCTGGAGATCTATGCGCTTGAGGCATGGTCTAGCATGCAAGAAAAAGTGGCTATTCCCATCTTAAATCCATGTGGTCTAGGATGGGAGTAAAGATGACAATAGATCCCCATCCTAAACTCATGCCTAGGTCCCATCCATGTGCTAAGGCCCCAAACCAATATTCCTCTCCCATGCTAGTCCCAACTTTGGATGAGATAGTCGTGATGGGGAATGGGAGGTGAATTATATCAAATTTTTGGAAATTCACTAAGGAAAGTAAGTGTTGGAATAAGGAATATATAAGGGCCTATTTTCATGCAAGGGGTGCGGTGGCCAATTGAGCACCTTGGGAACGATGATTACGATGCATTTAGGGCACACGGGTAGAGAGGGGGTGGCAACTATACGGAGACGAGATATTGATAGGAGGATGCAAATCAGGGTGACACTCAACTAGCCAGGCAACATGCCTAGTCCATCCAACATCAATGGCCAAACTAGTCAAACAATTTACATTGGACTCAATTGCGCCCCTGAATGTGTTCAAGGCCTTTGCTTCTCCCTGGATGAAGCCTTGTGGGAACCTCATAAATGTCCACACTGAATTCTAGCATTCAGGATGTGCAAAAACAGGACCTAAGATAGTGAGTGAGCTCAACACCATCTATAAGGAGTACATGGGGTACTTAAAACCCATCTCTTACAAGAGTTTTATTCACTATGAAGTACTAGGCAAGTGTGAAGGTGTAGAGAGGGCTTGTTTCCGGTGCGAGAGCAAGTGTATGGTTTAGGGCCTGTTTACATGAGGGAAAAATGCGCGCACTTGTGTGCGCGATGCGCCCCCTCGTCAGTTCACACGCAAAGCCCTGCTATGAAAAATCGAGGATTCATTCGAGCACCCAGGTGCGTGAGCTTGGTGCGCAGCTATGTGTGGATGCTTTTTTCCATCTCTGCTCCCTTTGCCCGCTTGCACTGCGCATATCTGCTTCTCTCCCACAACAGAGCGTGTGGCCCAAACTCTTCACCCACATGCTCAGCAACGACACCCATCTGGGCACTGCATTGTGATACTGTGGAAACAGTTGTTTCCACGTAAGGGCAAATGGCCCATTTGAGTGGCGGAAGGTGCATTTGAACAGTTCCCACATGAAAGGAGCAGCAGGAGGTAAAATGCCTGATCGAGCAAATGGGTGGCAAGTTGAATCAAACAAAATTCCATGGATCCTTTAGGCCTCCCGAGTGCCGCTTTCCTTGGATTGGGAGCCTCAACCTTGGGCAGAGCATCCACCCAGTAGCCTCTGCCCCAACTCTGCAACACCCTGCTCCTTCAGCGCCACTTTCCTCCCTGCGTGGGAACTGAAGATGCGGGTGGCGGTTGAGACACCCACCGGTGGCGGTTTGGAAACCTCACAGCTCCTCAAATGCCACATCTTGCCTTGCGTGGAAACAGCTAGTTAGCTAACGCAGGTGAATAGAAAAGGTGGTGGCAGTGGCGAAAGGCACACCAGTGCTTGAATGAGTCCAGAGCCAGCCATTTGACCACCAAGGTGTTGCTTGCGATGTGGAGCCAATCGGACAGAATGTCGATCGCATTTGCTCTCCTCCCTGGTGACCCGAATGGCAGCACACCACCCTCCCCCCCATCGGTGGCCTCATGGCATCTGGCACCCTTGGATACAGGCACTTGTTTCTATTACTTATTTACTTTCACGCGAGGCCGCATGAATGCAATCCGTTTGGTCTTGATGGGCTATTTTTCAGTGTCTCTGTGGCATGCGCGCTTTCACGTGTAGGACGTTAGTTTTCTCTTTGTTTGTGAGCTGAGCAATTGCCTCAGTACTGTCCTTGCTTCACGTAATTAAAGATTACAATAACCACACACACAGGCGAGGAAGGAGGGTTCGGGAGACTGCTTCTGGAAATCAATCCGTTGATACTACATTCAAGATGCTAGAAAAGTTGCAGGAATACAATTCCACTCTCATCCACTTCGTTAAGCTCAGGCTTATGCAATTGGAATGCCGCTGCCAGACCACTGGCAAGGTGACATGGCCACTACATGCTGCAATGGTGACTACATAGCCACTACATACTGCAATGTTTTATGATTTCGAAAAAGGAGTGTTTTCCTCGTCCTGAGCAACCTCTGAAGAAGAGAAAAGCTTGGATTTCTCATTGTCTTTACGGCTTTCGTCGGTGCTGGACGCAACTTGGGGCAGTTGATTAGGAGATGATGGCTTGGCAGTAGACTGCTGGTACAGAACGCCCCCCACAATAGTGAAGACAAGGGAGAGCAGGCCTACGGCACTCGCGTGCTTGTCCCAGATCAGTACATTTATTGCGATTGTCAAAAACTTGTTTACCACTCCTGTGACTGTAAATGCTGTTGCTGAGATCGCCTGCCTGGTGGCAAAGCCAAAGAAACTGATCGACAGACCGAAAGCACACGAAAGACCGACGGAAATTGTAGATTTGAGACTCCATATAGTCCCGTCTTTGTATAAAGCTTCGATTACCTGTGCGTGTTCCCCAGTTAAAAACCAGAAGATAGGAGCCATCATCAACGCCAGAAAATTGTTGTAGTAGACGTAGCCCCAAGTGTTGAGTCCAAGATGGGTGACTATATGCTTGATGTACACCATTTCAGTGGTGATGGTGATCAAGTAAGCTACCGCCCAACTGTAGGCCTGGAGTGTGTACGAACCATCCGTGATGACATAGCCAGCAGCTCCTGCCAGGATAACCAAGAGAGACAAGATGGTGTATTTGGAAGGCAGAGGTTGCTTGCGAAAGAGAGTGTCAGCGAGAGCAACTAGCAAGGGAGCGGAGGAGCGGAAGACGATGAAGGTGTCGACATTGGCATGCTTAAGGAGGTTAGTATTAGTGAAGATGGCGATGTAAAAGACGAGGGCAGCCGGGAAGAATTTCTTGGCGGTGCTCCAGACGAGGGGGTCGTGATGCAAGAAGCCCAATCTTCCCAGCATCCACACTCCAATCGTGCTGGTTGCATATTGGAGAGCAGTGAGGAGCCCCGCAAATTCGAACTCCGTCACAGCATATTTGTTGATTACTGCCAGCAAGCTCGAGCTCAAAGCATATCCCACGATCAACCACGCAACGGATAAAGATACCGCACTGCCTTTGGTGGTCATTTTATCCACACAGCCTTCAATTACCTAGCAGATCTCACGCTGAGACGAAGAGCGTTACAGCAACGTCCCATCCTTACAAATATTTGGACAACATCGTCCCGGACCACCTACTCAGCTGCAGTTTGGAAAATGCTATCAGTGCGTATTGGATCGATCAGACAGTTTAACTCTTGCTTACAATTTTTTGTACAGCAATGCCGCCCAACATCATATAACCACCTGCAATCAAGCTTCCATCACAACCCTGCAAAACAATCTTCTTGCCTTATCTGCAAAAATTGTAACACCATAAAAGATTCTCAGGTGGGATTTTCGAAGCTGCACAAAGCGATGAATCGTTAAAGTATAAGCGACGTTAGCTCCTCATCTAGTCGGCAGCGGTTTTCAAAGATTACAGAAAAGAGAACAGAATCTCCAAGCATGGATGGAGAAAGCAAAAGGATTCTGCAAGACGGAGGCAGCTAGCACAGATCAAGTATATTGTCCCCATAACATTGATAAGGGGAGATATGCTGATGAAACCAAGTGGGCTGAAAAAACTTACGATTTCTGTTGCTGCAACGTTTAACAGGAGACATCCAAGAGCACCCGGGGTTGCTACAAAAGGATGAAAACCGATCAAAATGCTGAAGTGCAGGCACAAGGAAAGCTACTGGAAATATTGCACATGGGTTGATGGAGGTCACGAAGCAAGGAAAGCTGCTCAACTCATAAGTACTCAAGTCACGAAATGCCCATGCCTAGGAAACTAAAGAGAGTGTGTCAAGACATAAGGACTATAAGAGCCCTTTTCGGTACGCGAGTATAAGAGCCCTTTTCCGTACTGCTCGCGTGTCACAACCTCAAGTAAAGTTGCTCCACCTTTACCCTTTCCTCCTGGGATCAGCGTGTTTTGCCTACCAAAGTGGCTTGGCTGCCCTTGTTCGAATCTTGCTCGGTTGAGCGTAGGGCCATGGCCACATTGTGCCCCTCAATACGATCATGGGTGGATGCATGGGAAAAAAAAAAAGTTGTTAAAAAAAACCTCTCTGGTCTCTCCCCCACACCGACTATCAGCATTGGCTCTCCTAGAGACAGTGCTTTCAGACTCTAAAGCACCGAGTTGACTAGGAGTTTTGTGATTATTCTTAGTTTTCAAGGAATTCTTATTATGAATTTCTAAAATGCTTAACCTCTACTTATGGCTTTTTAACTTTTAGCTTGTGTGTGCTTTTTACCCCCCTCCAACATGGCTATAAATCAATTCTGGGGCTCCACTCTCCCTCTATGCTTGAGCTCTACCTAGAACGATTGCCTTGGCTTCCTCCAGCTATAAGTCTTCACGTCACTTCAAGCTTTTCGATCGCTCATATAGGTCTCGCGTGTTCGTTTGTGAGCAAGGCGCTAGCAAATTAGTGTGTTTGTTTCTATCAAGAAGACTCCCGCAAATCAAGAATCAAGGTGAGAGCCTTCAGCATGTCTATTACTCCATTAAATTATCATAGTTCAATTGACTCTCAATTTTTAAACTTGGATTAGTACGTGACATGCATGTTGCATCTTAATCCTCGAGAAGCAGATGCATGCTTTGCAAGATTTTTTAGTGACGTGTTTGCGAAACTAAGGCGATATGTGGTGGCCCTTGAGGATCTTCCATTTACTTGCAATGAGATCTTGAAAACAAATGTGCCTTGTAGGATTTAAAAGTTAAGGACAAGCCTACTACTAAAGCCGTTGCCTGAAAAAAACAAATTACTATCCCAAGAGCCGTTTACTAGAAAAGGTGGTTCGCCTATTAACTGTTGAAGCCGTTGCTTGAAAAAAAATACTATCTAGAAAGTTATTTTCAAGAAAAATAGGTTTGACTGTTTTTAAAAAATTATTTTCTTATTGAAAGGGCTTTATGCCTACTAGTGAAGAGTGTAAGAAAATAATACAATGTCTGTGCTCAACAGATAATAGGATCTCATACGCAAGAGAGAAAACAAGATAGTATGGAGAATCAAAAATTTGATTACTATAGAACTGATACAATAGATGGCGCTGCCTCCCAACCGTGCGCTCTTGTGAAAGAAGCTTCAATGGCATGCTGGAAACAGTAGAAGACGGAGGCTGGATGCTTAAGAATCAGGGTTGCTATAGCCAATGATGAAATGGGCTTCACGGGCTTACTCTTATATAGCCACCAGTCGTAGTCGATTAGGCTCAATTGGGTGATTGACCCAGTCCACCCAAAACGATCGACTGGGGGTCGGTACCGAAATAGGCCACCAACCATACGATAGAACCGGTGCGCAAAACAGAGCAACTTACCTACGGTTACTGTTTGGCCCAGAGCCATCCGGGATCATTTGAGGCTCCAAGTGGGCCCCGCAACCCGAGAGTGGGCTGCCTCATGAAATGCTCCGTCTACCCTCAGTGCAGTCAGTCAAGGGATGCCTTCCTGCACTTGGATGTAGCCTAGTTGGTGGTGTGCCAACTCTATCTGAAGCCGTCCAGCCATCAGGCCACACATGGCCCCCATCTGGTGTCCAAACTAGGACCTATCGGATAACTGAGCTACTCAAATGCCTTCTCCTCATATGGGGGGCTTATAAGTAGAGTTAGCTGGTTCCCGCATAGTTACACGAGAGTGGAGCATTGATATCTAACACCCCCCCTAAATGTCCACCCGCAAGTGAACTTACTTTTTCGGCCCAATGCCAAGTCGATGAAGATGCCTCTCCAGCAAGTCTCTTCCAAGAGCCTTCGTGAAGATGTCCGCAGCATTCTCTGTAGTCGGACAGTACACCAAGTCAACCTCTCCATCCATGATGAGCTCGCGTACAATGTGATATTCAATCTCAATGTGTTTTGTGTAAGCGTGGAACACCGAGTTCTTTGCAATTGCCATGCAACTCTAATTGTCACATGATAACTGCGTAGCCTTGTTCTGCACTGCACCCATGTCCCCCAAAATCCTCCTCAACCACACTACCTCACAAGAAGCAAAGCATGCAGGGACACAACTCCAGATCCAAGTGAGAAACAGTACCTTGTCACTGATCTCCTGCTGTCCACGTCTCTTGCCCACTCCGATTCATAGAATCCGGTCAAGATGTTGCCCTTGGTATAGGTGATGCCATAATCAAGTGTGCCTTTGATGTATTTCAGCACCTGCATCCCTGCCCTCCAATGGTTCTCCCGGGGCTTATTGGAAAACCTGCTTAGTACACCAGTCGCAAAACTGATGTCCGACCGTGTGTTGCACAGGTAAATCAAGCTGCCCACAAGCCTTCTATACTTCGCTTCGTCCACCAGTGGTAATGAATCCTCGTTTGAGAGCTTCGCGTTAACCTCCATAGGGGTACCAACTGTCTTGCAGTCAGCCATGCCAAATGCCTTCAATATCTCTCCAGCATACTTCAGTTGTGAAATGAAGATCTGTTTCAGCTCCTGCCAAACTTCAATCCCCAAACAGAAATGCATCAGTCCGAGGTCTGTCATTTCAAACTCTCTTCCTAGCAAATGCTTTGTCTGTGAGATCTTCTCTTCATGGTTCCCTGTTATGACAAGGTCATCCACATAAAGGACCATGATCATACACCTGCCTCCTTCTCTGAAGATATACAAATTTGCATCAAATGGGCTCCTCCTGGACCCGTTTTGTAGAAAGTAGGCATCGATTCGCTGGTACCACGCTCGTGGGGCCTGTTTCAGCCTGTAAAGTGCCTTCTTCAATTTGTAAACTTTACCTTCTGAATCGAGGATCTCAAAACCTAGTGGTTGTTCCACGTATACCTCCTCCTTGAGATCTCCATTCAAAAAGGCGGATTTCACATCCATCTGAAACACGGGCCAACTTCCCTAGGCAGCTAAAGCCAAAACACTGGGCCAACTTCCCTGGGCAGCTAAAGCCAAAACACGGGCCAACTTCCCTGGGCAGCTAAAGCCAAAACACAATTGTGGTTAGTCGAGCTGTGGGAGCAAAAGTATCTTGATAATCAAAACCATATACCTGTGCAAATCCTTTTGCCACGAGCCAAGCCTTATACTTGTCCAACGTGCCGTCGAACTTGTACTTGGTCTTGTACACCCACTTGGTTCCGATTACCTTGCGTTTTGGTGGTCGATCCACAAGGTCTGAAGTGTTGTTCTTCATTATGGAGCCATGCTCCGACTTCATAGCCTCCATCCACCTATCATCGCCCTGTGCCTCTTCAAGACACTTGGGTTCATCAGCACGGATCACTTCTATCATCAAAGCATAGTTGAACAAGTGTTCCTGCGCCCTTCTTTGCTCCTCTTATCTCTTGGACCGACGGTGTTCGGATGGTTCCTCCTCAATGGTTGGAGTTTCTCTGCCATCCAAAAGCTGCTTTACCCACTTTGGGAATGGCCGTTGCCACTGTGGTTTTGTAGGCTCTTCTTCATCTTCTTTGTCTTGAATCCTCCCAAGCACCATTGGGGGAGATCGGTCTGCTACTGGTGGTAGTATTGGATGGATATCCTGGTCCTGGTTGTCTGGGAAGGAAGCATCCTCCTCCAATTGATGCGGCTATTCTAAGAAGATCACATCGCAACTTACAATTACCTTCTTGGTAACAAGGTTATAGAGACGGTAACCCTTCGCCTCTTCACTGTAGCCCAAGAAAATACACTTTTGGATCTTCGGTTCCCATTTGGTCTTGGTAGCATCAGGGACATGCACAAAATAGTCACATACAAAACTCTGAAATGTGCAGCTGAAGGTTTCTTACCAGAAAAGGCTTGCAGTGGAGTCATCCCGTTCATAACCTTCGTGTAGCTACGATTCAGGATTAAACTGCAGTGTTACATGCTTCAGCCTAGAAAGTCTTTGGCAAATCTTTCCCTTTCATCATACTCCGTCCCATTTCATAGATGACACACATCTTGCATTCTGCTACTCCATTTTGCTGTGATGTATGTGGCAGGGGTTTCTGCCTCTTGATTCCGTGACTTTTGCAATAACTTTCGAATTCAGTTGATGTGAACTCTCCACCTCTGTCTGATCTCAACTTCTTCACCTTCCTCCCCGTTTCTTTCTAGACCATTACATGCCATTCCTTGAACCTACTAAAAGCCTTGTCTTTAGTCTTCAAGAAGTATATCCATATCCTTCTACTGTAGTCGTCGATCAGCATCATGAAGTAGTAGGAACCACCCAAAGCTTCCATCTCCATCTTTCCACAGAGGTCCGTGTGAACGATCTCTAGAGGAGCATTTGCCCTGCTGGCCTCTTTAGGAAAGGGATGCTGATGCTGCTTGCCCATCATGCAAGCTTCACATACATCGGGCAGATCTGAAATTTCTGGTAGGTCTGCAATCATTCCACTTTTAACACTTATTTCATTAATTTTGGACTTGTCAATGTACAAATTCATTTTTACATATACTTTTGGACTAGTTTTCAGATAAAATTTAAGAAAAACCCAATCTTCAAAGCACATATAAAAACATAAAGACAAGCATTTTTTTATATATTTTTTAAGGACATGAAACTAAAATTATAAAATTTAACACAGCCTACATAAGTTACATGAAAAAATAAGATTCGGTTGTTGTAAACTCTCTTAATATTTAATGGTGTTAATAAACACCTTCAAAAGTTAAGCCTGAGATTTTCAAGACTACATAAGTTACATGAAAAAATAAGATTCGGTTGTTGTAAACTCTCTTAATATTTAATGGTGTTAATAAACACCTTCAAAAGTTAAGCCTGAGATTTTCAAGACTACAGCCATTCAATTTGATGAATTTTCTATTTTCAAGTCCTTAGCCTAAATTCAACCCATTCAAGAGCTGAGCTCATCTCTTCCTCATCGATGTAGTTAAAATTATAGAAGAGAAGTAAGGATTGATGAATTTTCTCCTGCATAACACTTTGTTTGTTCCGAATGGCTTGCGCTTCCTCGGGGGAAAATCTTCCATAACGAGCCACACGCGAAGATATCTCACTTTGAAAGTCTATCAACTCTCTCCTATATGACTGCAATTTATCTATTTCAGTAGTAGCCATACTTATTTTTCTTTCCTCTTCCTTCTCTAAGCCCTTCTGACAAGCAAAGTCATCCTTCTCGTACTGGGTTAATGGAGCTGGATTTTGCTTTCTCTCCTCTCTCTTTCCTTGGTTCTTGGCAATCCATTCTTTGAGGCTGCTAATGGCTTGCTCGACAGAATCGATTACCTTAAAAAGATCCATAATGGCTGCAAGATGAAAGGAGTATGCTTGAGAAGAGGAGGTAAGGTTGCGGGCAAGATGGAAGGAGCAAGCTTGAGGAGAGGAGTAAGGTAAGAAGAGTAAAGTGGAAGAAGTGTGGAGAGGAGTAAGGTAAGAAGAGTAAAGTGGAAGAAGTTTTTGCTGCGGGTGAGATATAGAAGACGAACGAGGTGAGGAAGGTAACGAGAGTGAGGAAAGATATAGAAAGACGAACGAGGTGAGGAAGGTAACGAGAGTGAGGAAGGTAACTAGAGGAGATAAGGCAAGATGAAAGGAGTATGCTTGAGAAGAGGAGGCAAGGCTGCGGGCAAGATGGAAGGAGCAAGCTTGAGGAGAGGAAGGAGCAAGCTTGAGGAGAGGAGTAAGGTAAGAAGAGCAAAGTGGAAGAAGTGTCTGCTGCGGGTGAGATATAGAAGATGAACGACTACTAAGGAATTTATAGAACTACAGATGCAAGACCGTAATGCGAGATGACTAGATGCAAGATCATAATGCGAGACATTATAAAATAAAATGATGGGATGCAAGACCGTAATGGGAGACATTTGAGACATATAAGATAGTGATAGTACATTGAAATCTATAAAGTAAAATGATGGAACACAAGAATGATATAATTAATAGAATCTCATCATGAGATACTTGCTGTACATAATAAATGATAGATTTTGAGTACATTGAAATCTATAAAATAAAGTGATGGAACATAAGAATGATATAATTATTAGATTCTCATCATAAGATATTTATTGTACATAATAAATTAGACTTTCAAAAAAGTAAAACCTAATGTATTGTAATGAAAAAATATCATAAAATATCCTAATGTATTGCAACATTTAACATAAGTTTTAAAAACACTATCATTAATCAATACAAACAAGATAAAAATCTTCAAGGACTCATGTTTCTTTCTACATGTTTTACAACTGAATAGAGTCTAATGAGTCCTCTTGAGGCTATGATTCTCTAAGAGTACATTGAGTCTCTACTTGTGTGGATGGTGTACATTGAGATTCTACTTCTGGTGCAATCGGGATAGACTTAATCTCTTCCTCCTTTACAAGATGTGATGTTGTAGATGCACATTGAGTCTCCACTTCTTGTGTAGGAAGAATGCATTGAGTCTCTAATTCAAGTGTAGACTGTAATGCTTCTACTTGAGGCTGTGATACAGAAGGAGACTGAATTGTCTCTTCTTTTTCTTTGGCTCCCTCAGGTCCTTCATTGAGTCCATCATGTTGTTTCCCAATGATAGCAGTTAGATAGTGAACAGTCTTAGCCACAAAATCTTGTAGCTCGAGCTTGGTATATGCTTCTATGGAGACATGTTCAAAAATTTCATTGAGATACAACATGAAGTTGTAGGCAATTCTCCACCCACTACTAAACATGTCTTTTTGGTCCACTGCGAGGCGTGTCTGGAAATTTGGTTGGTCTTGATGCTCCCTGATTTTCATAATCGCAGAAACTAACTTGTTTGCAGACCTGTCCATCATGACATATGACAAAGTGAATTTGTGTAGTAAATAGTAACTTGATGCATGTTCATAATGATATGATAAAAGAACACTTACTTGAACACCCCGTGAAAGCCTGTAATTGAGTTGACAAACCAACAATGGTTGTCATCAAGGTCCCATACTATCAGGCTCCAATGTGAACTACATCACCAATAAAGAGCGATAAGATTTATCACAATATTAAGTATTAATTGACACAATATTATAAATAAGAGAGTAAAAGAAAGATTAAGACCATACTTACTTCTCATAGTATGGCATAAAGACAAGTAGTATGCCATCCAAGTCTAAAGGTTGTAGAATTGAACAAACATCATCTACTGTCTTCTTGGTATCACTAAGTACAGCTGAAAGAAGAGAATCGAGCATACAGACGCGATTCTGTACTGATCTAGGAAAATGAGATATAACCGTACTGCAGCAATAAATAAACAAATGTTAGAAGCAGATTGAATCAAATGATTGAAGTATCAAGTCAAGAGATGTTCATATCAAACCTGAGGATGGCCATCATGACTTTGTCATTAGCCTCTTTCAAAGGGTCGGAGATGATTGTAACTTCCTCGCTACCAAAAGTCAAAACACGAGGTTGCTTGCTAATGATGACCTTAACCTCAGAAGAGCTCCCCATTTCGTCCAATACAGCGGTTACATCAGGACAACTTATGGGCGTAGCAACCAATGTTTCCTCTGGATGCTCCACCACATTATCAATAAATGCCTTGATGATAGATGACATAAATGCATATAGATGCAAGTCTGTATATGTGGGCAATGAGGTTTCACCGCCTCTCAAATCAAAAATTTGAGCAAGGAGCAAGAAGCAGTTATATCCAACTCTCCACCCACAACTGTGGTCATCATTCTGCTTCGCTGCAGGGCATGTTACATACTCTATTTGATCTTCCAAGTCACCCTCCATTTGCATAAGTGCATCTATAGCACTTACCAACTTTCGAGTAGAGCTACACATCAAAATAGAAAACATAAATGAATGTGCGCATTGCATAGGATGCATCTCATTGACATAATTATGACACAAGTAGGTTATACTTACTCTGACACACTGCCATGGATAGATGCTATTGAATTGACAAAGAAGCATTGCTTGGCTAAGATGTCCACAATTACCAAGCTCCAATGCAAGCTGCATTATCAATTAAGAATAATTATTATTTGATATAATCCTCCACAATGTAAGAGATAAGCTAGGTAGGGATTGATACTCACTCCTCGTGATATGTGGTAAAGATAACTCGCGCCGCAGTCAAATCAATAGGTTGCAACCACTTAAAAACGTCATCTATGGTCTTCTGCTTATTGCTAAGTACACTAGAAACAAGAGGATCGACCATATATGCACATCTTTGTATATATAGCGGAAGCTGTTGTAAAACCATACTGCAATAAAAAGAAAAGAATATTAGTTCATTTGATCCAATGGAAATACAAAAGCATAAAGTCAGTAAAAAGTTTGTGTCAAACCTGAGGATGGCTATTATAACCTTGTCATTGACCTCTTTCTTGAAGTTTATGAGGATTGAAATGTCCTCTTCATCGAATATAAAAGTAAGAGGTTGTTCTCGAACTTGAAACCTAACTTGAAATGACTTCTCCATTTGCTGCAATGTATGATTATTTTCTAGAGTCATCCGATGGATAGCTAGAGCAGCTTTGCTTTCTTGAGATGAGCTTTCATGATTCTCTGCTCCAACTATGTCCTCCTCATCCTCCTCCTCTCCCTTCTCCTATAAAAGGATAAAATAATTATGAGATTCAAAATTTTAAATTAATTATAAATTTAAAAAGACCTTTAAATAAATAAAGAAAATTAAACATAAGTCTTCATACCTCTACATATCTTCGTGGTCTTTTTATGTAACCTTCAGAGGCAAGGTCAATGTCATATCCATCTTCTTCTGCTTCCTTGCTATCACTGGTGTCCTCACTATTATATCCAGAGCTTTGATCATTTTCATCATCTTTCTTGCTCTAATCATACATGATCTGCTCTATGTCATCCTCTTCATGTGAGATCGAACCTTTCTTATCAAACTTTATTGTGAGAGAAGCCACGGTATCAAGGTATTCCAAGCAAGCAGGGCTCTCAATAATATTTACATTGTGTCCTTTTCTGATAAGAGCTTCGAACAGATGTCCCATTCGGCACAATGTGACTTCCCATCTAGACGGTAGCAAAAATTCCATCATACTAATTAAAAGATCAGCACTTTTTGCTGGCCTTTCATAGTGATTTGCATTGCGATGGAGGGGACTTGGAGCTTCATGCTCTTCCAGCAGTAGTTGCAATCTCTTTGCATTCCCTCTTATATTGTTTTGTAAGGAGTGATCATTGTAAGGGCTCTTCATGCACAAGAAAAAGGTTTCTAGACTCTGTATCTTGAGACCGCATTCTCTCTTGTCCCTTTTTCTTGAGTATATCCCATTGTAAATCTTGAGCTCATTGCCATATTGTTTTTCTAGGGTAGCAGACATTTGTTCCTTGTCATCTTTATCAGCAAATATGACTATATTACATTGTCCCACTCTACCAATGGTGGTATGTAATATTCTGTCAAGGAGTGGACAGATGTCATCCGCTGATATTTCATAGACAAAGAAAAGCTGAGGTCTCTCCCAAGCAGTGTCGTCGGACAAAAAATCACTCAATGAAACTCCCTTGCACTCAACACTCTTTCCAGACTCTGAAATGATTTCATGTATGAAATAAAAGCCCTTGTTCAAAGTCTTTTCTTTTCTGAGAGTGTGGTTATTGATGACTTTTTGTGCATATGCATACACATTTTCTGGAATGTCACTTCTCATAGAGGGAGTAATTTCAGATCCATCATCTTCTACCTTCACCCATTTATGTGCCCAAGCCTTCTGTTTAGCTGACGGTAAAGCTGATGCCATCTGCCTCACAATGTTATGATCAATTTTACATTGGCTGATTGGAATATTTTTTTCTCCCAATAAATATTCAATTGCACTCTTTACTGCATCACGCTTGACCTGTTGGATGATGTTATCTTCCATGCAATGATCTTTATCCTTTTTGCCAAAAAACCATTCTTTTGACATTAATTTCTCTGCAGCAAGACTTGCGTATTTATCTGGTAGGTTTCTTAAAGGCCTCCACATCCGAGCTGTCATCTCTTTTTTCTCAATCTTCTTTGCCTTCTCTTTAATCAATGATGGAGCCTCATATGTAGCATCTCCTTTCTCACATGCAAGACACACGTCTTTGATCTGATGAAAAACTTCATCACTATGGAAAAGTATGCTTGTGTAGTCTTGATACCTATCCCTTACTGTCTTGAAGCTTGTAATCACCTCAGCTCTTTCCTGCTTGCCCCTTGGTACAATGGCACTCAAGCATGTGTAGAAGTCAACAAGATTATCCGCTTCCACTTTAGTTGCAGTTCTTTTGAGAGTGGTCAAAGGAGAATTAAAAGTTTTCCATATGGTCCTAGCTTTGAGCAACATCTCTGAAGTGGAGGTGATTTTTCGTAGTGCATAAATGTCATGATTAAGTCTTTCCGACTCAATCAAATATTTCTTCTCGTTCTTGAAGATACAGATGCATGCAGAATAGTAGTGAAATTGAGGCACACTCGCGAAAGTTTGATAAGTAATTTCTCCTTTCTTGTATGCATCTCTAGAGTGCTCATTACAAGCATAGGCATAGTGCTGACCATCTATTGCCTCAAATGTACAATGAGCTAAGAAATTTCTCTTGGCATCCCTTATATGTCGTTCTGGATCATTCACTGAACTCTGTCCTTCTTGAAGTGAGGGAACTTGTTTTCTGAGGAACTTAGTGAATTGCATCTCAAAATCTATAGGCTGAGAGAAATTGATGGATTGACTATAATCTCCCACGACTGGCCAAAATGTTCTTGGACGGAGTACCAAATTAGAAACAACTGGTTTTTTTCCATCAATCAAAGCCTGAAAAATCTTTTCAGCATAGGCTGTATCTAAGGTCCTGCTGTTGGTGAAGACACTTGCTTTGACCACTGTTGAAGCATGTATAACTTGAGTCTTCTGGCCCCATATATATCCTGGATCCTCATCTGTCACAGCCTCATTCAAGCGAAGATTTAGGTTCTTCATTGATAACATTTTTGCTTCTAGATCTGACTCCATTTCAAGACCCTCCGCATCCTCTTCATGTTCTTCCTCTTCTCTTCTTTGCCCTTTCTTTGTATATGAACGACCTCTTTTTCCAGTTATAGGACTTGGAACTGTAGCTCGTGAAGTACTTGCCTTTTGCATTTGATGTCGAGGTTTATTTTTTAGAGGCTCAATGTGAACTGCTTTAGATCGCCCTACTTCTTCTTCTATTGCCTCAACTTTAGGTATACTTAATACTTCTTCTTCTATTGCCTCAACTTCAGGTATACTTAAGGGCTTCACTTGTTCTGTTATTCCATCAACTTCATGAGTTACACCATCTAAGTGAGTAATACCATGAACAAGAGATGTGTGTGCATGTCCTGTCTTATCTGATGCATGTCGTGTCTCACTCAATTCAATTTTTGTCTGAGATGCATGTGCATGTCCGGTCTCCACCAATTCAATTCCTGTCTCAGATGTAGATCCCTTGTAAGCATCCACATGTACAAGACCCTCATCCATTGCTACAATGTGTTCTGTCTCATCCACTCCACTTCCTCTCTCATTTGTATTACCATGAACCAAATCTACATGGCGTGTCTCATCACTTCCTTTCTCATGTGTGGATCCTTGCACCTTAGGTCCCTCCAATGAAGTTGAACCTTGTTGGATGACACCCTGAAAGTATTCAAGGATAATCTTTGACTGCATTTTTCTTGCTTCCTCAATGGGAAATTCCTCCCACACATGTTGAAGGATCTCCAATGCAGGAACCAATTCAGGAAATCTAGGTGCTTTTGGCGGCGGCATCACAAAGTGCATTGCATCTTTCTTAGAAAGAAGAAACGATCTGTTGCTCATTCTTGACTTTGTGTAAATCATCATTGTACTGCTGTCTTTTTCAATTTTTATTCCTACTAAGGTGCCCCCTTGAATCAAATTGCTCTTGGAGAAAGATACATTTGATGCGCACTCATCTTTCTCCAACTCTCTCTTTGTCATCACTAGAATGAGATTTCCTTTACTTAAGACCAAGAACCATGCTTTCCTTGTTGTGTCAACAACTGTCCAGTTTGTGAAGTCCTTTGGGGCATAAATTCTTCCATTGTATTTCAGTGTCATACCATTGACAAATGCTGTAGCCTCAAGATCCATCCTGTATTCAAGCACAACACAAATTTTAAGTACTTTGACAAACTACAATTACTTTGAAAAATCAAAAGTACAATGAGTCCCATTAATACACCTCAAGTTTTTATTCTTCCCAATCATATAAGTATCAATTTCATGCTTTGGGAATAGCCTAAAAGGCTTTACAAGGCTTAGAGCATAAATGCTTTGGAAATAGCCTAAAAGGCTTTACAAGGCTTAGAGCATAAATGCTTTGGGAATAGCCTAAAAGGCTTTACAAGGCTTAGAGCATAAATGTGAAAAAAAATAAGGATTTACAATGATCTCTGAATACAAATTTGAAGTCTGTCATATATAAGTACAAAATGCTCTGTCAACTCCCGCAACTGATATAAGTGTAAAATGCTCTGTCAACTTCCACAACTGTAATCTGTCATGTCCACTGATACAACTTTCAATCATCTTGAAAGTTTAAAAACCTTAATCGTTGCTTAAATGGTAGGGTTGTTGTGACTGTGAAACCGAATGTGAACGAATGGACTGACTCCGATAAGGAACTAGTCGGGAAATTTTGAGCATGGCTTTGATTGGTTTTTTTGGAGTTCTCTCCTCTAAGGACAAACTAATCTATGCTAATCTAGACTACACCAACCGTCGAAGCGAAGAAAAGCAAGAAATAATTTCTTTTCCATTGTTCTTTTTAATATCCTTAGGTTGCGAATTAAAAGCAAAAAATAATCTATTTTCCATTATTCTTTTTAATACACTAAGGTTGTGAGTTTAAAAAAGATAAAATTTATATTTTATCTTTTTTAAACTCACACCCCTTTCTCTCTCTCTCTCCCCCCCTTCTCTCCCCCCCCTTCTCTCTCGCTGCCGCTCCCATCCTCCCACCCCACCTTCCCCATTCTCACTCCCATGCCCACGTCCATTCTTTCACCTTCCCCATTCCCACTCCCTCTCCCACTCCCATCCTCCCACCCCTTTCTCTCTCTCTCCCCCCCCATTCTCTCTCGCTGCCGCGGCAGCGGCCCCCCCCTTCTCTCTCTCTCTCTTCTCCTTCTCATTTTAAAAAAGATAAAATTTATATTTTCAAAAACTAATTTACTTACAACTCATAAGAATTGAACATTCACATTAATAAGAAAAAACTAATTTACTTACAACTCATAAGAATTGAACATTCACATTAATAAGAAGTTAAAATCTTAATAAATTTGAATTTATATAATGAAAACTATAAAGTAGTTTAACTTAAAGTTTATGAAAAAATAACGTAAAATAAAGAAAACAAGACTTAAAATTAAAAATTTAATATTTACCTAGAAGAATATATTAATTCTCCCTAAAAAGAAATAAATTAAAGTAATAATAACGAATATTCTCCCTAAAAAGAAATAAATTAAAGTAATAATAACGAATGTAAGTTAAACTACTTTTAAAATTTTAATTTAAAATGTAATAAAATTAAAATTATACTCTTTATATTCCAAAACAAAATGCATTATAGTCTAAATTAAACTAGTAAATTAAAAATGAAAGTGAAACTCATTTTAAATTCAAAAACAAAGAAAAATTTAAAATTCAAGTTTCTACAAGTTTTGCTTTTAGCATACATTTGTCTTTTCACATCCACGCGTTTGTCTTTTGAAACACAAGGTTGTCTTTTATCACAATTTTCACATCCACGCGTTTGTCTTTTGAAACACAAGGTTGTCTTTTATCACAATTTTCAAGTTTTCACACATTTGTCTTTTCAAACACAAGGATTCATAGTTTAAAAAAAGGCGGGAAATTTTGAAATTCTAGTTTCCACACGTTTCTCTTTTCAAACACCAAGGTTTGTCTTTTCAAACACAAGGATTCATAGTTTAAAAAAAGGCGGGAAATTTTGAAATTCTTGTTTCCACACGTTTCTCTTTTCAAACACCAAGGTTTATAGTTTTGTTTGTTTAAGTTTCGACTAAATCACACACCAATCTCCTCTAATATGCCTCATTGATCGTAGCTCCCAAATTCTTCCATCAAAACATCTCTCTTTTATCTCCTCTTGATCGTCGCCCACTCATTTTTTCTCCTCATTGGTAAGATTTTTTATCTCGATCGTACTTTCTCTTGTGCCCTTCCTCTCTAAATTTTCATCAAACACCAAGGTTTATAGTTTTGTTTGTTTAAGTTTAGACTAAATCACATACCAATCTCCTCTCATATGCCTCATTGATCGTAGCTTCTTCATCTTGTCTCGATCGTCGCCCACTCATTTCTCCTCTTCATTGGTAAGATTTTCTATCTCGATCGTACTTTCTCGTGTCCTCCCTCTCTAAATTTTCATCTCTCTCACTCTTCTCTCTCTCTCTTTCCTCTCCACTCTAGTCTACGTTTCCTCTCATCTTAGTCTACTCTCTCCCCTCCTCTTCATTTCCCCTCTCTCTCTCTCTCTCCCTTTCTCCTCACCTTTTCCCTCTCTCTCACTTGCGCTCCCCACTCTCCTCCCCACTCTCTCTCTCACTTGCCGCGATCTCCCCCCCCTCCCCTCTCTCTCTCTCTCTCCCCCCTCTCTCCCTCTCGCTGCCGCGGCAGCGGCCTCCCCCCCTCTCTCTCTCTCCTCCCCCTCTCTCTCTCTCTCCACCCCTCCCTCTCTTTCGCTGCCGCGGTAGCGGCCCCTCCCCTCCTCTCTCTCTCTCCCTCCCCCTCTCTCTCGCTCTCGCATCTCCCCCCTACTCTCTCTCCCCCCCCTCCTCTCTCGCTGCCGCGGTAGCGGCCCCCCCTCTCTCTTCCCTCTCCCCACCCCTTCCCTCTCCCCCCCTCCCCCTCTCTCTCTCCCTCCCCTCTCTCTCGCTACCCCCCCTTCTCTCTCTCCCCCCCCTCCCTCTCTCGCTGCCGCGGCAGCGGCTGCGGCCCCCCCCCTTCTCTCTCTCTCCCCCTCCCCTCTCTCTCGTTGCCTCCGCCCCCTCCCCCCTTCCCTCTCCCCCCCTCCCCCTCTCTCGCTGCCGCGGCAGCGGCCGCGGCCCCCCCCTTCTCTCTCTCCCCCTCCCCTCCCCTCCCTCTCCCCCCTCTCTCTCGCCACCCCCCCTTCTCTCTCTCCCCCCTCCCTCTCTCGCTGCCGCGGCAACGGCCGCGGCCCCCCCCTTCTCTCTCTCTCCCCCTTCCCTCTCTCTCGCTGCCCCCGGCCCCTCCCCCCTTCCCTCTCTCCCCCCTCCCCCTCTCTCGCTGCCGTGGCAGCGGCCGCGGCCCCCCCCCTTCCCTCTCCCCCCTCTCTCGCTCCCCCCTCCCTCTCTCTCCCCCCTTCCCTCTCCCTCTCTCTCTCCCCCTTCCCTCTCCCCCCCCCTCCCCCTCTCTCGCTGCCGCGGCACCTCTCACTCCCACTCCCATCCTCCCACCCCCACCCCTCCCCCCCCATTCCCACTCCCACTCCCATTCTCCCACCCTTATCCTCCCACCTCACCCCTCCCACTCCCATCCTCCCACTCCCTCTCCCACTCCCACTCCCACTCCCATTTTCCCACCCCCCCACCTCCCCCATTCCCACTCCCACTCCCATTTTCCCACCCCCCCCACCTCCCCCACTCCCACTCCCTCCCCCATCCTCCCACCCCACCCCTCCTACTTCCACCCCCACCTCCCCCATTCCCACTCCCATCCTCCCACCTCACCCCTCCCACTTCCACCCCCACCTCCCCCATTCCCACTCCCTCTCCCACTCCCATCCTCCCACTCCCACTCCCCACCCCTCCCACTCCCACTCCCATCCTCCCACCCTCACCCCACCCCCACCTCCCCCATTCCCACTCCCTCTCCCACTCCCACTCCCATTCTCCCACCCCCACCCCCACCTCCCCCATTCCCACTCCCTCTCCCACTCCCACTCCCACTCCCATCCTCCCACCCCCACCCCCACCGCCCCCATTCCCACTCCCTCTCCCACTCTCCCTTTCTTCCACTACCACCCTCCCACACTCCCTTTCTCCACTTTCCCACTCTCCCTTTCTCCCACTACCACCCTCCCAACTATCAATTCCACTATTACTTATGAATTCTAATTAAAACTATTACTTAAATAAATGATATTACTTGAAAACACTCATAGGATTTAAGGTTTAGGATTTCGTGGTTTGGGTTTAGGATTTGGGGTTTGGTGAGTTAGGGTTTAGGGTTTAGGGTTTAGGGTTCAAGGTTTGAGGGTTAGGGTTTGGGGGTTAGGGTTTAGAGTTTGGTGGTTTAGGGTTTAGGGTTTAGGGGTTAGGGTTTAGGATTTAGGGTTTAGGAATTAGGGTTTGGGGGTTAGGGTTTAGGGTTTAGGGTTTGGGGGTAGGGTTTAGGGTTTAGGAGTTAGAGTTTAAGGTTTAGGGTTTAGGGTTTAGGGTTTGGGGTTTAGGGTTTGGGGTTTAGGGTTTGGGAGTTAGGGTTTAGGGTTTAGGGTTTGGGAGTTAGGGTTTAGGATTTAGGAGTTAGGGTTTAGGGTTTAGGGTTCAGGGTTTAGGGTTTAGGGTTTAGAGTTTAAGGTTTAGGGTTTAGGGTTTAGGGTTTGGGGTTTAGGGTTTAGGGTTTGGGGTTTAGGGTTTAGGGTTTGGGAGTTAGGGTTTAGGGTTTAGGGTTTGGGATTTAGGGTTTAGGGTTTAGGGTTTGGGAGTTAGGGTTTAGGGTTTAGGATTTAGGGTTTAGGAGTTAGGGTTTAGGGTTTGGGGGTTAGGGTTTGGGGGTTAGGGTTTAGGGTTTAGGGTTTAGGATCTAGGGTTTAGGAGTTAGGGTTTAGAGTTTAGGGTTTGGGGATTAGGGTTAAGGGTTTAGGGTTTAGGTTTTAGGGTTTTGGGTTTCGGGTTTGGGAGTTAGGGTTTGGGGTTTGGGAGTTAGGATTTAGGGTTTAGGGTTTGGGGGTTAGGGTTTAGGGTTTAGGGTTTAGGGTTTGGGAGTTAGGGTTTAGGGTTTAGGAGTTAGGGTTTAGGGTTTGGGGTTTAGGGTTTAGGGTTTGGGAGTTAGGGTTTGGGGTTTGGGGGTTAGGGTTTAGGGTTTGGGGTTTGGGGGTTAGGGTTTAGGGTTTAGGATTTAGGGTTTAGGATTTAGGGTTGTTATTGGTTAGGGTTTAGGGTTGTTTTGGTTTACGGTTTAGGGTTTAGGGTTTAGGGTTGTTATTGGTTTACGGTTGTTATTGGTTAGTGTCTAATTAAATTTTCAAACACGTTCTGGATTTTTAAATCATTAATAAAGTAGATTATTGAGAAGAGACTAATGTTCTTTATAATGGTTGTTACAGCAAGGAAACTCAGAAAGGAGATGGCTACAAAATTTATTCTAGGGATGGAGGTGATTTTATGTTGCAAAAGAGAAGTAGTTGCATTTGCTACAATCCATGAAAGTAATCCAAATTCTATTTGTCACTTTAGAAGACTTGGCGAAGATAAGGTAGCGGTTATCGTATCAAGGATTCTTAGTGCACATGTTGAGCTAAAGCATAAGTGTGGGGATATGGAAATCCTTGGAGATGTTATGCCCTATAATACTTCCAACAAAGCATTTATTGCATGGGACAGAGATGAGACTTATCCAACACATGTCATCAGGAATACAAAGTGCATATCTTTGGATTTTAGAGTGGGAGATATTTTACAAATGTTATCATTTACAAATAAGTATGTAGCAGAAGGTCAAGTCTTGGGATTTGAACAAGTTGAACACTGGACATTTGCACAGATGAGAATTCAAAAAGTTACTGATGATGGTATGGATGATAACTCAATGTCATTGGATGGTCCCTACTATGAGGTAGGTAAGGATTTGAGATGGAGCATGCAAATTTTAAAGATTGGAAAGACTCGGCATGTGGTTTTTAATGATAAACATAATGTATACTACAACATCAAAGAATTGAAAGAATCTGCCAATGTACCAAGCTCTATTCCTTCAGAGATGGATGATTCCAATGCACTCAACTATAGCACTGACGTCTTATCAGAAGTCGATGAGTTCATTGGTACCGAGAAAGAAAAATATTTCACAAGTGATGCCTTATCCGGGGTGGATGAGTTCATGCACATTGAGAACTTGGGCAAAGATGTGAAAAGTGTTATATCTTCAAGCATGGATGGCTTCATGGATACTGATAAAGTTCTTGGAGTCAAAGCAGGTAACTATAGAATTATGGAAATCATGCACGATAGTATAATGAGTGATGTTCTCTCTGGAGTAGAGGAGTTTCAAGACTATGGAGTTATGAAATCCATAGAAAGTGCATCAATGAGCGATGTTCTCTCAGGAATAGATGAGTTTGAAGATCATTCTGGACACTCTATCACCACTGACTATGGAGTTATGAAATCCATAGAAAGTGCATCAATGAGTGATGTTCTCTCAGGAATAGATGAGTTTGAAGATCATTCGGGACACTCTAATGCCATTGTGACAAGTGGTTCTACGATTTTATAAAAAGTAGGGATGAGATCAACAAAGGACTATTCGGTGTTTGACTTTGATTGTGAACTTGTAAATGTTACAAATGGTTTGACGAATGTATCAAAAGCAAGGATGACATCAACAAAGGAATATTCAGTATTTGACTGTCAGAGTGATAAGATCAAGGATGCAACATCTCATGAAAACAACGTGACAAATAAATCTTACAAGGAGAACTACACAAATCCAAATAAGAATGAACAGAAGGTCCCAAAACGGACATATAGATGCATGAAAAGACAACGAGTGCAGGCAGATCCAGAAAAGCAACCAAAGAGAATAAGAGTAATGAATGAAGATGTTATGCTAAAAGCAATGCGATCTACATGCTGTAAGCATACATGTATGCGATCCATTAACTTACATGACATCAAGGGTTGTAGAGAACATGTCTGGCAAAGGAAAGGAAGCAAAAGAAATGAATACCTACTCACGAGATTGTCTTGCTTTCTTGTAAATGATAAGAGAAGGCGAAGTTCAGGACATCAAATAAGGCCTCTTATAAATGGAAAAAGTATATGCAATAATGCATATCGCATTATTACAGGATTATCACATGGCACATATTGGAATTTGGCTAATAAAGCAAAGTATGGAGTTAAATTTAACATTCATGGAAACATAGGAAGGCCCAAAACAAGAGCCTCAACGGTTGCGGCAACAGCAATTTTGAAAGATTACATTTATGAAAATGCTTTACCGCAACCCCACCTATCAGAAATGCATCTTCCGATAGGTTTGACCAAAAAAGAAGTATTTAACTCTATTGGAGAAACACAGAGGCAAAGAGGGCATGCACCGGCATCTTTTCATACTTTGTATACTCTTTGGAAAAAAAGTTTTGGACATGTTAAAATCCCAAAGAGGCAAAAAATGTCAAAGTGCAACGACTGTGATGATCTAAAGCGAGCACTTGAGAGTGCAACATCTCCAGAACAAAAAGAAGCTTACAAAAGAAAGAGAGAATTTCATCATGGACTTGTTCGACATTCTAGAATAAAATATGCATTTTGGAAGGAGCAAGCTATTTCTCACCCAAATGAGTACATGTGCATTATTGTAGATGGTATGGATCAAAATACAACAACATTACCTCGATTCGTTAACACTCCACCTAAGCTACAAGGCAAATACTTTTTAAAGACACATCTATGTGGAGTGTTAGTGCACGGATTTAAGTTTTTTGCAGACATATGGATTGATTCCTTGCATCTACACGATAGCAATCAAGTTGTAACATCCGTTATGAAGGCAATTCACAATGTACATGCAGAAAAAGGTCGCCTACCAGCAACTTTGAGAATACAAGCAGACAATTGCGGATGAGAGAATAAGAATGTACTCTTCTTTGCATTTTGCTCAATGCTAATCGCTCATAGAATCTTCAATGAGATTGAAGTTGGGTTTTTGTTGGTTGGGCACACACATGAGGATATCGATCAGGTATTTAGCACAGTTTCAAGAGAACTAAAACACAAGGACATGGAGACAATGGATAACTTGATAAGAAAATGCGGGAGGCAAGTTGGTGGCCGTAAGGAAGGAACAATATGCTCAATGGTTGAGAGGATGTATGATTGGAAGAGCTTTATTCTACCTTTCATACAAAAAGGTGGTGATGCCCTGATTGGTCATAGCGCTCCACACTATTTTCAATTTTTCTTAAAGGATGAAAAACCAGTGATGCAATGGCAACACTATTCTCTTGATACAAAATGGGAACCTGAAGAACCTTACTCTCTCTTAACTTCAATCCCGAGCAAAGAAATGCATCCAACATGGGCTCCTATAAAAGAATTCAGCGAGAAATCCAAAGGTGAAATAGAAGGCTTAAAAGCTTTTATTGCATACAAAGAGGAAATGCTCCGGAGATTTCCTGATTGGAAGCCCTCTTGGAAGGAACACACTACTGTTGTAATTAGCAAGACCTACCAATTGATAAAGGACCTTGCAAAAATGCGAGAAGATGATATTAAGGCAGAACGGCCTTTATTTTGGCCAAATGTTGGTAATGACTTGCGTCCAGCATGTGGTCTCTTTGAAAATGAGTTTGAATCGTTGCTCCCACGTCCATATTGTGGACCCAAGAAGAGAGAGTTTATGCCACAAATAGACATAAATGTCCATTGTTTTGTTGCAGTTCGACCATCGGATGATGAACATGAGAACGTGAAGTTTTGGGTTGCAAAAGTAGTTGACGTGAGCATGGATGACCGGGGGAGAGCTACAACATTTACAGCAGTATGGTATGAGCCAAGGGGCAGGAAGGAGAACCAAGATAACAGTACATTGTATAGTAGTTGTTTGAAAAAGGAATGGGTCCCAAACCATGAAGCAATTTCAAGACTTTCCACAAAGACAGTCATAGTATCCTGGAAATCAAGGTCAAAGAAAACAAAGAAGCACATGGGGTATGATGTAGAAGACAAAATAAAATTACCGCAACCAATTATTACGCACATTACAGAGTTCACAAAGATGCTCGCCCGAGAGGAAGTAGAAGGAGATAGCGCAAATGAAGAATGCCCATGATAACACCATTCAAATATCGAGAAAGAGTGAAGGTGGTGGTGGTTGTTAGATGAGAGTGAATGAAGATGGCACCCAAGCGACAAGTGACGACAGAAAGGACATTCTGAACATTGAGCAAATGTTTGGATCGCTCATTTCTGTGATCATGATAGAAAAGGACATTCAAACAAGCAAATGTTTGGATCGCCCATTTGTACTAAACTCATTGTAAAGGAAAAATTAAATTATTGAAAAGGCCACAGGAGATCCTTTGTACAAAGACTCATCCAGAGCAATATTTGTTGTAAAACTTATGACATGATAATGTAAAATTGCAAGCATAGCTATTGCTATTTTTTGGAGTACAAAAGAGGCTTCCATCATGTCTCATGTGTATATAAACCTTTTAATTTCTTGAATATTCAAGAGTGTTATAGTTTTCTGCATTGAAAGTAAAAAGAGTCTTACAGGTCTCTTATGTATACATTTTTAAAATGTTGTGAATCCTCAATAGCATGGTTTTTCATGGATTTAAACTAATAACTCGGATTTTTTATTTTAAGAATATGATTCTTATAAACAAGAAATACAAATTTAGGATTTAATAGTAGTTTTTGCATTATTTGTACAACATTGTAGAGAGATATTTTGAAATGTCTTATGTGAAAATGATAGTGCCAGAAAGTAAACTTTTGATTCTCGAATGACAGTTTCATAAAGTAAACTTTTCAGTTGGGAAGGATTTTAAGGAATAGTCCAAAAGTAGACATATGAGTCCAAAATTAATGAAATAAGTGTTTTTTATGCATCTCCTTCAAAGAACTAAGGTTTAGATGACCAAACCTCTCATGCCACAGCTTAGTGTCCTTCACATCCGCTCGAGCACTAAAAGCTGAGAGCTCGTAAATGTTGTTGCGCTATGTACTTTTACCAACGACCTTCCCTTGAAGATTCGAAATCTGTGCACCATTCTAATTGAATTGAACTTTGAGGTCCCGATCCGTGATCGCGGAAATGGACAACAAGTTCCTCTTGGTATCTGGCACATAAAGAACATCGGACAACTGTTTTACAACTCCATCTGACTTGAGAGCAATCGTACCTTTTCCTTTTGTTGGACATTTTGCATCATTGCCGACCTCTACCAGGATGTCATTCCCTACCGGCTGTAGAGAGGTATACTAATCCTTCTGACTGGTCATGTGGTGCGATGCACCACTGTCAATGATCCATGGTTCATCCGTAGGTACATGAATTGCCTCCATGCAAATCTCCTCAATTGCGATGAACAGCTCTACTGGTACTGCATGCGCGCTGTTGCTGGACTCTTTCTTTACTCCGTTCTTCTCATCTGCAATCTTCTTTCGGCACTCATTCTGCTTGTGCCCTGCCTTGTTGTAATAGAAGCACTTGATCTTCTTCTTTCTCTTTTTATCATTAGAAGAAGATGGGTTACCAGAGTCCTTACCCTTACCTTTCTTTGATCCGGTCCAGAAAGCCGAATCTTCTCCAGTCCTCATCTTTTGACGCATCTCCTTCTCCAGAAGCATCGCACTGAAATCCTCAAAGTTGAGGGGTGGATTTCTGTTATGTGTACTCAGTGCTGTAACAAGACCGTCGTACTTTGATGGGAGAATCTGTATGCACCTTCATGCTAGATTCTCACTGGTGATGGTGATGCCAATCGCAGTCATCTGATCGCATAGATTCTTCACCCTGGTGATGAACTTCTCTACCGCTTCAGGCTCAAACAACTTCTCATTCGTGAGTTGAGTCTCCAGATGCTGTGATTCGTGGTCTCGTACTGATTTTTCAAGACCGTCCATGCCTCCTCCGCTGTGGTGACATGTTGAATTAACACCATGACGGAATCACTAACACTACAGATAATACAACACAGCACATCTGCATTTCTTCTTGTCCACATAAGAATCTCATCTGCAATTGGTACTATCTGTTGTCCTGCATTGGCTGGATCCAGTCTCACAACCGGCCTCATGTCCACCCCAGTAGCAGTGTCCCAAATCTCATATGCGCTTAGGAAGGTCTTCATCTTGAACTTCTAGAGTGGATAATTAGAGCCGTCCAACTTTTTGCTTTCACTGAACGGTGGGATTCGCAGTCTTGCGGGCTGGGCCATCTCTCACAATCTGCTCGCAAATAGAAAACACACTACCAAATCTTCTTGCTAGAGTCTAGGCTCTGATACCATGTAAGAAAATAATACAACGTCTATGCTCAACAGATAACAGGATCTCGTACATAAGAGAGAAAAGAAGATAGTATGGAGAATCAAAAATTTGATTGATGTAGAACTGATACAATAGATGGCGCTACCTCCCAACCGTGCGCTCCTATGAAAGAAGCTTCGATGGCGTGCTAGAAATAGTAGAAGACAGAGGTTGGATGCTAAAGAATCAGGGTTGTTGTAGCCAGTGATGAAATGGGCTTCACGAGCTTGCTCTTATATAGCCACCAGTCATAGTCAGTTAGGCTCAATTGGGTGGCCGACCTAGTCCACCCAAAACGGTCGATTGGGAGTCGGTCCCAAAATAGGCCACCGACCATACGATAGAACCAGTGCACAAAACAGAGCAACTGACCTATAGTTGCTGTTTGGCCCAGAGCCATCCGGGATCATCTGAGGCTCCAAACGGGCCCCGCAACCTGAGAGTGGGCTGCCCCGGGATATGCTCCATCTACCCTCAGTGCGGTCAGTCAAGGGATGCCTTCCCACACTTGCATGTAGCCTAGTTGGCGGTGTGCCAACTCTATCTGAAGTGGTCCATCCATCAGGCCACACATGGCCCCCATCTGGTGTCCAAACCAAGAACTACCGGATAACCAAGCTACTCAAATGCCTTCTCCTCATATGGGGGGCTTACAAGTAGAGTTAGCTGGTTCCCGCATAGTTATACGAGAGTGGAGCATTGATATCTAACAAGAGATTGTCGTCTACTAGATTTGTTAACAAAAATAAAGCAAAAAAAAGCCCTAGAAAGTTGACATCAAAACTTTGTATGTATTATTTGTAAAACCTGCAAGGAAAAATAATGCCCATTTACCTTCCAGTTTTAATTTATAGTTTTTTGAAATAAAAAAGGTAGTGGCTTTGCAGTCAGTGTGAGAGCATGCAAATAACTATAGACTATAGAACCTTGGCAATTTCTAATGGATCTTGCAAGTCCTCAAAGCATTTCTTTTTTTTAATTTCTTACTAAACAATCGATAGTGTCTAAAGACCCGTAAAACCCACAAGTTGGAGCCAAGTGCTTTCGTGCATATCCCTTCAACACCACATTGTAATCATCCCCCAACTAATTGTATTTACAAAATTGGCCTCTCATAGTTTTATTAAGTCGGGCAATGGTATACTTCTTGAATCTCTCGACCTGATCATCTAGACTTTCCTTAACAACCCACAAGTCTAATTGAGTTTTGAGCATAAGATACCACAAATATTGCATTTAAACCTAAATAAGCATCTCTATTTACCAAGTTTTAAATAGGCATTTCTCTTTACCTCAATTATATGCTTATATTAACTCGAATACATGTACCAAAGGCCCTAACCTATTTGCATAGTGTACCTCCTTAAATGGTAAGGAGGTTATGTTCATTCCAAGGCTATAGAAGCTTGAAAATAAAAGACAGCAAGGTAAGGAAGCAAGCTCACTTATACAAATTATTAGAGACTTTCACATGAATAATGAACATAATTTAATCTCAGTCCAAGTTATAGAAACATTGTATGTCTATTTCCAAGAACGTCTAAATCCTTAGACACACTAGCATTCAAAAACCCAATCTCCTAAGGGCACTCTTGGTCATATGTTATTACTTTATTGTCAGTTGGTTATTTGGGGAGATGTGGAAGTGCGTTGTTGAATGCCTTGATGATGGACCCATGTTCCAAGCACCTATGTTATGATGCTTATAATTCTCTCAACTGAAAATCTAATGAAGGCTTTTATGGATGAGCATGCCACCATGACTACCATCTAGACCAAGCTAAGTGCACATTGGGGAGTGGACGGGGAGGAAGAAATGTGTCCTTTATGGGATGATCATGCCACCATGACTGCCATCTAGGCCAGGCTACTTGCACATTGGGCAATACATTTGGACTCTGGAGTAAGCAATGTGTCCTCTAGATGAATGATGCCATCAATGTAAACAAGTTGAGGATGTCCATATATTTTGTGATTCAATATTTTTAGGAAAATGTGTAGATATTCAAAATATCTGCACATGCCTTCATCGACCCCTACACATTTTGCAAAATGGTATCCCTTCAATTCACTAAGAAATAAATCTATCAAGCTTTGAGGTAATATCTATCCTTTGTGAAGGAGATTTAAATCTTCACAAATTTGATCATTTGTGCATGCCCAAGAGGTATGTGTTTGTGTATAAATGTCGTGTGAAATACTCCAATGGGAGCTTCGCATTGACCTTTTTTTTTTGCATAGCCTTAAAATTTGTGAGGACACATTTCTCCCTTATAGTACAATGGGAGCTTTGCATTGAGATTTTTTTTTGCATAGCCTTAACATTTGTGAGGACACATTTCTCCCTTATAGTACATGTATATATGTCATGTGAATACTCCAATGGGAGCTTTGCATTGATTTTTTTTTTTTGCATAGCCCTATAATTTGTGAGGACACTAGTACAGGGCATGGGTGTGTAGATCCTCAAAGATTGTCTTTTCAAAATCCAATAGTAATATTTGTACTTGGTTTATGTAATATACAAGAGTTTTGTATCATCTACAAAAGAAGAAGAAAATCCTAGCATGAGGACACCTACTCTAAAACAACTTGAAAATTCACAACATGAGGACACCTACTCTAAGAGAACTTGAAATCTTCCGAGGAGATTGCTGATGCACATTCAATTCATGCTAACTAGCAACACACGCATAGCCTTTATCACAATCAAAGAAAAATGTTGACGTGCTAGCATGGTTCCACCCCACCATTTGCTCAAGTTCTATCATGGTTGGGTCATTGTTTGCTTTGGTGTAGCCATTTTTTATAAACTTTAGGGAATTTTTTGTATATAGGTAATTTGTATGACCCATAACTTATGCATTGCTCGGTAAAAATTGGCAAACTTTGTCTTGAAGTTGTAGCACACATTCGAACTTAAACATGAGACCAAAAAATTATGGAATAATGATTTCCAATGAGCCCATTAAGCACTCCAAGTGCTATGTTGCATGTGAAGCATGCATCCTAAAGACTATAGGATATAGAAATTTATTCAAAAACATCAAAATTTTGTTTTGTACATACATGCAACCAAGTAATCATTCAAAAGTACACTACATGAACTTCTCCTCAACCTAAGGATACACCTAAATGAGAATAGTGGGTATGGATTAATGAGCCTCCAATGTTGTGCTAAAGTGATGGACACCCATTTGAAGGCACGCTCCATAAATTTTTTTGATTTGTTGAAAACCAAAATGGATTGAATCTTTGGAATCCAAACTAGTGGAATTATTGTATGGTGGTATTAAAACATTGATATTTGTTGCTATTGGTATCTAGATCCACTCTAAATGGAAGAAGTTAAAAATGTGCAGTTTGTGCATGTGCAAAGATCTTTTAATAAATCCAACAGTATTTACAATTTTGAATTGTTTCTTTTTCCATGCACTTGCTTGCTATATGACTCATAAGCATGCCAAAGGTCATTGCATTTCATAATACACACCACAAACCCGATAGCGTGCCCTTTGGCCTATTTGTATTTTTAAGCATTTAGGCAACCTTACACTTGTTTGGGATATCCAACTATGCTGATGTGTATCGCCAGACGGGGGAAACTTGATTGTTGAATTAAAACATTTTAAACATTTTTTGACCCCCCCAGAAGTGTTTAAATCTGCCCTCGCTATGCTTTTTAACCAAAATCGACTACAGCCTGTTACTGCATAGTAAAACCACACTACCGTGCATTATCATTGATGTTATATCGCTCAGTATTCACACATACCGCATGGGTATTGTATACACTGCACGATCCTAGACTATACTGCGTGGGGTTGTGGTATATAATGCATGGTAATAGAAACATACCGCGTGATGCATTTTCTTATATATGCTGCGCTGACCTTGTACCATTCACATTCTCAAGAATATGGCTTTGTTGGAGTCTCAAAAAAAACAAAGAAGTGTGAAGATAGTGGGAGAAGGGAAGGAGTCTCACTTGAGGCTTTCTCACAATCACAATGGGGGAATACACACACCGGTGGAGGCTGAGAACAGTTTTCCTCTTCTTAGTTGTGAAAGCCAAAAGAACTCTAATATAAAGAAATAGAAGAACCCTATATGTGGGTCTCAAACCAAACTCAACTAACTAAGGTGGCATACTAACTGAGCCACGAACTAGTGTAGATAAGGATAGCTCTCATCCAGCTATTATTCGTGGGCCGTGTACCAACCGCATCTCCAGCTAACAAGTCGGTGACATAAGTACACAACGGTCACCCTGGCATATCTCGAGTGGAGCTCGAGTGGAGCTCGATATCTCAACACTCCCCCTCGAGCTCAATCCCAAATCCTGCACACCAAGCAGGTCTCTGAACTTGCGCAGCTTCTCTGCGCCCAATGCTTTCGTGAATATGTCAGCTACCTGATCCTCTGTGCTGACATAAACTAGATCAATAAGACCTAGTAAAACCTTCTCCCGCACATAGTGATAATGCACCTCAATGTGCTTTGTTCTAGCATGAAAGACTGGGTTCTTTGCCAAGTGTATACTGCTCATGTTGTCACAATAAATGACAACTGGCCCATCTGTAGACTGATGCATATCATAGAGTAGCTTATGCAACCAAGCTACCTCACATGCAGCCATTGCTGCACCCCTGTACTCAGCCTCTGTGCTCGACAAGGCAACTGTAGGCTGTTTCTTGCTGCTCCAAGTGACTGCAGCACTCCCAAAAGAGAACATATATCCACTGGTAGATCGTCTATCAGAAATACTACCAGCCCAATCAGCATCAGTGTATCCATGCAACTGTATCTGAACCCCAGCCTCATAAAATAGTCCATACTGCAATGTGGACTTCACATACCTGAGTATGCATCTAGCCGCATCCAAATGCGGTTTCCTTGGAGCCTGCATAAACTGACTTACCAACCCAACAGCATAGCTCAAATCTGGCCTGGTAATAGTCATGTAAATCAAACTTCCTACTATGCGTCTGTACATAGTAGGGTCTTCCAGAAGCTCACCTGCATCTGTGCTCAGCTTCACATTCTGCTCCAAAGGAATTGAAATAGGCTTACAGCCTGTCATCCCATATTTGGACAGCATGTCCAATCCATATTGCCTCTGCAAGAGCTGTATCCCACTTGGTGATCTAATCACCTCAATGCCCAAGAAATAACGCAGCTCTCCCAAATCCTTCATCTCAAACTTCTGCCTCAATAGCATTTTCACATGAAGGATATCTTCATCACTATCACCTGTGATGATCAAATCATCAACATAACTGACCAGCAGCATAATCCCTTTCTCTGTTTTTCTCACATAGAGTGAGAAATCTGCCTTGGAAATCTGAAAGCCAATAGTGACAAGATACTGTCCTATCTTGTCAGACCATGCTCTAGGTGCTTGCTTCAAGCCATACAAGGCTTTCTTCAACCTGCAAACAAACTCAGGATGAGTAGCATGAACATAACCTACTGGCTACTCCATAAAGGCCTCTTCTTGCAAATCACCATGCAAGAAGGCATTCTTTACATCCATCTGATGTAAAGACCATCCCTTTGATGCAGCCGCTCTTACGGTTGCCATCCTTGCAACCGGGCTGAAAGTTTCTTCATAATCAATGCCATATGTCTGTGCATACCCCTTGACAACTAATCTTGCCTTGTATCTATTCACAGAACCATCTGCATAAGGTTTGGAGGGGGAGGCGGGGTCGTCCTGCCCGTCCTTCAACACCTTCAGCAAAGGCGAGAGGCCTTTGGTACCATGACAAAGGCACCAATTCCCATGTAGCATTAGCATCCAAGGCATCCATTTCTTCATCCATGGCTTTCTCCCATTTTTCATTTCCCATGGCTTGCTCAAAAGAAGTGGGCTCTGGTTCTTGTATCACTTTGACCATATAGGCATAGTGAATGGCTGTAAATCCATCATATTTTAGCCTATCCACAGGATACCTAACCCTGGTAGACCTACGCAAAATAGGCTCACTTCCAGGTGCTCTCAAAACATCCCTGGTCTTCCTTACTCCAAGTGTAACAACAGAAGGAATACCCAACTCATCATCAATGCTCTGTTCTGAGCCACTGGATTCACCATCCACAGAAGAGTGACCTGCATTCACATCAAACATGGGCTGATCTACCTTCTCTTTTCCTTTTTGTGATACCTACGTACCACTCTCTGCATTGCTTTGAGGAGATTCTCCTGATCTCAATCTGCATGTCCATGGCGAAGTATGTGAACCACTGCTAGAGGACACTCGTGGTCCACTGATATTTTGTGATTGCTGCTGTGAATTCTATGCAGCATTACCATTTTGTGCATCTACATCAATCATTACATTTACTGGTTTATACCAGCTGCTCATCTCATCAAAAACAACATCTCTGCTCACTGTGAACTTTCGTGTAGAAGGGTTATAGCATCTATACCCTTTTTGCTGCAGAGAATAACCAATAAAGACGCACTTCTCAGCTTTTGGATCCAACTTGGACCTCAACTCATCTGGCACATGGACATAGGCAATGCAACCAAAAATTTTCAAATGAGAAATATCTGGTTTCCTACCAGTATACATCTCCTCTGGCGTCATGCCATGTATTGCTGCAGTGGGAGTCCTGTTCATTATATACACTGCTGTAGCAACTACTTCAGCCCAATAATAATCTGGTAGATCTTTTTCATTTAGCATAGCCCGAGATACCTCTCCAATATGCCTGTTTTTCCTTTCTGCAAATCCATTTTGCTGTGGGGTATGACTGCATGAATATTGCTGCTTTATACCATGCTCCTGCAAGAACCTTGCAAACTCATTTGAGAGGTACTCTCCCCCTCCATCTGACCTTAGGCATTTTATTTGCAGGCCTGTTTCTTTTTCAACCATGGCTTTGAAAGCTTTGAAGTACCCAAACACTTCACTTTTCTTTTTCATAAAATACACCCACAGTTTTCTGCTGAAGTCATCAATAAATGTGACAAAATAGTGACAGCCTCCAATAGATGCAGCTTTTGTAGTCCACACATCAGAGTGGATTAATTCCAATGGCTTTTTACTCTCTTGAACATGCCTAGGAAAAGGTTTCCTTGCCTGTTTCCCAAATTGACAGGCTTCACAAACCTTGTGCATTTCTGCAACCTTGAATTTAGGCAATCCTGCAACAATATTTTGGGCTTGCATTGATTTAAGTCGTTGTATATTAACATGACTAATGCGTTTGTGCCAGATATCAATATCTACAACTACACTGGTCCCATGTGCAAACATTGCTGCACTCAATTCAGGCATATCTGCATCCAACGTAAACATCCTGCCCTTCTTCTTTCCTTTTGCTATCAAGCGACCATTATTTTTAATATCCTCAACAAAGCATCCATGAGGATTAAATCTGACCTGCAAGCCTTGCTCAACCATCTGACCAACAGAAGCCAGGTTCTTGGTGATGTTCGGGACATGAAATACATCAGACAAGTATTTCTTTTTCCCATCCTGCATAGACAAAGGAATTTTGCCAATCTGCACAATAGGATGTGCAGTATCATCACCAGTCTCCACAAATCCTGGTTTTTCCATTTTCCTTGCATCTTGCATCCATTCTGCATGACCTGTCATGTGGTTTGACGCACCTGAGTCAACATACCACACATCATTTCGTTCTTCTGCACTTGTCACAGAATTGGTCATATGCTGCACCATAAATAGATGCTCATTTTTGTCATCACCCTGCCTACTAGAAGATGCATAATTGCCTTGCTGCAATTTTCCAGTCATAATGTCATTCTGCTTTTTATAACAGTCCTTAGCCATATGACCCATTTTGCCACAATAGTAGCATTCAACATTGCTGTTTGCATTTTGGCCTCTCTGCCATCCACCACGGCCTCTTTGGCTCCCCCTGCCTCTAGAGTTACCACGTCCTCCTGCATAGGACTGGTTTTCTTGCGTTTGCTGCATATTTTGATTTCTAGCACGGCCTGCAGATCGGCCTCCTCTACCTCTGCCTCTACCTCTACCAGCATTTGAGTAGAAGACAGTTTCTTTTGAAGTTCCTACTGAAGAAGATGCACCACCATTTCTCTGCTCTTCGGAAATTAGAAGAGCAATCAACTCCTCAAAATCAGGAAAGTTTTCACGGACGGCAATGGATGTCCGGAACTGTGCATAATCCTTTCCTAGACCATTCAAGGTCACAGAGACCAAATCGTCATCATCCACTGGCGACCCAATGGAAGCAAGTGCATCTGCAATTTTCTTCACTTTCATGTGGTAGTCATTTATGCTCAAATTTTCTCTCTGCACATTGTGCAACTCCTGTTTGAGTTGCATTTTCCTGGCTTGCGTATTTGTGCTATACATTTTTGCCAAAGTATCCCATGCCTCCTTTGGCGTATTTGCATCCTGAATATGCACAATCATGGAGTCCGAAATACTGATAGACAGCCAGTACATAACTTTCCTGGCTCTCTCATGCCATCCTTTGAATGCTTGCATTTTTTGCATTTCCTGTTGACTGGGAACATTAGGAAGAACAGGTTCTTCTTCATTTCCTGTAATGAACTCCCAATAGCCTTTTCCCATCAAGAAATTCGTCATTCTAAACTTCCATGCCTGGAAGCTGTTCTTGTCAAGCTTTTTAGTGACAATCTGTGAAAGAGAATCAGATGCCATTACAGAACACTGCAAAATATTCTATCACTGCAAAAAACACAGCTTTTGCCTCACACGGGCAGAACTGCAAAACTGACGAAAGTGGTGTTTCACCACACTCACTTCCTAGTGACGATTTTGCATCAACAGGCAACAAGCATGAATCTGCAACTCCCAATATCTCTGCACAAAGGCATACGATGCAATTTCTGCGGCAACTTTTCACCGACCCACAGAACAGTGGTCGCACACCAAAAACAGGGCCTTTTTCTGAGTGCTTGCGGAGAACTTCCGTCTCCAAAACGGGCCCCAAAATGACCTCGAATCAGAAAAATAACATCACCAAGTGCTTCGCCTTTACCCGCAGCATATATTGCGCTCTCGCCACACTGCGAAGAGCGTCTCAATCTGAGACAGTGCACTCTTGCACTTCGGGCTGTGCTACCTGCAGAGATTTGCTCCCAAACTCGAAATAGGAAAGCAACACTGGTCCTCTTACCAGGACACCACGAACTTGGCTTGCTTTCTTGAGCTCCTTACCACGAACAAGGCTCTGATACCATGTGAAGATAGTGGGAGAGAGGGAAGGAGTCTCACTTGAGGCTTTCTCACAATCACAATGGGGGAATACACACACCGGTGGAGGCTGAGAACAGTTTTCCTCTTCTTAGTTGTGAAAGCCAAAAGAACTCTAATACAAAGAAATAGAAGAACCCTATATGTGGGTCTCAAACCAAACTCAACTAACTAAGGTGGCATACTAACTGAGCCACGAACTAGTGTAGATAAGGATAGCTATCATCCAGCTATTATTCGTGGGCGGTGTACCAACCGCATCTCCAGCTAACAAGTCGGTGACATAAGTACACAACGGTCACCCTGGCATATCTCGAGTGGAGCTCGATATCTCAACAAGAAGGACAAGGAAGAAAGGATTAAGAAAGCTTCCAAAATACTTTGTGAGTTTTCATATCATTTTAAAAAGTGTTCAGTGTCAATGGTGGGCTTGCTTAGGCTGGCTAATATCCACCCACACTTGGATGCAAAATGGATAAATATGTAGCTTAAATTTGATAGGTTATCGGTTGTTGATTTGAAGTTTATTTTTCCAAGAATGACAATAATTGGAAATATCTATGTGCCATTGGGGAGTCCGCTTATGCCAACTTGTAACCACTCGCATATAGGTATATAGGTATAAAATACCTTTGAACCATGTGCCAATGGGTGATCTGCATATGCCGATCGGTAACCACTCACACAGGAAAATGTTATATTATAGTTTATATCTACTTACTAGTTATAAGAAAATACTTGGCTTTTGCCGGTTGTGGCTTGCATTTGCTAGCTGATAACAACTTGATGAAAGTCTAGCCGCTTGTGTAGCTCGCAATTGTCAGCTTGCACATTATACATTAGAGATCATTGGAGACTAAGTTTGCTTATAAGAGGAGTGAGAGAAAAGTCCTACATTATCTCAAAACAATTAGTTGATATTATATAGGTATAAAATGGATGTCTAGACTTACATTAGATATTTTCCAACCTAAGTAGTATCCTTGACTTTGTAGTTTCAAACAAAAAATTTTGTTAAGTGCAAATGTAGATATTGCTGGCTACTGCACTCTCGGGGAGGTCACTCATCATATGTAACCCTATCACGTGAGTTCAACAGAAGGATATTTTTTATTTCTAAAATTTACAGAAATAAATATACATAAGGGACTATTTAAAATAGTTTTGAGAAAAATTTACAGATTTGTATAGAAAAGGGGTACATTTTATTAATGAAAAATTTACAGATAAGGGATTTTAGAAATAGGCCTTGAACGCACGTGATATAGAGGGTTTATACATAGTGACCCCCCCGAGACTGCACTAGTGTGTGTGAAATACCAAAATTTGCATACAGAGCATGATGATGCAAATGATCATAGTGTAGATAGATGCTTACTTGAGAAAGAGCGGGACATGGGAAAAGGAAACTTGCCATCCCACGCCTATTTCTATAGGCAAATCACCATGTCTATAACCATCCATTTATGTTGGGAGGGGGCAAGATGATTGGATGGTTACTCTCTCTTGAGGTCTAGCAAACTTACATTTGTTATCGATGACATGTTAGTGACATTATCTTGAGTAGTAGAAAACATATCAATAATTGAGATGTTTTTTCTCTTTTACATGTACAGCAACCATTGCGGACATAGAAGTTAGGGTAGGCCAACATCAACCGCCAAACCAATCTCAAGGAGAAGGCCAAAGTGTTTCAAAACCACAAGATTTTGTTACAATGTTAGGGCAGCAAAAGTGGAAGTGTAACTTTTGCAACCAAGTCTTTAAAGGGTCAGCCATGAGGATAAGAAAACATCTGATTGGTGATGAAAATAAATTGATAAGAAAATATGATGGACCAAATGTCGAATCAGTTGCTAGCATCCTACAAGGCATTAACAATGCCTCAAGTTGAATCACTTGTGTACCATTTGAATATGTAAATGAGTGAACATTTACTGTGTGCAGCTATTATAATGAAATTTGAGAATGATTTTCATCATGGTTATTCTCAATCGATCAATTGCTAGTTCCTTGCATATTTATTTGAGCCTTGATGTTGTAGATTTCTTGTAGCGTGAACTAATGCATTTAGATTCTTCGAATACATGTGTTGAATTAAGATTGAAAAGTAGAAGGTGAGAGAGAGAAACTGGCAAGCCGCCACGTGCATGTAAGCAATGCTAGCTACTGCACTAGTGTGTGTGAAATACCGACTTTTGTATACAGAGCATGATGTTACGAATGATCATAGTGCAGATAGATGCTTACTTGAGAAGGAGTGAGATGTGGGAAAAGGCAATATGTCATCCCACGCCTAGGTCCCTAGGCATATCACCATGTTTATAACCATCCAATTATGTCGAGAGGGGGCAAGACGATTGGATGGTTGCTCCGTCTCAAGGTCTGGTGCACTTACTAAATGTTGGCAGAATAAGAATGAGAGAAATGATTTCTCCATGCAACACATATTCAAGAAATAAAAGTTTAAGATCAAATGAATGTTTTTATACATGACAATTTATATATTCACATTATTGATCCATTGAAACATGCGTACAGAGTCTGTGAGCATGGCTCCAGAGAAACGAGGCCGAAACCTTGCAAAATCCTGAGACTATGTTACGCTCATAACTGCCACAAAGTGGAGATGTAACATCTACCATGAAGAGTACACAAGTTCAAGAACTCGTATGCGCAAACATTTCTTAGGTGACCCTCAAAGACAAATTGGAAAGTGTAAGGGTCTGGGAGTGGAAAGGCTGATTGCCATCTTGGGTGGTCAGACAATCGGCACTGTAGACATGATTGTGGATGTAGTTGCACGTCATCGATCTCAACTTATAATTGAATAAATAACCATGGGTCTTTAAACCCTGGGCGAGCAATCGACGACTATGGAAAGTTGTTCGCAAAGTGCAACTACTCATAGTAGTGGCATTGGATCCCTTGCACAATCAGCAAGCTGCTCGAATGTGCAGATGGAAAGAGGACAATGCATAATGGGCCTCATTTGAATGCACATGCACGTGTGCTACAACAATCTCTCAAAGTTTCCTTCAAAGCACAACATATCGAGAAAGTGCAACAAGATGTGTTTGAAGCTATATGTCACACGGGATATCTGTTGAGCATGGTGCAAAGCCCACATTGGAAAAAAGCCATGGCCTCTGTCACTAAAGCTGGCTTGGGTTTTACAATGCCTAGTTACGATGCTGTTCGTAATAGCATGTTGGATGCTTACTATAGTAGAATGAAAGAGGAGATGCAACAAGTGGTTTATGATGGCATTGAGAAGACTGTCTGCACCCTCATATCAGATGGATGGAAGAATGTTAGCAAGTGACTATTGATTAATGTCATGGTTGTGACATTCAAAGGGGAGGCTTTCTGACAATCAATTGATACAAGCGGTGAGGCTAAGACAGGAGAATTCATTGCAGGAGCAGTTAAGTAGATGCATTGAAGAAATTGGTCCTGATAATTTATTATTCAGTTGATCATTGATAATGCCAAGAATTGTCGAAAGACTCAAAAAATTATAAATCGCAGATATCGATGTATTTGGGCATCGCCATGCTCGTGCCACTGTCTGGATTTAGTCTTGGAAGCTAGTACAAACACTTGAGACAAGCTTCTTCAAAGTTGTTGTGGATTAGCCACGAAAGGTCATGTTGTACTTTCTTAACCATGAGTGACTACTAGGAATATTCAGGACTAAACAACCTGCAATTCACCCGCTAGAGCTTCTAAAGCCAGGTGAAACGTGCTTTGGCACAAAGTATATAATGATGGAGTGGTTGTTAAAGTAGCAAGCCCTTGTAACGGAGACTTTATTTAGTGCCGAAGCGGCAAAGTGGATAGTCGAGGCACACTCAAACAACTCTCGTAGAGTGAATTTGGAGACCTGAAGGCATTGGTTAATAACTCGACGTTTTGGAGGAGGGTTCCAATGCAGTGCAAGCTATGAAGCCAATTTGGTTTGCAATTCATAGGTTGGATGTGAAAGGGCCAAGCATGGGAAGTGCTTATATGGCATGGTGGATTACTGAGAGGGATGTTTTGAAGGAAGATGCAAGGCCCAGCAAAGGGGGTAATGATGGGAATATCACACAAAAAATGATGTTCAGATAATGCAGTCATGGCATGATCTTCTTGGACGTTTCTTTTAGGATAGAGTATCCCTTTGCTGTTAGGGAACTGTCAACCTTTCGAAATAGAGAAGGATTGTTTGCTTATCCAAGAATCAAAGAACTAGCAAAAGACATTCCAGCATGGAGATGGTGGGAAGAGTGTGGAGCATCCATGCCTCATTTGCAAGCCTTGGCCATGAAAGTGTTGTTGCAACCTTGTAGCAACTCCTCTAGCGAATACAACTAGAGTAACTATAAGTTTGTGCATTCCGCCACAAGAAACCGCTTGACATTGGAAAGATTGGAAAAGCTAGTTTACCTCTATGCAAATGGTAGAGTTTTGGATTATGTGAAAGGGGTATCCAGCGAGAGTGATATGCTAAAGTGGGTACATATTGATCTTCCAGATCCCTTGCATAATGCCCCTATATTGACTCACCCTAAGCCGAATTCTAGTGACTCAGAAGAGGAGATGTTGGTTTGATGGTTGGTTAAAATTGGAACATGTTGCAATTGCAATTTTTTTAACATGCGATCCTTCTGCAATGCTATTTATTTTAAAATGCTACTTAAAATGTAATTCTTTCACGTTGCAAACCTTTTAAAATGTAATTCTTTTAAAAAGAAATTTAGTTGATATGCAATTTAATTGATATGCAAAAAATGGTTCTGATGGTGGCTGTAGCGATGGAAGACTAGCCCTTGATGAAATTATAAATCTTTCCAAGCACACTTTGTAGAGGGAGCATAAACCCCATACGCAATTTTCACATCAACAAACATAATAACAACTTGTCATCCTATTATAAAAGTGCACATTGTACACAATAGCAAAGTGTTTGTGAAATAGTTACAATTTCAATGACAATTAATCTATGATAATTTTCAAACATGCAAATTTTCACATCAACAAACATAATAATGGATTGTTATCATATTATTGTACATGGTATTGAGTTTGATCATAGTTTACATTTAGTCACAGTCAGTGGGCGAACTGTATACGTGTGCTTAGTTTCCAAATTTTAAGTTATAGATTAAGTGTCCAAAAAATTATCTTAAGAAGCTCATTTTACAAAAATTGTGAGCATCAAAAAATTGTTGGTCCATCTCCTGTTGCTAATTTTGCAGACTACATGAACAATTGGATCACGTGCAATTGTGCAACAGAATGATGAATAACCTGCACAACAATACCACCAACACCAAAGTGGACAGGATGGAGTCATAGATAAAGAGCATTCAGAATACACTTGCAAAATAAATAACATTCAAAATACACAATGCAAGTGTAAACTAAATTTCACTCAAAAGCAACATGCAAATTCATGAACATTTCTTGCAGCATAATCTACTACTATAGCAATCACTATGAGCGAATTCCGTAAAGTCACTATCCAGTGTCAATCGATGTAAGAACAGAATACATATAACAACATCACATATCCAAGATGATCTAGATCAGCTTTGCCAATCACACATCCAGTTGGGAAGAGTTTTATCGAGAGGAACCGGCCGGTTGGTTAAAGCAGGCTATCATCTGGATAAAAGTCGGCTCTACTAACACCTATGTACATAAAGAGATATGATATATAAGAATATTGAAACACGGGGAAAATAGCTGGCAGATGCGAGACATCACCCGGCTTCAATCTTTACTATTATTATACACATCAGTTGAGGCGAGGAGAGTACAATCGCTCAAAACAGATCATCTTCGGGCCTGACTGAGACATAAACAAACATCTCTCCCTCTCTCTCTTTTACTCTCCCTCTCTCTCTTTTACTCTCCCTCTCTCTATTTTCCTCTCTCCCTTTACTCACCCTCTCTTTCCTCTCTCTCTTTTACTCTCCCTCCCTCTCTTTTCTCTCTCTCTTTTACTCTCCCTCCCTCTCTTTACTTTCTCTCTCTTTCAATCCCTCTCTTTCCCTCTTTCAAACAACCTACTCATAGTCAGCCAAACGAGGTGAGTCTGACCGGCTGAGGTGGGTCATCACCTAGCCCAACTGACTAACTCTAACAGCTCTATGAGCTCACCAAAAGCTGAAGGTGGGAGTTGCAACGAGAAAGTGATAGGTTTGTAGGGTGTAGTGGTGGGGGTGGGGTCCTTTTATAGATTTTGTCATAGGCACCGCTGGTACCCTTCTTGTACCACATTTTATCTCAACATACAGGATTTCATATTCTTCCCAATCGGATGATCCAGGCTGTCACACATGCCGATTGGACATGTACCACATGGCACAAAAATGTTAACGGTGGTGTTTACTGATGCCCTAATAATTACCACCGGTATAGACCACAAACCATGTGGGGCAACTAATACCACTTGGTATGGTTAGACACCGTGTAGTGTTTTTCGTAATGGTACCATGCGATAAGAGTGTGTACTGCACGGTGGTCTTTTGATCGTCAGCAAGTGTAAAGAACATTGTTTTTTTGCATTTAGGACGTTATGATGCGATCTTTAGTCGAAAAGTACATATTTTTATTCTAAAAAACATACTTTTTAAATCCTTGGTTGGAACATCATGCAATCATGGTGGTTGGTTCAGCTCAATCACGAAAGTGATTTTTCTTAGATAGGGAATTTTCTCTAGCTTGCACACTTCCTAGTTACAAACTAGTAAATGATATAAAAAATCCTCTTTTTTTCTATATAAAGAGAGAGCAATATGGAATTCTAAAAAATCATTGTCATTTTTCCTAATTACTCTAATTATAAAAACGACCTAGAAGTCTCATACCTTGAAGAATGCAAACACAAATGTGAAGAGAATTACCATGCCCACATGGACACCTGCTACAACCCCCAAAAATGTCATGCTAGAAACTGAGATATTCATGGATGTACCAGGCCACTATTTTTTTTCCTCTTCTAGAAACTTTTATAATTACACCATCCAAATCCCCCAATTGTGAAGTGATCAGACCATAGAATATCCATGAGATTGGTTTCACCCAGTAATACCATCTCCACCAAAAAAAAATTCATTGAATTCATGCCATCTCAACATAACTTAGAAATCAAATTCCCTGCATAGCTCTCAACAGTATCACAATTATTTTGATGGTGTGACTAGTCCCATATTTCTAGTGCAACTTTGAACATATCTTAGAGAATGAATTTACAACATAGCTCTTGACAATATCACACCCTTGGGGGGGTCACTATGTATAAACCCTCTATACCATGTGCATTCAAGGCATATTTCTAAAATCCCTTATTTGTGTAAATTTTTCATTAATAAAATGTACCCCTTTTCTATACAAATCTGTAAATTTTTTCCAAAACTATTTTAAATAGTCCCTTATGTATATTTATTTTTGTAAATTTTAGAAATAAAAAATATCCTTTTGTTGAACTCACATGATAGGGTTACATATGATGAGTGACCCCCCCGAGATCGCACCTATCTTCTCAATGGAGCTAGGTCTATATTTCTAGTGCAACTTTGGAGGGTTAAATTTATTGTTCATAGGATCAAGAAGGCAACAAAGAGGCTCCAAAGTTTATAGAAGGCTTATGAAACTATGGCAACAAAGGAATGGTTGGACATGATTGCAATGATCATCATGCCATGTAAAGGTGAAGTACACAAAAGAATAGAACATAAAGATGAGAAATTGAAATAATTTCAACATGGAGTACACTATCAACCCATATATGAGAGTTTGAATTAACCTATAAGGGATCTCAACTCTCTCTTGTGAGCAAAATTTCCAAGCATTCTCAATTTAGTGCATAAGGATGAGCTAAAACTAAATTTGAATTAACCACCTCAAACCTCACGAAGACATAAATTTGGAATTTGGCAATCCCACCAAAACCCCAAGGATGAGAATTTGGTAGATTGACAATAGGTAGAATAAAACACTACACCTATCCACCACATGCGTATGTATGTATGTATCTTACTTACATGCGTAACACACACATATATGCATGTACATATCTTACTTACATGCATATGTATGCATGTGCACATGTGTGTGTGTGTGTGTGTAACAAAACTTTGCATCCATCAAATTGTTAAAGTAAGTATATAAGGATATTGACATCTTTTCATGTGGTACTTTAGTACTTATTAAAAGATTGAGCATCATCAAAATGTTAGCAAAACTTGAGGACATCACCAATTACATATATTATTTGTTATCAAAGCTTTGCATGTAAGATTCTCTCTCTCTCTCTTGTTGGAATGCTCACCTCCCCATCTATAAGCCCCTATATGAGGAGAACATGGGCAACACCTTGGCTACCATGTGGCAGCATGCTCATAGCAAAACATATGGAAATGGGGCTACTATATGGAAAAACACTACATTAGAGAATTTTGGAATCTCCCAAGTCCCACTTTCAAGTAAAAGGTTAAGATTTGACTGTTGGAACACTGAAAGGAAAGAGTAGAGTGGACACAAAATCAGAATACTTGCTTATGGAATGAAGAAGAGTGAGGTCCTTAAGTAGGCACCTCATACAAGCTCACTGACATCACTGATGACCTCAGAGCTCCACAATCATCTCCTCAATCTGCTCCTAGATTCACTCAATCATCCTATGTGGCTCTCCACACCTAACTGTGCTTATGGGCACCTAACTGTGCCTCTAGCACTCACACATAGAAACATAAGGTGTGCCTGAGGCATACACCTTGAGATATCCCAACAAACCCCCCCTCAAGGGAATGCCTCAAGCTATGTCAAGGATACATCTAGTCTCATAGTTTCTCATGCCATCTCATGGTGGTCAAGGATAAATCTATGGCTAGGTTCTCATGCTAGCAAGGGTTTCCTTGGGTGTAAGGTAAACAGAAAGGGATACAAACAGACCTTCCAATGGTTATCTCCCCTACATGTACATGCACACAATGTCTGTAGGAGGTACCATGGAACAAAAACATACACATGGCCTACATCATAAGGTGACCAGAGGTGTTTACAAAACACACAACACACAATAATTTATTTTCATTCATTTTGGAGGACTATCTAGGCTGAGTACCTTGACATAAAAAGAGATATCTGGAGCATACATAGAGATGATTTAAAATGCATAATCTTCATGGGATGCCTCATCTTGTGGAGGCAAATTCACTGTAAGTAGATTTGCATTTTCTGTCTTTGCTTTGTCTCTGCAAAACTTCTCACTATGGTTGTTTTTGCCACAGTGCTTGCATGGATTGCAGTCCTTTGAAAGGTGATTTGTCTTTCCATAGTGATTGCAAGGAGAATACTTGCCCTTCTGGAATTTCATAACATAAGCAGTGTCATTGCCTTTCCTTAACTCCATATGTCTTTCTTCTTCTTGGAGAGCTGAGATAATGCCTTCAATGTTTGGATTGGGAAGATTCTTCAAAGTGCTAACAATGTGATCAAAACTTTCAGGCATACTCTTAAGTAGCACTGCCATAGCATCATCAGGGGTGATAGGAGAGTTGATAGAAGCTAATTGATAGAAGCTAACTGAGTCATAAGACTCCGCATATAGTTGACATGAGCAGCTAAAGTAGTATCACTTGCCATCTTTAATTCAAAGAAAGAGATTTTAAGTGATAGTTTAGATATGTGAGAGCTTGCACCAAAAATCAAGTCTAGCTTCTGCCATGCTTCCGATGGAGACTCCAAGTCAGATATATGATGTATGTAATCATCACCCAAAGCTAAAGCAATTATACCATATGCTTTTTCTTCTCTTGCTGGATCCCTTGCCGGTCGTGTCGGAGCTGAAGATTCTCCAGCATTTGAGGCCGTAGAAGAAGCGGTAGGAGTAGGTTTGACAAGTCCCCATAAGTTCTCCCGCATCAATGCAAATTTTACCTTCATTTGCCATGTATGGAAGCCCTTTCCATTGAACTTCTCAAGATTATATAAGATAGCCATGAGAGGGTCTAACCCAGATATTGGGCAGTGTCTATCTCTCTTACAAGGCAAAAATAAGTGAAATGCTTCCAAAGTATAGGCACTTGATGTAGCAAATAGTAGTGACTAGTTTTCAAACAATGATGCTACTTTTTGCATGCTTCATAGGATTGGATGAAATAAACACTTTCCAATCACAACCAGGTCTAGCAAGTCAAAACAAAACTGAAGCAACACTTGTAGTGAAGTTATTGAAAACTTCAAAAGACCAGAAATGCTAGAGTAGCATTTTATGTAGCATCATTTTCAAAAGTATGTCAAAACTGTCAAAACTAGAGAGCTGAACTTGGAGGGCTCATATCACACTCTTCAAAGCAAAAGAAAGGGGGCTTTCTGAGGCAAAAGAAAGCTGGTATACCACAGTAGATCCTTTGGGAAGAAGAGGCGAAAATATGCGTCAGGTCGCCTTCACCTTCTTGAACAAAGTCGACTGGTTTTTCTCTGTTTTCTCCTTCAATATGCAGCCATTGCTACACAGATTTCAGCACAAGGTAGCTCTAGGTATGGAGAAGCTTGCCCTGGAAGGAATTAGACAAAGACAGAGCAGGCGCAGAGAACTTGCAGGAAGAAGAATCGACGATTTTCGTGCAATGGCGACCAGCTGTGCGTATTATTCTTCAATTGCTTACAGTCGTAAACTCGCCCCATCAAGAGGGATCTCCAGCAAAAAGGGCGTGGGAAATAGGTGAGAATCAGAGGAGAACAAGCTCAAGCAAATTTTTGGAAGAAGAGGGAGAGATGGTGAAGAAGAAGAAGAAGAAGATGATGATGTGGCAAAAAATGGGCTCAAGGGGGATCAAATGGCTCTGATACCATGTTGGAACACTGAAAGGAAAGAGTAGAGTGGACACAAAATCAGAATACTTGCTTATGGAATGAAGAAGAGTGAGGTCCTTAAGTAGGCCAAGCTCACTGACATCACTGATGACCTCAGAGCTCCACAATCATCTCCTCAATCTGCTCCTAGATTCACTCAATCATCCTATGTGGCTCTCCACCACCTAACTGTGCTTATGGGCACCTAACTGTGCCTCTAGCACTCACACATAGAAACATAAGGTGTGCCTGAGGCATACACCTTGAGATATCCCAACATTGACCATGTGGCCAAAACTTGAACCGTTATTTAAAAGTGGACCTTGGGAGAATTCTCTAATATGGTGTTTAGGATGGATTCCACTTTCAAGTATTGGATTCAGATTTGACCATGTGGCCAAATCTTAATCATATTGGTAAGTCCCAAACTATTTAAAAATTTTCAAATTCCCTAATATAGTGTTGAAAGCACATGGCACTACTACACATGGGCCCTATTCTGATGCTTAAGCACCGATGTTTAGCCTGCACGGGGGTGCTAATCATCGGTAATCAAAGCGAGATTAGTTAAGTGTCGCTATATAGCAACTTTAGACAAGTGTCACTATATAGCGACTTTTAAAGAGAGTCGCTATATAGCGACACTTACTAGACTTGTGAATGGTTGTTATATAGCGACACTGAGATAGTTTCCTATAGCGACATTTTACAGGGAGTGTTTTTTCCCATACCGACCTTTAAAGATAGTTTTTCCCAATGACAAATTTTTTTTCCTTTTCATACATGTTTGATCCTTTGAGAGAATAAAAGTACAAGAGCATGTACATCAAGTTTGAAGCTCATATATTCATGTCCAAGTTTGAGATGAAAAAAATCAATGAAGAGCATTTACATCAACGGCTTCATCTTGAGCCAAGTCTAATGCGCCAAACAAGTCTATCTCTAACTCTATACTGAGTTGATCTCCTATATCATCATCGTACTCTAGCATCATACATTTACCTAAGACATGATCATCTTCTTCAATAAAGTGTGGTGATTCTTGATGATCATCATCTTCTTCCTCAATACTATGATCTCCATCTTCCTCCCGTACGATGTCATTATGTGCATCTTCCTCTTGGCTCATATTGTGATCTTCATATTCTTCGCTAGATCCATCTAGATCAATTGGATCCGACATTGGTAGTGGCATCTCCATATCCACATCTCTATCTTCAAAAATTTGCTTACTTTGTGGTGCAACTTGGATCAGAACGATCCGGATGAAAAACCACCTATATTGAAGATGGGTGCCAAATGCCATCAATTATATATATGAAATTATGCTTAACTACATGTATCAATGGATCTTTAAAAATGAAAGCGTCAATTAATTAAATCATTAGTATGCACCTACTCACAATGCTTGGGAAGAACAAAAGTATCACTTTCATCGGTCCAAAGTTTGGTGGAGTCTATTGCAAAGAAACCGCTTCTGTCTTTTCTCTCTATCACATGGGGACCATTGTAAATAGTTCTAAACCATTTTACATCAAGAATGAAAATACTAAATCGTCTGAAATCAATTTCATAAATTTTGCGTATGGTCCCACAATAATCCAACTACGAGGATCTGAAGTACTTGCTCGGCTATCTTGTGTGAAGTTAGCCATGACTCCACAATCATATGTGACTCTCTTTGGATCGATGCATTTCACATGAAAATGTCATCCATATGACCATAATGCACTGTACTTTTTGTACTGCAAAAGAGCATCATTAAAACAATGAAGATGCATCTATTTTATAGTGTATATTTTTGAGATATCGAGCTCCACTCGTGATATGCCAGGGTGACCATTGTGCATTTATGTCATCGACTTGTTAGCTGTAGATGCAATTGGTACACCGCCCATGAATAATAGCTAGATGACAGCTATCTTTATGTACTCTAGTTAGTGGCTCAGTTAGTATGCCACCTTAGCTAGCTCAGTTTGGTTTGAGACCCACATATAGGGTTCACCTATTCCTTTTGTACTTAGAGAGTTCTTTTGGCTTTCACAACGAAGAAGAGAAAAATTGTATTCAGCCTCCACCTTTGTGTATATTCCCCCATTGTGTATGTGAGAAAGGTGCAAGTGAGACTCCTTCCGTCTCTCCCACTCTCTTTACATGGTATCAGAGCTCATTTTGTGGTAAGGAGCTCAAGAAATTAAACCAAGTTTGTGGTGTCCTAGTAAGAGGATCAGTGTTGCTTTCCTTTTCTCGAGTTTGGGAGGAAATCTCTGCAGGTAGCATAGCCGGAAACTGCAAGAGTGCACTGTCTCAGATTGGGACACCCTTCACGGTGTGGGGAGAGGGCAGTATATGCTATGGATAGAGGCAAACCCTTCAGTGAAATTATTTTTTTGATTCAGGACCATTTTGAGGCCCGTTTTAGTGGCGGAAGTTTTCCACATGCACTCAGGAAAGTGCCTTGTTGTTGTTGTGTGACCACTGTTCTATAGGTCGGTGAAAAGTTGCCACAAAAATTGCATCATATGCCTATACATAGAGATATTTGGAGTAACACAATCATTCTTATTGCCTGTTGATGAATAATCATCACTAGGAAGTGACTATGTGGTCAAATACCACTCTCGTCAGTTTTGCACATTTGCCCTTGTGAGGCAGAAGTCATGTTTTTTTTTGCAGTGACAGAATATTTTGCAGTGTTTTGTAATGGCATCTGATGCTGTTTCACAGATTGTCACTGAAAAGCTTTACAAGAACAACTTCCAAGCATGGAAGTTTAGAATGACGAATTTCCTTACAGGAAAAGGCTATTGGGAGTTCACTACTAGAGCTGAACAAGAACCAATTATTCCTAATGTTCCCAGTCAACAAGAGTTGCAGGCATTTAAAAACTGGCATGACAGAGCCAGAAAAGTTATGTACTAGCTATCTATTAGTATTTCAGATTCTATGATTGTGCATATTCAGGATGCAAGCATGCCAAAGGAGGTGTGGGATACTTTGACAAAAATGTATAGCACAAATACGCAAGCCAAGAAAATGCAGCTCAAGCAGGAGTTGCATAATGTGTAGAGAGAAAATATGAGCATCAATGACTACCACATGAAGGTGAAGAAGATTGCAGATGCACTTGCTTCCATTGGGTTGGCAGTGGAAGATGATGATTTAGTTTCCGTAACCTTGAATGGTCTAGGAAAGGATTATGCATAGTTCCGAACATCCATTGCCATCCGTGAGAATTTTCCTGACTTTGGGGAGTTGATTGCTCTTCTAATTTCTCAAGAGCAGAGAAATGGTGGTGCATCTTCTTCAAGAGGACCTTCAAAAGAAACTATCTTCTACTCAAATGCTAGAAGACGTAGAGGCAAAGGTAGAGCAGGCTGATCTGGAGGCCATGGTAGAAATCAGAATATGTAGCAAATTCAAGAAAACCAGTCCTATGGAGGACATGGTAACTTTAGAGGCAAGGGGAGCCAACGAGGTCGTGGTGGATGGCAGAGAGGCCAAAATGCAAACAGCAATGTTGAATGCTACTACTGTGGTAAAATGGGTCATATGGTTAAAGACTACTATAAAAAGCAGAATGACATCATGACTAGAAAATTGCAGCAAGGCAATTATGCATCCTCTAGTAGACAGGGTGATGACAGAAATGAGCATCTGTTTATGGTGCAGCACATGACCAATTTTGTGACAAGTGCAATGATGTGTGGTATGTTGACTCAAGTGCATCAAACCACATGACAGGTCATGTAGAATGGATGCATGATGCAAGGAAAATGGAAAGACCAGGATTAATGGTTTAAATGGTTGAGCAGAGTTTGCAGGTCAGATTTAATTCTCATGGATGCTTTGTTGAGGATATGCAAAATAAAGGTTGCTTGATAGCAAAAGGGAAGAAGAAGGGCAGGATATTTGCGTTGGATGTGGACATGCCTGAATTGAGTGCAACAATGTTTGCAGATGGGACCGGTGTAGTTGTAGATATTGATATCTGGCATAAATGCATTGGTCATGTTAATGTATAGCAACTTAAATTAATGAAGGCCCAAAATATCATTGCAGGATTGCCTAAGTTCAAGGTTGCAGAAATGCATAAGATATGTGAAGCCTGTCAATTTGGAAAACAGGCAAGGAAACCATTTCCTAGACATGTTTAAGAGAGTAAGAGGCCATTGGAATTAATCCACTCTGATGTGTGGACTACTAAAGCTGCATCTATTGGAGACTGTCATTATTTTGTCACTTTTATTGATGACTACAGCAGAAAAGTTTGGGCATATATTATGAAAAAGAAAAGTGAAGTGTTTGGGCATTTCAAAGCTTTTAAAGCTATGGTTGAAAAAGAAATAGGCTTGCAAATAAAATGCTTAAGGTTAGATGGAGGGGGAGAGTACCTCTCAAATGAGTTTGCAAGGTTTCTACAGGAGCATGGCATAAAGTAGCAATATTCATGTAGTCATACCCCACAACAAAATTGACTTGCAAAAAGGAAAAACAAGCATATTGGAGAGGTATCTCGTGCCATGCTCAATGAAAAAGACCTGCCAAATTATTATTGGGCTGAAGCAGTTGCTACAGCAATCTACATAATGAATAGGACTCCACTGCAGCAATACATGGCATGATGCCAGAGGAGAGGTATACTGGTAGGAAACCAGATATTTCTCATTCGAAATTTTTTGGTTGCATTGCCTATGTTCATGTGCCACATGAGTTGAGATCCAAGTCGGATCCAAAAGTTGAGAAGTGCATCTTTATTGGTTATTCTCTATAGTAGAAAGGGTATAGATGCTATAACCCTTCTACTCGTAAGTTTACAGTGAGCAGATATGTTGTTTTTGATGAGATGAGCAGCTAGTATAAACCAGTAAATGTGATTGATGATTTAGATGCACAAAATGATAATGCTACACAAAATTCACAGTAGCAATCACAAAATATTAGTGGACCTGTAGTGTCCTCTAGTAGTGGTTCACATACTTCACCATGGATAGGCAAATTGAGATCAAGAGGATGTCCTCAAAGCAATCTAGATAGTGGTATGCAAGTATCATGAAAAGGAAAAGAGACAGTAGATCAGCCCATGTTTGATGTGAATGCAGGTCACTCTTATGTGGATGGTGAATCCAGTGACTCAGAACAGAGCATTGATGATGAGTTGGGTATTCCTTCTATTGTTACACCTAGAGTAAGGAAGACCAGGGATGTTTTGAGAACACCTGGAAGTTAGCCTATTTTGCAGAGGTCTACCAGACCTAGGTATCCTATGGATAGGCTGAAATATGATGGATTTACAGCCATTCACTATGCCTATATGGTCAAAGTGATACAGGAACCAGAACCCACTTCTTTTGAGCAAGCCATGGAAAATGAAAAATGGGAGAAAGCCATGGATGAAGAAATGGATGCCTTGGAAGCAAATGCTACATGGGAATTGGTGCCTTTGCCTAAAGACAAGAATGCAATTGGCTGCAAGTGGGTTTATAAGGTGAAGCACAATGCAAATGGTTCTATGAACAGATACAAGGCAAGATTAGTTGTCAAGGGGTATGCACAGACATATAGCATTGATTATGAAGAAACATTCAGTCCGGTTGCAAGGATGGCAACCGTAAGAGCAGTCATTGCTATGGCTGCATCAAAGGGATGGTCTTTACATCAGATGGATGTAAAGAATTCTTTCTTACATGGTTGCATGAAGAGGTCTAAATGAAGCAGCCACCAGGTTATGTTCATGCTGTTCATCCTGAGTTTGTTTGCAGGTTGAAGAAAGCCTTGTATGGCTTGAAGCAAGCACCCAAAGCATGGTCTGAGAAGATAGGATAGTATCTTGTCACTATTGCCTTTCAGATTTCCAAGGCAAATTTCTCACTTTATGTGAGAGAAATAAAGAAAGGCATTATGCTGCTTGTCATTTATGTTGATGATTTGATCATCACAGGTGATAGTGATGAAGATATCCTTCATGTGAAAATGCTATTGAAGAAAAAGTTTGAGATGAAGGATTTTGGAGAGCTGCGTTACTACTTGGGCATTGAGGTGATTAGATCCACAAGTGGGATATGGCTCTTGTAGAGGCATTATGCATTAGACATGCTGTCCAAATATGGGATGAGAGGCTGTAAGCCTATTTTCGTTCCTTTGGAGTAGAATATGAAGTTGAGCGAAGATGCAGGTGAGCTTCTAGAAGACCCTACTATGTACCAATGCATAGTAGGAAGTTTGATTTATATGACTATTACCAGGCCAGATTTGAGCTATGCTGTTGGTTTGGTAAGTCGGTTTATGCAGGCTCCAAGGAAACCGCATTTGATGTGGCTAGATGCATACTAAGGTATGTGAAGTCCACATTGTAGTATGGGCTATTTTATGAGACTAGGATTCAGATACAATTGCATGGATACAGTGATGCTGATTGGGCTGGTAGTATTTCTGATAGATGATCTACAAGTGGATATGTGTTCTCTTTTGGGAGTGTTGCAATCACTTGGAGCAGTAAGAAACAGCCTATAGTTGCCTTGTCGAGCACAAAGGCTGAGTACAGGGGTGCAGCAATGGCTGCATGTGAGGCAGCTTGGTTGCATAAGCTATTTTATGATATGCATCAGTCTACAGATGGGTCAGTTGTCATTTATTGTGACAACATGAGCAGTATACACTTGGCAAATAACCCAGTCTCTCATGCTATAACAAAGCACATTGAGGTGCATTATCACTATGTGCGGGAGAAGGTTCTAGTAGGTTTTATTGATCTAGTTTATGTCAACATAGAGGATCAAGTAGCTGACATATTCACAAAAGCATTGGGTGCAAAGAAGCTATGCAAGTTTAGAGACCTACTTGGTGCGTAGGAATAGGGATTGAGCTCGAGGGGGAGTGTTGAGATATCGAGCTCCCACTCGTGATATGACAGGGTGACCATTGTGCATTTATGTCACTAACTTGTTAGCTGTAGATGCGATTGGTACACTGCCCATGAATAATAGCTGGATGATAGCTATCTTTATGTACTCTAGTGAGTGGCTCAGTTAGTATGCCACCTTAGTTAGCTGAGTTTGGTTTGAGACCCACATATAGGGTTCCTATTCCTTTTGTACTTAGAGAGTTCTTTTGGCTTTCACAACTGAGAAGAGGAAAACTATTTTTAGCCTCCACCTTTGTGTATATTCCCCCATTGTGTATGTGAGAAAGTTGCAAGTGAGACTCCTTCCTTCTCTCCCACTCTCTTTACATATATTGCCACAAATAATTACTTAATTATGTCAAGAGGTAAGAAACTTACATGCATCATACATCCAGATGATAACCCTCGCTCGCACTCATTTATTGTCTCTCCATCATGTTCGGCTTTATGTAGAGCCAGTTGTAGCCAATCAAGTGACATGAGTGGGGAGAAGGGTGAGATCCCATGGATATGGTTGCGATCGCCTGTAAATTACTCTGAATCTCTTCCTTGCAACTATTCTTTCTGCTTTGGCTTCTTCATATCTTTCAATCCACTTCTGCATCTCCTTGCTATTAGGGATACAAAACTTATTGAATTAATTTTCTCCATTTGCTCTTTGCTCATCTTTCTTTTAATCCCTTTTCCTTGGGGAACCTCGCCAATGATGCGATCATCATCCTTGTTATGCCAAGCCTACCATATATCAAGATCCGTGGATGCAAGAAACTCCATGATATATACTAATGACTCTTGCACAAGCCATCCCTCTGCCATGCTTGCTTCTGTTCTTGCTCTTTGCCTTACGAATCCCTTCAAGGTTTTCATAAACCGCTCCAAAAAAAAATCCACTGACTATGAATGGTACCTGCAATGGCCACCTCATCAACTATGTGCACAAGCAAGTGCACTTGAGTTGTCATAATGCTCAAGGGAAAGTGCTTCTCAAGCAAGCATACGTCTTCAATGGTGTCCACCCTAGCCTTCTCGATGCTCGATATGGAGATCTCTTTTTGAGATAACCACCTATTTCACATGCCCATGTAAGATATATTCATAACCAGTCTACAGATTATTCAGCTTAAATTGAAGAAAATGCAATCAATGCGATTTGCTAGTAAGAATGCCTCACAATACCACTAATCTTGAATATAGCATTTCTAACATCTTCTTGTAAGCACCCTTTTACTGTAATTGGGAGGATGAACTATCAAAGCAACAAAGAAGTCATGTCAATAATATAACATAATCATAATTACACTAACACATCACGATTATTAGTACACTAATCCTACAGCTTAGAATACCTGTAAGACCTTGTGCCAATCATGGGACTTGAGCCCACTAAGCTTATTGTCCTTTGAAAATGCTCCTTTCAAGCAATGCATGTACCCAGTGGGTGTTCAAAAAGAGGCAATGTCCACCCTGACCATTTCCTCCTCTTTCTTAGAGAGGATCCACATGCTGCTTTTGGGAGGACAACTTTTTCTGAAGCATGCACTTGGGGCTACAAATGAGACATCATATTCATAGCATGCAAGTCTTCTCACACTCCTCTCGAGTCTTTGGAAGCTCATGAAAGTTGGATAGCCTCTTCATACCACGAGGAGGTTCCTCTCCATTCGCCCTCCAAGCCTAAATCCAATCAGTTGCCTTCAAATATGGTGGTGGTGGATCAAGCTGACCTTCATGCGCAAGATGGTCTAGTGGAAGGTATCAAGCATGACCTTCATAAACATTTTTCTTGATGTGTTTGGAGTATTGTGCAAGCAGTTTCAAACCCCATCCATAAATAGGACAAGCATGGTACCCACTTGTAACAAGTAATGTACGCATGCATGAATGTGTTAGTATAAGACATGCGCGTGAAAGAGAGTTATAACAGCATAATCCTATATTATACATGTAAGACACAACCACGTACCTGCACACTCTCCATATCATGGGTAGTCATGCATGGTCCACATCAAGATACCCCTAACCAAAATATCATTGGTATGTCTAGGAGCTCTAGAAATATCAAAGACCTACACTCCTCTCCATAAGATCTGTAACACCTCTATCAAAGGTGCCATGTACATGTCCATATTTTTGGCATTGTACTTCCCTGGCACAAGTAGTGCAAGCATGAGGTGTCCCTTCTTTATTGTTAGCCATGGTGGGATATTGTAATTCACCAAGACTATGGGCCATGTCAACCAAGATGTCGAGCATAACCCAAAAGGATTCACGCCATCCATGGTGAGCCCAAGATGTATGTTCCGATGGGCGTAGGAACCCTCTCTTCTCTTATTCCCTCTTCTTCCCCTCTTTTTCTCTTTTCCTCCATCTTTCCCCCCCTCTTTCCCTTATATGCTCATGCATAAGCATAAGCATATGCTTTCTCTCTTTTTCTCTTATGCATATGCTTCTCCTTCTCTTATGCTTATGCTCTTTTTCCCTCTTCTTTTTCCCCTCTTTCAATCTCTTTTTCCCTCTTCCTTTTCTTTTTCACTTTCTTTTTTCCTCTCTTTTTATCCTCTTTTCATAAGTATATGTATTTGCCTATGCTTATGCTTATGAATGAGCATATGCTTATGCATGAGCATATGCTCACATGCTCATGCATAAGCACAAGCATATGCTTTCTCTCTTTTTCTCTTATGCTCATATGCTCATGCATAAGCATAAGCATATGCTTTCTCTCTTTTTCTCTTATGCTCTTTTCCCCTCTTCTTTTTCCCCTCTTTTCAATCTCTTTTTGCCCTCTTTCAATCTCTTTTTCCCTCTTCCTTCTCTCATGCTTATGCTCTTTTCTTCTCTTCTTTTTTCCCTCTTCCTTCTCTTCTTTTTCCCATCTTTCAATCTCTTTTTCCCTCTTCCTTCTCTTATGCTTATGCTCTTTTCCCTCTTCTTTTTCCCTTCTTTCAATCTCTTTTCCCCTCTTCCTTCTCTTCTTTTCCCCTCTTCTTTTTCCCCTCTTTTCAATCTCTTTTTCCCTCTTTCAATCTCTTTTCCCCTCTTCCTTCTCTTCTTTTTTCCTCTTTTTTTTCCTCTCTTTTTCTCTTCTTTTCATAAGCATATGCCTATGCCTATGCTAATGCCTATGCTTATGCTTATGCTTATGCATGAGCATATGCTCATATGCTCATGCATAAGCATAAGCATATCCTTTCTCTCTTTTCATGTGTTTTTCCTTCTTTTATGCTTATGCTCTTTTCCCCTCTTCTTTTCCCCCTCTTTTAATCTCTTTTCCCCTCTTCCTTATCTTCTTTTCATAAGCTAAACCCAGCTAGGTAGACAAAGCTGACTGGAAGTTTTGCAAGAAGCAATATAGGGACCATCCCGAACTGTTCGAGGGTTAGAGGAGGGTTGTGAGGAGATGGGCTAGACTTCGTAGGTACTTCGCACTTTGGTGCAGGCAGACGATTGGTGTTCAAGGCAACTATGGTAAGTTTATTTCTTCTCATTTTGTTATTGTTCTATTTGTTTTACTACATATTGCATGCACTTTATCTAACTCTTGTAAATTGGGCCCACAACAAGCTGCAATGGATCGCCTTCCCACAGACATAGAGACGAGACACGGGTTCCACATAGGAACAAAGCCATGGTTTATTGAGTAGGAGGTGCAGGGAGCAACGGTCGATTGGGCTGAGGTGGTTGCTTGCACAGTATAAGTCTACTCCTACTTGTAATCTCACTTTTTAAACTGTTTTATTCTTTAAGTTCCAATCTGATTTCCAATTAATATGGTTTCACTCTTAGAATCAAAGCTCAAATGTCCCATCAGTGGAGGTGAGCTATGATGATGAGGGATTAGGCTTACACGGCTTCAACGAGGGCTAGGGATTAGATGCATCTCAGCGTAGCTCACGAGGGCCAGGGATCAGGCCAGCACGACAAGGACGACCATTTGGATGAGCAGTAGTAGTAGTAGTATTAGTAGTAGTTTGCATATACTTCGCCATGTATATGCTTCTATATGTCAGCTTGTTTGAGGGATTTTGTATCACTCTTTTTGAAAGGGTAATTTTGTAACGAATAGTTTTGTATATCTTCAACATGTATATGCTTCTGTTGCTCGGCTCGTTTGAGCGATTTTGTATCACCCTTTTCACAAGGAAAATTTGGTATGACAAATAACATTCTTTTGTAATTACTTAAAAAAAATATGAGTGGGGCAAACCAGGGCTTGCTGTGGCCCTGTTTAGCCCCACTAATGTTTTCTTTTAGCTTTTATTAATCATCGCTATATAGAGACATTTACCAATGTCGCTATAGCAACGTTTATTAGTGTTGCTATGTAGTGACGCTTATATAGCGATCGTTCTTTTTTGATGCTAATAGCGACATAAATACCGACCTTTGCACTCATTAAAAAAAAACTTTTTAGTGTAAAAAAGGTCAGTATTTTTGTCAAAAAAGGGCCTGTGCCTTGTAGTGTGGGCTACCATGTGGGAAGTAGATCCAAGGAAATACTTGGTAGTTTAAAGCTTCCATGGTGCATAGGAGGTGCACAGCAAGGGTATTGACATGCCACATGGTTTTCTGTAAATGGAGGGAGTATGATTGCATAGGTAATACTGCATGGAACAAAGCGATGTGCTGGCAAGTGATGCTAGCAACTATAGGAAGGCATACATTAGAATATATGAAGTTATTGGAGAGGATCCAAAGTCTAGAAAAGGCCTTGATAGTAGGAGTTAGTCTTGTGATGATTTGTCAGTCTTCCACTATGGGATACCCTCTGTTGCTTCATTTCTAACAACCTCATTTCCTTCATGCTTCTGCTTTTCCATAATAATCCTTATCACGCTACTAATTAAGTTGTAGCCATATATCACTTTCTAGTGTATGAAAAATATTAACATGACAACTTGGCAAGAGAGCTAACAAATCTGCACCTTCCCAGTTCATTGACACTTCTATCCACACACCAATATTATTTTCAATGTAGATAGTGACCTACATGGAAGGTGCAATCTAGATGCCAACCAAGCTTTGAAACATGAACCTGTGCCTTGCAATTTTTACCAAAAACTCCTATACACACATCTCAAAGTCCCTCGTAACATTCCTACATTTCTTGATGTATCTCTAAACACCTCAGAGTGATCAGTGTAAAGGGTAGTAGACTCACACAAAAGATTGCACACCAATACTACATCATTGGGATTCTTTATTGAATCACATATTAAACAAAAAAGCCCTCCCGATGCTGTAGTTTGTTGACTATAAGGACATAAATTTTCCAAGCTGGGAGGTGGGTGCTTCCTTTCATATGAAAGCATCTTGCCTATTCCTTAAACAACAAGGTCATGAGGCCGAACTCCAATGTGTTGATGAAGAAATTTGATGTGAAAAGAAATTGCATACAATACTGAACTCAAACTTTTGCATTCATCACTACTATATCTAATCCCCATTTAATCAATATCCGATTAGCCTTTTCGACATCTTGACCACATGCATTTGGCAGTTGATCTGCAAAAGTAACTCTCATTAGTGATAGATTTGTTCACGCTCATTGCAAAAGTCCTAAGTTTGTGCCTTACCCTTCTATAATAATTGGGCCATAAACTATTGAAGTACATGAACTTCGAAAGTGAAGATTTGTGACTCAATATTCGAGGGATTGGCAGAACATAGGCTACAATCAACGGATAGTTAGTGGGAAGGGAAAGGCAAGAAGATTGTGAAGCAAAAATCAAAATAGCAAGTGATAATGTCAATATGATGGGGCTATGAGCTTGGAAGAGGCCATTGGAGATAGCTACACAAAAGGAGAAAGGCTCAAGGGATGGTGATGAGGTAACAAGGGAGAGCAATGACCGTGTAGTAGCGAGGCGAGAAGAAGAATAGGCAGCCCACATGTCATTCTTTGTTTGGTCTTTTTGAAAATTTATCTCTAATTTCATTAGATCAAGCTCTCAATTTCTTGAGTTGTACATTCGGAAGTTGCATAAGAATAGTATAAATTTTCTTCCTAGGAAAAAATCTTACATTGGCATGTAGTGAAACGTGATGTTAGAACATCCCATAAGTAGAGGAAAAGTGATTTGCACGCTTAGGGAACGATCACACATGGCCCATAGTTCATTGTTACAATAGAGGGGAGTGAAGTCACATGAGGATAGAGGAGACAAGGCAGCAAGCAACTCCCATTCATTAAGTAGCATTGATAGGATTGCATTAAAACCCTACAAGTTGTAGAAGGGCTTCTTTGCATCATTTTCAAGTGGTCTCCATTAATGAGGGAAGTAGGTTCAGATGAGTAGCCCCTCATCTCAAGGAGAGGCAATACTTTGTTGTGTTATGGAAACCAATTCCCACCTTTTGGCAAACCAATTCAAGCCAATTACTGAATTTTGGGCCATGCGTGGTTGTGCGCTTTTTTCTCTTCAAATCTATCATGTTATAGGGAGTTCCTAAAACTATGATGCAAATGTTCCAAAGTACAATATTTAGGTAATCTTGAATATCGAAACCATCATCTCGGCATAATGGGAATGCCCTCTTAAAAATAAAGTTTAGATTATTGGAAAAGCATTGCATCCCACAATCATAACAAACAAGAACATACTTTTTTAAAAAGAAACAAGAACATACTTGTAAAGGTGACAACCAAGATGTACTATATTGTGGAGGATTTCTTACACCCTTATTAAAGGAGACTTGATCTTTTAAATTATAGCTCTGCTCTAGCAACCACTTAAAAAGGCAAATCTAGCATATCTATATTTGATAAGTCCATCATGTAGCCAATACAACCACTTAAAAAGGTAGATCTAGCATATATATATTCGATAAGTCCATAATGTAGCCAATACAACCACTTAAAAAGGTGGATCTAGCATATATATATTCAATAGGTACATAATGTAGCCAATACAACCAAGGTCTAATAGTCTAGCCAAAGCAAGTACATAGTGCTCAACCAATCAATTCATTTGTTGGGGGCTTAGGTTAATGATTCGTTTTTTATGGGGATCAAAACTTAGCATAATTGTATTAATTTGTAAAGGGGGGACAAAGCTAAATAATTGAATTTTGATTACCTTAGGGCTTTGGGCTCTTCAAAACAAACCACGTCAAGCATGTCAAGCATTTTCCTTTGGCCCACCAAAAAATCAAACATTTCTTTTGCCCACCAAAAAATAAAGCTAAACTAGAAAAGGGGAGGGAAATGTTCACATGTACTTTGGACTATTTTTTAAAAACATATCAAGCACTCCTTTGGCCCACCAAAATAAATCGCATCAAACATTCCTTTGGGATATTAAGAGATTTGCCAATTGGAAGTTGCAAATACAGACTCTTTATTTTCTCCACATAAAGTAATTTTAGAGGCACTTCCCATGTACCCTTATTTTTTTCCACACAAGTAAACTTAAAGGCACTTTTGATGCAAACTTGTAAGACAAGCTTTTGCATAGCACGAAAACTAAGGTATTGTGTTAGAGACTATCATAATCATGCTAGAAACAATGTTGCATAAGCATGCTGAAAATAATGTTGCTTAATCATGCTGCAAACAATTTTGCTTGCTGAGAAATGCGAGACTAACAGCTAGTGATATGTGCTTTTAGTGAGACCCTACTGGTGTAGACTATGTGGGAAGAGCAATAAAATGCAATGTAAAGCATATATGGGAAGCATATTTTTCTTCTATTTGCACAAACTAGGGAAAAACTAGCTTGTGAAGTAGTTGCCAATAAAAGGAATCAAACCAGGGCATCAAAACCTTATGTGAATATAGGTAGCCTACATGGGATGCAGAGACTACCAAAGTCCTGCTTAGGGAAGTCATGATAACCTATTCGACATGGGAAGCACTTCCACTTAGATAAAGCATACTATCAAATTTTAGAACACACCCCTTATGTTAGTTTGTTAGGGCTACAGATTCTAACCCCTCCTGTATTTACAAATCTACAAGTCCAACCAATTAAATAACCCCTCTTTTTGAATGCATGTGGTACACTAACACATTATAGGGTGCACCCCCCAAGTGCATGGTGAAAAACTAGGAAATATCCATTCTAAGCCATGCAAATGACATTAGATGATCATGATGCTTTACACAAGCCTTGAAATCACCTATTTTAAGTGTTGTCCAAAGTGTCATGCCCATAAAATACCGATTGCATGGCTAGAAGCACATCAATGCATGTTTTCAATGCTCATGCATGATGCATGGTGAAAAACTAGGAAATATCCATTCCAATCCATGCAAATGACATTAGATGGCTATGATAATTTGCATAGGGTATTAAAATCACCTAGTTTAAGGCTTGTGCAAAGTATCTTGTCCATCAAATACCATTTTCATGGCTAGAAGAACACTGATGCATGTTTTTCAATGCTCATGCATGATGCATGGTGAAAAACTAGGAAATATCCATTCCACGCCATGCAAATGACATCAAATGGACATAATACTTTGCATAGACCTTGAACTTTTCCATTGTAATGTTTGTGCAAAGTATCATGCTTATCAAATGTCATTTGCATGGCTAGAAGTTGACATATGCATGTTTTTCAATGCTCATGCATGATGCGTGGTGAGAAACTAGAAAATATCTTATCCAAGACATGCAAATAACATCAAATGGCCATGAATCTTTGTGTAGGGATTTAACTCACCTTGTTTGAGTCTTATGCAAAGTACCATGCATATCGAATACCATATGCATGGCTAGAAGGACATCAATGCGGTAAAAAAGGAGCTACGATAAAAAAAGTCAGCATGCACCCTAAAACAAGGCCTCCCAAGCTCCAATATATTGTAATCCAATACGAGCCATCAATTTTCAAACTTAATCAAGAACTAGAAGTGAGAGAAGTATGAAAATTTTTTGGAAATGCAAAAAAAAAAAAAAACTCTGTTTTCATATGCCTATACCAACTCTGACAAACTTTCAAAAAGCAAACCCAAATGCTTCTTTTTTTTTTGTGCCTCTCTTTTTTTAACTCTTGCCGAATTTTTTCGTCTTTCTCATGAGCTTGCCACCATCTCCCTATCCTCCCCTGACAAAATATGAAGAGGGGAGAGGAGAAGAGTGGAGATGAGGAGAGAGGGCACAGCTAGAGAGCACACCACAAATGACTAACTGTACACTAGAATTAGTTGAAAAAATAGAATATATACAAACCCTTTTAGGGTTAGGGTTAGGGGATCTAACCCTTTCCTTTATAGCACTCTATAAGGTTAGTGCTATGCACATATGATCACGTGATGGTGCTATGCACACATGATCACATGATGTTGAGCGTGAACTCTCAACACCTTCCCTCAAGATCAACATCATGAAGTAGGCCTTCCCTCAAGATGATGATTCTGGGGAATCGAAGAAGGACTGAGCATTACATTCCATCACACCCCTTTAATGGGAATGTCCTTCCTCTGCATCAAACCAAGAGCTAGTCGGTGTTTCTCGAATAGCTCTTTACCGAGTGGTTTGGTAAAGATGTCTGCAACATTTTCTTTGCTATCACAATGCTACAGTGTGATGTCACCAAGTAACACTCTTTCTCTGATGAAGTGCTCTCTGACATCAATGTGCTTTGTCCTGGAGTGATATACTGGATTTTTGGCCAATGCTTGAGCCGATTGATTATCACAGTATATTGTTGTTGGCTTTGACTCATCAAAGTAATCTGTTTCTGACAATAGTCTTCTGAGCCATATAGCCTCACATGCACCTGTAGTGAGTGCTCTATATTCTGCTTCAGTCGAAGACAAAGAAACAGTTGGCTGTTTGTTTGACAACCATGATATAGCACCTTGACCAAGGAAAAATGCATATCCCTGTGTCGATCTCCTGGTCTCATGATCTCCAGCATAGTCACTGTCACAGTATCCATGCAACCGTGGATGACTTCCTCTGTATTCTATCCCAAATTGTCTTGTACCTCTGATGTATCTCAAGACTCTTTTGGCTGCATTCCAGTGAGACTGTTTTGGATTTGCCATAAACTGTGCTAGTGAGCTTACTGCATAACAAATATCTGGCCGTGTGATTGTCAGATATATAAGAGATCCAATGAGTTGCCTGTAGTATCTGTCATTGACTGTAGGCTTTTCTGAATCTTTAGTAAGTTTCAAACTCTGTTCCATGGGAGTGGCTGCAATCTTGCAATCTGCCATATGAAACTTCTTCAGGAGACTGTCAACATATTTGAGCTGACTCATGAATGTGCTATCTGAATCTCTCCAGAACTCAATTCCAAGACAATAGTGCATAAGTCCAAGATCTTTCATGTCGAACTCTGCAGATAAGTCTTGTTTTAGCTTTCTGATGAAGCTATCCTTGCTTCCTGTCACAATCAGATCATCTACGTACAAAAGTGCAATAGTAATATCCTCCCCTTGAACTTTGTAGTAGAGAGTATGATCTGCATTAGACTTCATGTATCCCAGATCAGCAAAATACTTGTCAATTCTGTTGTACCAACTTCTGGGTGCTTGCTTTAAGCCGTAGAGACTTTTCTTGAGATGGCAAACCTTGTTCTCTTTTCCTGGTTCAACATAACCGGCTGGTTGTTGCATGTAGACTTCCTCGTCTAGGTAACCATTGAGAAATGCATTCTTGACATCGAGCTGATACACATTCCATTTACTGAGTGTCGCTAGTGATATCAAGAACCGTATGGAATCCATCTTTGCTACTGGAGCATAAGTCTCATCATAATCTTGGCCATATTGTTGTGCAAATCCTTTTGCAACTAATCTGGCTTTGTATCTCTGAATACTGCCATCTGGATTGTACTTCACTTTGTATACCCATTTGTTGGCTATGGCCTTCTTTCCTGGTGGAAGGTCGCATAATTCCCAAGTGTTATTTTTATACAAAGCATCCATTTCCTCATTCATTGCAGTTTGCCATTCTGGCTTATCTACTGCGTCTTCGAAGTACACTGGCTCTTCTGTAGCCATGATGGTAGTCATAAGAGCATAGTTGGTGGTTTCCACCTGAATTGCTTTGCCTTTCTGAGCATATGTCAATCTGGCTGGTGGTCTGCTTTCCCTAGTAGACCGTCTGAGCTGCTGTGACGCTGATTGGGGTGTTGCTGGCAATTCTTGCTCTTCTTCATCAACCTGTTCTGTAGATGACTGTGAAGTCGATGTTTCTATCTCCTGTGTAGGTGAGGTTTTCCATTCTGATTCCTCATCGAAGATTACATCTCTGGAGATGATGACTTTGCGGTTGATGGGATCATACAATTTGTATGCTTTACTTTCTTCACTGTAGCCAACCATGATGCATTTGCGTGACTTTGCATCCAATTTCCTGCGATGATCATCATGTATATGGGCATATGCTATGCAACCAAATATGCGGAGATGCCCAATGCGTGGCTTGTGTCCAGTGAATGCTTCATAAGGAGTCATACCTTGTATCGGTTCGGTAGGAAGCCGATTAAGCAAGTAGTTAGCTGTAGCTATTGCTTATGCCCAATACTGATTCGGAAGATGCTTTTCACTAAGCATTGCTCTAGCACTGTCTGCTAAAGTCCCATTCTTCCTTTCAGCTATTGCATTTTGCTGAGGAGTATCTGCACATGTGAATTGTCTTCGAATGCCGTAAGTTTTGCAAAAGTTCATGAAGGCTGAAGACATGTATTCACCTCCTCTGTCTGATCTCATGACCTTGATCTTTCTGCCTGTTTGGTTCTCTACCATGGCTTTAAATTCTTGAAATCTGGCAAACACTTCAGATTTTTCTTTCAGAAAGTAGACCCAACAATATCTGCTGTAGTCGTCAATGAAGGTCAAGTAATAAAGTGAACCATTGATGCTGCGGGTCTGGGCATAACCCCATACATCTGTATGAATTAAATCAAGAATACCTCGTGCACGAGAGGTACTTCTGACAAAGTTGGTTCGCTTTTGTTTGCCGAAGCAGCATGCTTCACAAACTTTTCCAAGAAACTGTAGCTTCGGAATCCCAATTGCCATATTTTGATTCCTTAGATCTAACAAGTACTTGAAGTTGACATGACCATATCTCTTGTGCCATTTTGCAGATAGTGGCATCTGTTGCATTTGAGCTGACATGGCATGCTTATCTGGTACTGTAGCTAGCATCCTGTACAAGCGTCCTTCCTTGACACCTTTTGCTACTAGCTGACCTCTTTTGGATTTGTCTCTGATAGTGCATTCATCACCGTCGAAGATGACTTTGTAGTTGTGTTCCGTCATTTGACCTACTGACAAAAGGTTCTTGCTGAGCTTCGGAACATAGAGCACATCTTTGACTAATCCTTTTGTACCAGTGAAATTGTTCATAGGGATAACTCCTGTCCCTTGAACCGGATTCGGTGTATTGTCTGCTGTGTAGATGACATTCTTTTGACCTTCTAATGGCTTCATTTCTGTGAACCATTCCTGATGATTTGTCATATGAGATGATGCACCGCTGTCGATGTACCAAGGATCCTGTTCCACTTGGTCGACTTGATAACTGAAATCTTCTTTGGGATTGAAATCAGTGTCTAGGTGCATTGTATCAGTCTGATGCAATTCCTCACTTGCAAGAAACATATTGCCATGTTCATTTGCAAAATGACTGTGACTAGAATGTCCACCACGATGATTTCCTCTTCCTCTGGAATTCCCTCGATTACTGCTGGATTGACCACCTTGGTCATACTGCTTCTTGCGGCAATCTCTTTCATAGTGTCCAAACTTGTGACAATAGTTGCATTGAATGTTTGACACATTGGTGGATGCATTCCCTCGTCCTTGGAATCTTCCTCTGTTGGAATGATTTCCTCTTTGCTGATTTTGATGTTGCTGAGGATGCTGCTGATGCTGATGCTGATTCTGACTTTGATTTTGACCACTTTTCTGATATGATCTACCTCTGTTTCTGCCTTTGCCTCTGCTTCTGTCTGAAGCGGTGAATGCCTGATCATTAGAATGACCTTTACGTGCTTGAATGGCCTGAGTCCTGAGTTCTTCACCAAGTAGAACTGACTGAAGTTCTTCAAGTGTTGGAATTTGCCGTTGGATGGCAATACTCTGGACTAGATTCTCATATCCTTCTCCTAGTCCGTTCAGGATTACTTGAACCATTTCTGCGGGATTCAAAGTTTCTCCTGCTGCTGCAAGTTGATTGTTGTAGTCTTTGATGCGGAGTACATAAGCATGACCGGTTTCATTGCTATTGCGGAAACTCTGGTTGATATGGTTTCTCAAGGTGAGAATCCTGGATGTGTTCTTGGACTCGTAGAGAGCTGCGAACATATCCCATGCTTCTTTTGATGTCTTGACTGTGTTGAGCTGTCCTAGCATGACATCTTGCACATTCTGCTTAATCAGGTGATAGGCATACTTGTCTTTCTTATCCCATTCTGCTTGAGCTCGGGCAATGGCAGGATCTGCTACTGGTGCGGAAACTGTTTGTGTAGATGTAGATCCCGATGTAGATCCCGTTGCTAGTGCTGTGACAACAGATGGAGTAGAGCTACTGGTGGCTGGATCGGCCAATGGTCTAGGTATGGATCCATCAACATACTCCCATTTGTCCTGAAGCACAAGAATGGTCTCCATTCGGTATTTCCATGTACCGTAATTGGAGTTGTCTAACTTAGCAGATGCCTCCAGATTGAGGTTGCTAGTCGACATGGTGCAAACAATGTACTCAAAAATGTCCTGAAAAACTCTGTATGAATCAACTGCAAATACACTGAAGATGCCAAGTGAAATCTCTGTACCGTCGGTGAAGATAGAACTGCAGTAAATAAGATCTGACCTGTATTACAAGGCTTGTGGCAATGATGCCGGGAATAGCCAAGAGGCTTTACAAGGCTGAAAAATGATGTGCACGATGCCGTGAGATAGCCAAATAGGCTTTACAATGGTGGCATGTGTGTGTGAAATCAAGTGCTATCTGCCCACTGAATCAATCTGCAATGCCTCTGAACTCTGAAGTTTGCTCACTGAACTGATGAACGTAAGGTTTCAGGTAATGTAATGATGTGAAATCGGATGTGAGCGTATGGACTGACTCCGAGTAAGTACTAGTCGGGAATTTCGGGCATGGCTTAGATTGGCAACTTGGGGAATTCAAAGCGTCCCCTCTATGGCGATCTAGTCTACTCTGATCTAGATCTAAACCAACCGTCGATCGATGAAAGAGCAGCAAATAATTCCTTTTCCTTTGTTCTTTTTAAGTGCTGGGTCAGATGCGTCGATGTAGAGGCAAATGTGCGTGAAGGAAGTGGTTTTGTCGGCGAGGCTCAAATGTGAGTGTAACTTGCGCCGAAATGTGCGCGTGATGTAACGAGCGCGTAGAGCACGAAAAATCGAGCGACTTTCCTTTTTGGAGCACCCTCAAATTCTTCCTGGATCAAGAGATATGACTTGATCTAGGTGGAGGGGCAAAAGGAGTGCAAATGGTGCTCAATGATGATGTGTCACTGTGAGTCACATGCAGTGATGATGTGGCACTGTGCTTAGCAAGAGGTGTGCCAGTGAAGCTCTGTGCTAAGGTGGCAGTGCTGAGGTGTCACTGATGACGTGGCAATGATGACGTGGCACAGATGACGTGGCACAAGTGACGTGGCAGATGACGTGGCACAAATGACGTGGCAGATGACGTGGCCTGATGACGTGTCACTGATGACGTGGCAGGTGACGTGGCTGATGACGTGTCACTGATGACGTGGCCAGATGACGTGGCAGTTGGTGACGTGGCAGTGATGACGTGTCAGCTGACGTGGCACTGGATAAGATGATGACGTGGCAGATAAGATTACGTTGCCACGTGGCACAATTGTGACCAAACCACCTAACTAGGAGTTGACAGAACCTTAGCCTGGTTAGGTCCTATCTGCCACGTGTTGCATGGAGAGTGACCGGAATCTTTTGGAGATTCCGTCGAAGATGCCACGTGTCACAATGACGACGATCGGAATCTTTGAGATTCTGACAGAATCTCAAAGATTCCGTCTTCTTCTTCGTTGGAGCTCTGTGAGCCTTGGAGATGGCGCCGTCACGAAGGCTGCCGGTGTCGCCGTCGCCACCGACATCACTTGGAGGCGGTTGAGCCTAGAGCTTAGGAGAAGCCCGTGCTAGCTCATGGGAGTCGGTGGATCGCTCAAGGGTCTTCATTCGCGTATAAAGTGGCGGCAGTGGGAACAAGATGACCGTCGTTCAAGCCTCAAAGGCTTTGCTGCAGTTGTAGATGCACCGCCTCAGAGGTTGTTGATGAAGACTTGATGCTGGAGGCCCATTGGTCGACGCTGGTTGGAGGCGGCTATGGAGCGCCAGTGTAGAGGCTCTATTGGAGAGCTGCTCCCTAAAGGTCGTTGGGGCTGAAATTGCAGCTGTAGAGTCCGCTTTGGGCTCACTGGAGAGCCTTGGGAGCTACAGCCCGTGTGCTGTGGAAGCGGAGCTTGGAACCTGGTAGTATATTGGAGATGGTCGTTGAAGGAGGCTGCGGGGAGTCCAATCGGCTTGTTGAAGTCGCCTGAAGCCGTTCGGTCGGTCGTAGGGCTTGTAGATGGCGCGTTGGTCGTAGGTGAGCCGCAGGAGATCGTTGGTCGTAGATGAGCCGCAGGAGATCGTTATTGATAGCGGGCTGTGGTTCTGAAGCGTAGTTTGGAGCGATGCTGGCTGAGCGCAGTAGAGTTGTAGTTATGGAGGCCTCTATGAGGTAGCACAGCCACTGCGTGTCGGAGCGTCGTTGGCAAGATAGCTTTCCTGCTTGTAGATAGATGCTCCTTGCTCGTTGTATGTCGTGGTTCAAGCTTGTAGACAACACTTTCTTTGCTGTGTCGTAGCTCTTTGGAGACAAGCTTTCCCTCAAACTAGAATGTCAATTCTCTCCCACAAGGACAAAGAGATAATAATTCTCAAGAGTGAAACTCTCACAATCAATGAAGAATCTCTCTCTCTCTCTCAACTCAAGAAACACTCAAAGGAAGGAACTAAAATCTCTCAAGAATGAACTCAAAGAAAGAAGAATGGACGGAAATTTCTTCTCAATGACGGAAATTTCTCTCAACGGAAGTGAAGGGAAGAATCTCACAATCACTCAAGAGAACTCTCAATCTCACAATCTCTCTCACACTCTCAAGAAACTCAATGTCTCAACGGAAGACAAGGGAGCTCTGATACCATGACAAAATATGAAGAGGGGAGAGGAGAAGAGTGGAGATGAGGAGAGAGGGCACAGCTAGAGAGCACACCACAAATGACTAACTGTACACTAGAATTAGTTGAAAAAATAGAATATATACAAACCCTTTTAGGGTTAGGGTTAGGGGATCTAACCCTTTCCTTTATAGCACTCTATAAGGTTAGTGCTATGCACATATGATCACGTGATGGTGCTATGCACACATGATCACATGATGTTGAGCGTGAACTCTCAACATCCCCTACCATCCCCACACCATCATTGGCCTACTCCTCTCCACTTCAAGCTTGAAGAAGAAGATTTCTACTTTGGGAGCTAAAGAAGTGAGGACATTTTTGAGGTTTTTGAGTGGTTGTCTTCAAATTTCTTCATCTAGGGAAGCTTCCAACCCTCCCATCTCCATTAGAAGAATCTTTGGAACCACCAATAGATGTTTATGTGTTTATTATGTCTTTGTTGTTGCACAAAAGGCAAATATGAGATTTTTATAGGGGAGATAGTGCCAAACTTTTCCAATTACTTGCTTGCTTGATATGATTGCATCTTGTTCCTTACTTGCTTGCTTGATTTCATTGCTTTCTTGGTATCTTATTGCCTTGTCTGCTTGCTTTCATGTTTCTCTTATTTGTTTTCATTACTTGACATTACTATATTACTTGACATTGCTTGCTTTCATTTCTCTCATTTGTTTTCATTACTTTATTACTTGACATTGTTTCTCTTTACTCATTGCTTGATTTGTAGCATATTTTCAGCACTCATGCACACTACATGGTAAGAAATTTGAAAATGCACATGCCCAACCATGAAAATAATACCCGATCCCCATCAGACTTTGAAAGAACAAGGGTTTTTATCTTATTGAAGATATGTAAAGTATCATGCCTATCAGACACATAGAGATATGCTAGAAGAATATCCATGAATATTTTTAACACTCATGCATGATGCATGTTAAGAATTCTAGAAATCTGCATGCCCAGCCATGCAAATGATATCTGATCAACACAAAAATTTGCAAGGATAGGGGTATTATTATTATTATTATTACTTGTATAAAGTATCATATCCATCAAACTCAGACACATATGCTAGAAGCACACCGATGCATGGTTTTAACACTCATCCATGATGCATGGTAAGATTTTTCAGCATAAGCATGGCCGGCCATGAAAATAATACCTGATCCACATCAAACTTTTACAAGAACAAGTCCATTAATTTCACTACAGCCTATGCAAAGTATGATACCCATCAGGCACACACACATATGCTAGAAGCACACCGATGCATATTTAAACACTCATGCAAAATGCATGGTAAGAATTGTGAAAATACACATGCCCCACCATGCCAATGATATCTGGAGAGACATCGAAGGCATTCATAACCTGAATCAAAAATCTGTGTGACCAGATGGCTGGTGCTGGGATACAAAAGACTAGCGAAGAGCTAGCTCGGCGGTGTCTCCGGATATGTCCACCAAGGTTTGATGGACTGGTAACAGCGCTGAGACCCCAACCATTGTCGTTTGAGGAGTTATGTGCTTTACTTATGGAGGAGGAATTGAGGCTTAAAGCTCGAGATAGAGGCGGCAATGGGGATGCTGTGTTCTCTGCCACTGCGAAAGGCAAAGGTGGTTCCTCCACCAAAGGTGAGTCCTCTACTAGTGGTGACAAAAAGAAGAAGGGCGGCAAGAAGAAGTTTCAGGGAGAATGCTTCTACTACTACAAGAAGATGGCCATGTGATTGTAGATTGTCAGGTCAAGAAAGCAGATGAAAAGAATGGTACCCTGAAGAAGACAAATAAGGGGAAAGAGACAACTAACACACACACATATGCTAGAAGCGCACCAATGCATAATTTTAATAGTCATGCACAACTCATGATCCACATCATAATTTACAAATACAAGGATATTAATTTCATTAAGGCATACACAATGTATCATCCCCCCCAAACACACTCACAATTTTGGGAGAGTTTCATTGACCTAAGATTGAGGAAGCATTTAAGGATGATTGGGGAACAACCTACGAGAAGGGGGATGTAGTAGTTGGAGCTTTTCGGTACAAAAAATCATCCAATATAGGCCACAATTATGAACTGCTGCATAAGATTCCTAAAACTTTTGTGTACTATCATTTAGTAAGAGCTATTAAGCTCTAGATGCAACCTGTGCCACAATGAAAGAAGGGCAAGAGTGTCTTCAAATTGGATTTACACTCATGAGTTGTCTTGAAGTAGTGGATGAGGACGACTGAGATAGTACTAAGAAAATGTAATCTCATTGCAATGAAAAAATATTCCACTACTTGGAAAATGGAAAATCTATTTGAGACTATGCTTCTTTTAGTAAATCCCAAACTAACCACCGTGCATTTTTTTTAAAGGCTATTTTTATAAATACCAAATGATAAATCCCATGCTTGTTTTAAGTATATCCCAAACAACCATTGCACTTGTTTTATCCCATAACTAATCCACAAATCCTAAACGAATGAATTGTATGCCATTCATCTTGTAATAATAGAAGCATTGGTGCTTATCTTGCACTACCACCATGCTATCCTAAAATTGTAGCAAAGTGCTATACTAAAGTAGTCCCCTTTAAGTTGGTTATTTTTTACTGTCAAATTTCAGCCACTAGGCTATTTAAGACATTAGAGTGGTCCTATTTCATCGCTTCATCCACCTCGTAATTAAGCAGTCATGTATTAAATCGAGATCTAAGTGTACTTTGGCTAACTAAAATAAGAACAATTAATAGTTTACTCGAATAGACTTGAGATGTTGTATATGCTCATAAAATATTACGCTCACATGAAATTGACACTAAAAAACCAACTACCTTTGCAAATAAATTTAAGTATTAACATGGAAGTAGGTCGACGCAAAGTTAGGTATTACAAGCAAAGTTAGGTATTATAAGCACCATGAATCATGGTGAATGATGGCAGTCCAAGAAGTCCACAAGTCCAAGAATTGCCAAAACAAAAATGCAATGATATTTTGCGGCTTAGCAAAATTCCAAACTCCTGACTATATTATCAACCTCTCTGTATAGCAAGCATTTGACAGCTCTTTATGCTAGTCTGGTGCACTGTCACAAACCTCATTACACACTCAAACCACTAACTACTTGCTTGCCTCTACCGACTTGTATGCCCATAGTAACTCCTCCTTTTGCTTGGGGTCCTCTTCATCGGGGTCTTAGCACAACTTCACGCCGTCATCATTGTTGAGATATCGAGCTCCACTCACGATATGCCAGGGTGACCGTTGTGTATTTATGTCACCGACTTGTTAGCTGGAGATGCGGTTGGTACACCGCCCACGAATAATAGCTGGATGATAGCTATCCTTATCTATTCTAGTTTGTGGCTCAGTTAGTATGCCACCTTAGTTAGTTGAGTTTGGTTTGAGACCCACATATAGGGTTCTTCTATTTCTTTGTACGAGTGTTCTTTTGGCTTTCACAACTAAGAAGAGGAAAACTGTTTTCAGCCTCCACCTTTGTGTGTATTCCCCCATTGTGCATGTGAGAAAGCCGCAAGTGAGACTCCTTCCCTCTCTCCCACAATCTTCACATGGTATCAGAGCCTTGTTCGTGGTAAGGAGCTCAAGAAAGCAAGCCAAGTTCGTGGTGTCTTGGTAAGAGGACCAGTGTTGCTTTCCTATTTCGAGTTTGGGAGCAAATCTCTGCAGGTAGCACAGCCAGAAGTGCAGGAGTGCACTGTTTCAGATTGAGACGCCCTTCGCGGTGTGGCGAGAGCGCAGTATATGCTGCGGGACTGGGCGAAGTCCTCGGTGACTTTATTTTTTTGATTTGAGGCCGTTTCGGGGCCCGTTTTGAAGGCGGAAGTTCTTCGCAGGCACTCAGAAAAAGGCCCTGTTTTTTGCTGTGCGACCACTGCGTGGCTAGTCGGTGGAAAGGTGCCGCATAAATTGCATCGTATGCCTGTGTACAGAGATATTAGGAGTTGCAGATTCATGCCTATTGCCTGTTGATGCAAAATCGTCACTAGGAAGTGACTGTGTGGTGAAATACCACTCTTGTCGGTTCTACAGATCTGCCCGTGTGAGGCAAAAGCTGTGTTTTTTGCAGTGACAGAATATTTTGCAGTGATCTGTAATGGTATCTGATTCTCTTTCACAGATTGTCACTGAAAAGCTTGACAAGAACAACTTCCAGGCATGGAAGTTTAGAATGATGAATTTCTTGATGGGAAAAGGCTATTGGGAATTCATTACAGGAAATGAAGAAGAACCTGTTCTTCCTAATGTTCCCAGTCAACAGGAAATGCAGGCATTCAAAGGATGGCATGAGAGAGCCAGGATAGTTATGTACTGGCTGTCTATCAGTATTTCGGTCTCCATGATTGTGCATATTCAGGATGCAAATACGCCAAAGGAGGCATGGGATACTTTGGCAAAAATGTATAGCACAAATACGCAAGCCAGGAAAATGCAACTCAAACAGGAGTTGCACAATGTGCAGAGAGAAAATTTGAGCATAAATGACTACCACATGAAAGTGAAGAAAATTGCAGATGCACTTGCTTCCATTGGGTCGCCAGTGGATGATGATGATTTGGTTTCTGTGACCTTGAATGGTCTAGGAAAGGATTATGCACAGTTCCAGACATCCATTGCCGTCCGTGAAAACTTTCCTGACTTTGAGGAGTTGATTGCTCTTCTAATTTCTGAAGAGCAGAGAAATGGGGGTGCATCTTCTTCAGCAGGAACTTCAAAAGAAACTGTCTTCTACTCAAATGCTGGCAGAGGTAGAGGCAGAGGTAGAGGAGGCCGATCTGCAGGCCGTGGTAGAAATCAGAATATGCAACAAACGCAAGAAAACCAGTCCTATGCAGGAGGACGTGGTAACTCTAGAGGCAGGGGGAGCCAAAGAGGTCATGGTGGATGGCAGAGAAGCCAAAATGCAAACAGCAATGTTGAATGCTACTATTGTGGCAAAATGGGTCATATGGCTAAAGACTGCTACAAAAAGCAGAATGACATTATGAGTGGAAAATTGCAGCAAGGCAATTATGCATCCTCTAGTAGACAGGGTGATGACAGAAATGAGCATTTGTTTATGGTGCAGCATATGACAAATTCTGTAACAAGTGCAGAAGAAAGCAATGATGTGTGGTATGTTGACTCGGGTGCGTCAAACCACATGACAGGTCACGCTGAATGGATGCAGGATGCAAGAAAAATGAAAAAACCAGGATTTGTGGAGACTGGTGATGATACTGCACATCCTATTGTGCAGATTGGCAAAATTCCTTTGTCTATGCAGGATGGGAAAAAGAAATACTTGTCTAATGTATTTCATGTCCCAAACATCACCAAGAACCTAGTTTCTGTTGGTCAAATGGTTGAGCAAGGCTTGCAGGTTAGATTTAATCCTCATGGATGCTTTGTTGAGGATATGAAAAATAACGGTTGCTTGATAGCAAAAGGAAAGAAGAAGGGCAGGATGTTTACGTTGGATGCAGACATGCCTGAATTGAGTGCAGCAATGTTTGCACATGGGACCAGTGTAGTTGCAGATATTGATATCTGGCACAAACGCATTGGTCATGTTAATATACAGCGACTTAAATTAATGCAAGCCCAAAATATTGTTGCAGGATTGCCTAAATTCAAGGTTGCAGAAATGCACAAGGTTTGTGAAGCCTGTCAATTTGGAAAACAGGCAAGGAAACCTTTTCCTAGGCATGTTCAAGAGAGTAAAAAACCATTGGAATTAATCAACTCTGATGTGTGGACTACAAAAGCTGCATCTATTGGAGGCTGTCACTATTTTGTCACATTTATTGATGATTTCAGCAAAAAACTGTGGGTGTATTTTATGAAAAAGAAAAGTGAAGTGTTTGGACACTTCAAAGCTTTCAAAGCTATGGCTGAAAAAGAAACAGGCCTGCAAATAAAATGCCTAAGGTCAGACAGAGGGGGAGAGTACCTCTCAAATGAGTTTGCAAGGTTCTTGCAGGAGCATGGTATAAAGCAGCAATATTCATGCAGTCATACCCCACAGCAAAATGGAATTGCAGAAAGAAAAAACAGGCATATTGGAGAGGTATCTCGGGCTATGCTAAATGAAAAAGATCTACCAGATTATTATTGGGCTGAAGCAGTTGCTACAGCAGTCTATATAATGAACAGGACTCCCACTGCAGCAATACATGGCATGACGCCAGAGGAGATGTATACTGGTAGGAAACCAGATATTCCTCATTTGAAGATTTTTGGTTGCATTGCCTATGTCCATGTGCCAGATGAGTTGAGGTCCAAGTTGGATCCAAAAGCTGAGAAGTGCGTCTTTATTGGTTATTCTCTGCAGCAGAAAGGGTATAGATGCTATAACCCTTCTACACGTAAGTTCACAGTGAGCAGAGATGTTGTTTTTGATGAGATGAGCAGCTGGTACAAACCAGTAAATGTGATGATTGATGTAGATGCACAAAATGGTATTGCTGCACAGAATTCACAGCAGCAATCACAAAATATTAGTGGACCTGTAGTGTCCTCTAGCAGTGGTTCACATACTTCACCATGGACAGGTAGATTGAGATCAGGAGAATCTCCTCAAAGAAATGCAGATAGTGGTACGCAGGTATCACGAAAAGGAAAAGAGAAGGTAGATCAGCCCATGTTTGATGTGAATGCAGGTCACTCTTATGTGGATGGTGAATCCAGTGGCTCAGAACAGAGCATTGATGATGAGTTGGGTATTCCTTCTGTTGTTACACCTAGAGTAAGGAAGACCAGGGATGTTTTGAGAGCACCCGGAAGTGAGCCTATTTTGCACAGGTCTACCAGGGTTAGGTATCCTGTGGATAGGCTGAAAGATGATGGATTTACAGCCATTCACTATGCCTATATGGTCAAAGTGATACGGGAACTAGAACCCACTTATTTTGAGCAAGCCATGGGAAATGAAAAATGGGAGAAAGCCATGGATGAAGAAATGGATGCCTTGGATGCTAATGCTACATGGGAATTGGTGCCTTTGCCTAAAGACAAGAATGCAATTAGTTGTAAGTGGGTTTATAAGATCAAGCACAATGCAGATGGTTCTGTGAATAGATACAAGGCAAGATTAGTTGTCAAGGGGTATGCACAGACATATGGCATTGATTATGAAGAAACTTTCAGCCCGGTTGCAAGGATGGCAACCGTAAGAGCAGCCATTGCTATGGCTGCATCAAAGGGATGGTCTTTACATCAGATGGATGTAAAGAATGCCTTCTTGCATGGCGATTTGCAAGAAGAGGTCTTTATGGAGCAGCCAGCAGGTTATGTTCATGCTACTCATCCTGAGTTTGTTTGCAGGTTGAAGAAAGCCTTGTATGGCTTGAAGCAAGCACCTAGAGCATGGTCTGACAAGATAGGACAGTATCTTGTCCCTATTGGCTTTCAGATTTCCAAGGCAGATTTCTCACTCTATGTGAGAAAAACAGAGAAAGGGATTATGCTGCTGGTCATTTATGTTGATGATTTGATCATCACAGGTGATAGTGATGAAGATATCCTTCATGTGAAAATGCTAATGAGGCAGAAGTTTGAGATGAAGGATTTGGGAGAGCTGCGTTATTTCTTGGGCATTGAGGTGATTAGATCACCAAGTGGGATACAGCTCTTGCAGAGGCAGTATGGATTGGACATGCTGTCCAAATATGGGATGACAGGCTGTAAGCCTATTTCAGTTCCTTTGGTGCAGAATGTGAAGCTGAGCACAGATGCAGGTGAGCTTCTGGAAGACCCTACTATGTACAGACGCATAGTAGGAAGTTTGATTTACATGACTATTACCAGGCCAGATTTGAGCTATGCTGTTGGGTTGGTAAGTCAGTTTATGCAGGCTCCAAGGAAACCGCATTTGGATGCGGCTAGACGCATACTCAGGTATGTGAAGTCCACATTATAGTATGGACTATTTTATGAGGCTGGGGTTCAGATACAGTTGCATGGATACACTAATGCTGATTGGGCTGGTAGCATTTCTGATAGACGATCTACCAGTAGATATGTGTTCTCTTTTGGGAGTGCTGCAGTCACTTGGAGCAGCAAGAAACAGCCTACAGTTGCCTTGTCGAGCACAGAGGCTGAGTACAGGGGTGCAGCAATGGCTGCATGTGAGGTAGCTTGGTTGCATAAGCTACTCTATGATATGCATTAGCAGTCTACAGATGGGCCGGTTGTCATTTATTGTGACAACATGAGCAGTATACACTTGGCAAAGAACCCAGTCTTTCATGCTAGAACAAAGCACATTGAGGTGCATTATCACTATGTGCGGGAGAAGGTTTTACTAGGTCTTATTGATCTAGTTTATGTCAGCACAGAGGATCAGGTAGCTGACATATTCACGAAAGCATTGGGCGCAGAGAAGCTGCGCAAGTTCAGAGACCTGCTTGGTGTGCAGGAATTGGGATTGAGCTCGAGGGGGAGTGTTGAGATATCGAGCTCCACTCGCAATATGCCAGGGTGACCGTTGTGTATTTATGTCACCGACTTATTAGCTGGAGATGCGGTTGGTACACCGCCCACGAATAATAGCTGGATGACAGCTATCCTTATCTATTCTAGTTTGTGGCTCAGTTAGTATGCCACCTTAGTTAGTTGAGTTTGGTTTGAGACCCACATATAGGGTTCTTCTATTTCTTTGTACGAGTGTTCTTTTGGCTTTCACAACTAAGAAGAGGAAAACTATTTTCAGCCTCCACCTTTGTGTGTATTCCCCCATTGTGCATGTGAGAAAGCCGCAAGTGAGACTCCTTCCCTCTCTCCCACAATCTTCACAATCATGTCCTACCAAAAGAAACGTACATCATGAGCTTGACAAGTACCTTAAAGGAGCAAGAAAAATGATAGCCATGGAAATTAATATTCACTGTCAAGTTTGCCAGCTCCAAGTCATACAACAAATTGCGAAGCATGTCCTCCTTGTAGCTATTATCCTCCCTCTTCTCTAGATTTTTTTCTCTGTGGAGGTCATCCAACAGTGTTCTCAAATAGAACATGAGCCTTCCAAAGTCTTTTGGGTATGCCATAGATTTGCAGTAGGTGGATCAATCTCCAAGTTAGAGGACTAGATTTCATAATGGGCTCTTAATTGTGTCTGCACACTGCACTTAAATAGGGAGATATTTCATTGAGCTCGACTTTCTCATTTGTCTTTCATACGACCTGACATGTCCACCTCTCATCTTTCGACTAAGGTGGGTAGTCTTCTCTATCAATGTGTTGGAACTCTAGAAAAGATATACAAAGATAATGTGTGAGCAATGACTTCCATACATGGAAGTTACAGAAAGAATCACAAATACATGGGGTGATGTCACAAGAATCTATTTGAGGTCCTACAATTACTCACCTACCAGTTACCACCACTAGGCTTGCATGATAGAGTGCAGTTAATTACTAGTCCTGCATGCTTAGTAGAGTGCAGGTAATTACCACAGTTAATTATCAAGACGGTGTCACTTGTGCACTCCTAAACAAATGAATTGTAAACAAATCCTAAATCCTAAACAAATGAATTGTATGGCATTCATATTGTAATAATAAAAGCAACCACCCCGCTAGTGGCAGTTAATATCCTAGTGTGCAACCAACCACCCCATTGGCGACCACTTATCCTATATTAGAGGGGCGTCAGCCCCTAAAAAGGACCCGAGTAATATATATCCAAGATTTACTCTTATACATTTTGAATTGGATTGAGGTTGAAGTCAAATTAAAAAAAAGACGAGTGAAAACAAAAAATAGAGTAATCAAAGCTCCAAGAGATCAAGTGTGCCATCTTTGAAGAACTTTATATTCACACAAGGTTTTCTAGACAATGGAATGGCATAGAGCACAGTGGGAGCCTTCAACAATGTACATCGCAAACTATGGGTCCTTATAATAATGAAGCCCTTCCCATAGTTCCTCCTATAATCAATCCATCTTCTAAATGACAATCTCTGGTCAATGTTGTGGAACACTAAGTTCCTCCTCTAATAGATTAATCTTATGTACGACAATCTCAGGTTACCGAAGGACCCATTGCGAAATGGCTTCATCTTCTACAAGGCAATAGGCTAAAGAAATGTCATGGCTTTCCATCTCTATTCCTTCAGACTGGTTTGTATTAAAGAGCATGCCAATTTCAACTATCTTTCTACAACATCGCTTTGATCACTTTGAAAATATTTACACGATTGGATCACTTTGATCACTTTGGAGCTTTGTAGAACATCACTTCAACAACTTTTCTATAATATTGCACTAGTGTAAAACCTGTGGCTATCTTGGACACTCTCTCCTCATCCATGATTTTCAAGTCCTTTAGGTGTGATTACTTGCATGATTATTACTAAAATTTTTTGTTACTGCCAAGAATGGTTCCATTAATCATCGATTTTTGACAAAAGGTAAGTGCATGAGTAACGTACTATGCCCCTAGTTTTGTGCACAACTAAGGAAATCATCAGGAAATCTCCCCTTACATAGCAAGTCATACCCATCTCATTTGTCAATCCTTTACCTCTAGTGTTAACTTCACTATCAATGGTTCCATTAATCATCGATTTTTGACAAAAGGTAAGTGCATGAGTAACGTACTATGCCCCTAGTTTTGTGCACAACTAAGGAAATCATCAGGAAATCTCCCCTTACATAGCAAGTCCTACCCATCTCATTTGTCAATCCTTTACCTCTAGTGTTAACTTCACTATCAATGTATTGTTCTAGCAACATATTGCAAGCCCCAATGCTCCCTGTCTTGAGAGAGCACATCATTATAGTCTCATGTA